>NW_005187538.1:994256-996294 GCF_000239375.1 Pundamilia nyererei | reverse complement strand
AGGTCATGAAAAAAGATGGCTTACCAAAGACCTGTGCTTGTGTTTTTGGCACTTCTCTTCTGAAGCATGATGAATTTAGTTGATTAAGAGAGTTTGAAAAGCACTTAAAATCAAGATTAAAAAAATGTCAAAGACTGGTAACATTAAATGCTCTCCTTATAAGCAATAAACCATTCATTATAGCAGTTGCTGCCTTTGATAAAAAGCCCACAGACATGACCCTGATGACAGAGGAACTCGACACATCTGCCAGTTTATTCAGATCAGCCGTTCATAACTGTTCAGTGTTGTCCAGAAAAGACTGAAGGAGCCACTTCCGGATTTAGACATGTTGAATGCGGCTGTGTTGTGGCTAGGAGATGTGTGCAACCCAGTAATGTTTACACATACGAACATGAAAAATGATTTCAATAAAAAGTTAAAGGTAGTCTCTGAAATTGTATTTATAATGACCTTTACCAAAAAATGCTCTCCCTCTGTCAGCACAGAGAAACAGTTGCTGCACTGACACAATTTGCAAGCGCCATTTGTATTTATTTCCTGTTTTATTTTGAAAAGTCTCAAAAGGATATCGAGCCTTTATTGTGAAAATTTTGTGGAAAATAAATAATCAGATGGCGGAGCATGGCTTTATTTAATTAGCAACTTGCCCACACGAAGTCTGTGCTGCAGTTTATTAAACTAAATTCAAGAATTTTGTTTGTATGTTATCCAATCTATGGATACACTATGCTAATCGAGCTAGCTAGCTTTACCTGCAAACATAGCGTTTCTACTGTCCAACTAGGGTCACCTTTGGTTCCAAGATAGCAAATACTCTTCCAAATTTTGACAAGCGAGCAGAGATGTGAAGCTTAGGTTTTATGCAGTGATTATTATACTGTAATCGTTTCGAGGGACAGTTTAAGCAAACTTTTACTTTGTGACTTTAAAGTTACAAAGTAAAATTTAATTTCAAAAGGAAAAGCTGCAGCCAATACCTGGTGCTTGAGGCCACATAGCCAAAAAAAAACATATTGTGTCAGGTATTGGCAGGCCCAGTGCCTTAACTTCTTGAGTACTGGATCATTTGATGTCAACAATATTATTAAACTCTTGATTAAAATAATGGTCAAATGGAGGGAAATTAAGATAACATAGCACATCATAATACAATAGATTCAGAAGGGTAAATTAGTGGAAGAATCAGTAATATGTGGTATTTTATACTTTTCTAGGTGTTTAATTATTGCCATGTTCTGTTATGAGAATTCATGATAATTACATATTCATTAAAAACTTTCTTCAGAAACTGGAAAGCAGCTCAGATTTCTCAGTTCAGTGCCGTCATATATGGTCTTACATATCTAATGATTAAAAACCAATAAGCAAGCGTCTGTACAGCTATTAAACAAGGGATGATAAGGAGTAAAGGGGAAAAATCACCACATATCTATATCCTTTTGTCAAAAATCACAATAAAAGGACCAAATTACATATATATGTAGTGTAGCTGAAAAGAATTGTAATACCTAAAATTCTGTCCACTGAATGCCAAGTTTTTATATATTTGTTATTATCAAAGATTCATACATCATCAGAATGTATGATGACTTTACAATTACAGAGGATTATTGTGTACCCCTGCCTTTTTAGTTGCTTGTTGCTCTGTTTGACACGTTTTTAATGTTATTGCACACCACTGTGCAAATGTCTCGATCTACCCCTCATCCTTTTAAAATTTGCTTCCAAACACCTAAACTTTCTTGTAGTGTAGTTTTAGTGTAGTGAGGGATGATTTTTGACAGAATGGAACAAAAAAGGAAGAGATTTGAATGTCCTTCAAGAAGCCTGGAGAACTATTCTTAGAAGACTACTTAAAGAAATGAGAAGGAAGCTTGCCTAAGAGTTCAGTTGAAGAATAAAGGTGCTCATACCAAATATAAAATGTATTAATTGTACAAGAGTACAGGTACAGACTGGCTTTGCCTTATATACTGTATTTCCATGTGTTTGCTGCACGTCCTATTTTCCTAACAAAATATAAAGAAATGAGGCA
>NW_005187538.1:977149-994236 GCF_000239375.1 Pundamilia nyererei | reverse complement strand
ACAGGTACAGACTGGCTTTGCCTTATATACTGTATTTCCATGTGTTTGCTGCACGTCCTATTTTCCTAACAAAATATAAAGAAATGAGGCATTGCTTGAGAATTTTGCACAGTACTGTAGCATTAACATGTATGCAGTGGCAGATTTACCAACTTGATATCAAGTAAACATGTAAACGTTTTGGTGTTTTGTGTGACTATCAACGAGATTATTGCTGGACTCACTTGTGGTTCAAAGCAGCAGCTTCTTGGGAAATGAAAGAACTCGTAAATTACTTTTGCAGTTACCAAATTTTGGTAACTGCAAAAGTTGTTTTTCTTTGTATCCAACTTTGATAGTTAATCACATATCAAAGCTTGAAATAATCGTTTTATCTGATGTCCAGGAGCATGATGTGCCTTAAACTATAATTGCATTGTTGTTTTCAGTCACTCCAAAGTTGTAATTCAAGTATTTTCAAAGCCGACAAAACATTTCTTCATCACAAAAGTGGGCAGAAGAGACACAGTCTGCGTAAATTGAAGTGTTGGTTGTGCCGTGGCAAGCATTTTATTATTTCACCAAAATTGAAAACATCAGTAAGGCCATTGAAATACCTCTGAAGCATGCTGCTGGATTACACATGTAATGATTTTTCTCCTAACTTTGTATAGGGAAAAGTCTTTGCC
This sequence comes from Pundamilia nyererei, assembly GCF_000239375.1. Classification (NCBI taxonomy): domain Eukaryota; kingdom Metazoa; phylum Chordata; class Actinopteri; order Cichliformes; family Cichlidae; genus Pundamilia; species Pundamilia nyererei. Next base: position 993,568 of record NW_005187538.1, on the reverse strand, counting down.
TGGATCATGACAAAGAGCCAAGGACTGTGACACCATGATAAATCTAAGATATAACCATGACGAATGAAGCCTAGATGGTAAACCTGCCAGGTGGTTATTGATGTGTGTAGAAGGGAGCATGTTTCATTTTTTACCAAACAACAGGCTAATGGATGAGGACTCTAATCTGTCTGATTCCAGTAAAGGATGGGACAAAACCACTAAGCACTGACATAGAAGCATTTGGGGCCAATTAACACCACTGAAACATTAGGCCTAGAAACCAGGGTTATTTATCTCGCAACTCAAAGTAATGGATATTATGCCTGGCCTACTTTAGGTAGTATTTGGGCATGCTAATGGTAGTTGTTTATCTTGGAGCAGACATAGTATTTTTACAACATTTTGATATGTCATAACAGGGAAGGCACAGGTGAACTCAGGTTACACTTGCATGAAACTCAGACTTTACTAATATATGTTTGATATCAGCCTTGCTGTTACCACTAAGATAAAATGTTCTGTTTTTCAAACCTTTGCTCATTTATTCTCGTTAGTAGTTCTTATTTTTGAAGACAAAAACAAGCCAGTACTTCGACATGTACAACCTTTATATTTACAGACAATTTAGATGAGTAAAGAACTTTACATACCTGCCACATTTAGTTGCATACTTGTTTTTTATTGTTATTTTTTTTTTTTTTAGTTTGTTAGTGATTTATTCCTGTACTTTGTTTAATTTTTAAAGATTCATCTCTGTACATTTAATGAAATTGTTGGTTTCCAATCATAAGATCAACCACTTATGTTGAATGGACATAATGCCACATGTGTAGTAGTCATTAAACACATTCACACTGAAGCAATCAGATTGTTAAGTAGCATCTTTTCACAGCACTTACACCGTGGTATAATTAACTTTATTGAACCATTAAAGTTTAGCCCATACAATAAATGTGGAGAAAATGGCATTCATTGAATTAGTCTGTGAGTGTTTTGTCATTAAGTATGCATAGTGCTACACTGTGCTAAACGCTACTAATTAAAACGTGTGAAACACAAAGATTTTATGGCTGTAGCCCTTAATAAAAGGAAATATAAATATGAGATGTCACTTATTTAAATAGAATTTTAATAAATGTCAAATGTGAGACAGTTATTTATGCATGCAAGATTTGAGAGGACAGAGAAATTGGAGCTGTCAGAGTTTCTAAATACCAGCAGGAATTACAGTTTATTTTCTTTCAAATTCCACAACTTTTACATACAAGCTTGTTGAACAACGACGTGTGAACACTTGAAACTCTCATAAAAGATGAGATTTGTACATACTCACTAGTCAATATTAACACCCAAGGGATAGGATTTAATTGGGTGAAGCGTGGTCAGCTATGGCGCTGAGGATCTAATGGCTTTACACCAGGGTCACATGCTAACACGTACTGTGTAGTGTTCAGTTACAAAGGAGAGTTATGGAAAGAAATTAAAGTATTGTATTTTGTATTAATCATAAAATATTCAAGAAATAATCATTGTGAAAAACCTTTGCTGTACCAACAGGCAAATTTAATACAACCGAACTTCATGTGCAAAGTGTGACTATGATGTCACCTTCTTGATATTCAGAGTCAGTTTTCCAACGTAGCTTGTTGTCCTGACGTTTGACGTAGTTGTTTTCTTTTTTTAAAAATCAGTAATCAACAGGTGGCAGCGTCAGCATCGCTGTGAACTCTTCGTATTTGACGATCCCATTTGACTTGATGTGTGCCTCTCTGAAGAGGTCGTCCACTACACGAGGAAGATGGAGAAAACATAAGAGCATAAGTGGATAAGCAGCCAAATCGCACCATAAATTATGGTTATAATTAGTGTTATTGCTGTTGTTATTGTGAGATATTTAACAGGGATGAAATAAAGAAAAACAATATTGACTGAGAAGAATATTTTGCAACACAACACATTATATTTCAGTCACAAATATTCCCTTCCAGTATTTATCTGTGAGCAGTACTCAAACTAGTTTCCTAAGGGTTTATGTCTCTTCATATCATACACCATGGACCCTTGTTGACTTAACTACAAAAGTCTACTTAAAGATTTTCATTCCAGTACTTTTTCATGTCTTGAAAATGTCCTGAATACTCAAAATGGTTGTCTGTTGTCTCTTCTTTTAGGAAATTGGCATTACTATCTTCTTCAGCAGTTCGGGAATCCAAAAATTTGATAAATGTCTCCCCACTGAGAAGCCTTTTGAGCTTCATTTGACTATAAACAGCTTTATGTACACAGAACCCATCCACAGACTTTGAAATACAGCTTATGTTGCTCTGAGACCCGTCACTGTGTGAATGAGGTGGCTTTGAAAAACTTAAAAATCCACCCTGGAGATTTAACCAGATATCCGAATCCCAGCAGGAGTCCTTCCATTAAAACTCTCAGCTTGAGGTTCATATTTAACGCTTTACATCTGAAGTGAAACAAAACATCAACAAGAGAATTCACAGTGTCCTTAAATGACAGGAAGTGCAAGGGACTCATGTGCTTGGGTGCAGGCAAAAATAAAAAGCCTTCTTACTAAGTAAGATATTGTCTGTGATTTAATTAGGCGATACAAAAAGTTGTGACGCTAAATCACTTAAGCTGCATCATATGCCAATCAGTCACAGATTTTAGCTTTTTGTGGAAATTAAAACAAAGCCTCAGGATCAAATATTCAGCAGCTTGTCAGGGGAACAAGTTCAGTACAAAGGTGGTGTCGCCCAGTCCGTCCCCCTGGTGTCACAAAACTTGTGCCCCCTGTTGGATTGACCTGTACGGTCAGACATCTGCCAGGGTTTGACTTCAGCTATGATTTCAAGGTTGAAAAAATCTATAGAGGTCACAGATGATGTTACACACCTCTGTGCTGTAACCCCTTCAGAGAACAAAGCTTATAAATAGTCCTCAACATATGTCTTTGTTGACATTGCTATTGCTAGGGCTTTACTAGTATTCATAATATTCTGTCGGGTAGTGTTAGTGAAATATTTCACACAATATCTCTCTGATGGGAAAACGAATTGTCGCTTAATCAGCATGCAACACAACAGCAAATGCATTTCCTGACAGGAAGGAGGGAGTGGCCTTTAGGAGCCACGGAGAGAAACTATTGTAATTACCTACGAGATTCTGAGCTCAGCTCTAAAGACAAACTTCCTGCGATTAGTCACTTTTTGAGGGGTGGGTCAGTTACTGTGTCAAGATGCAGAACACGTGTATCATTAAAGAAATCAACTGTGGAAAACTATCAGGTTCAGAGTTCATTATAAATTCATTTTTTTCTCCTGATTCAACATTTGATATTTACTGCAGTCATAAAGTATTCAAATAAATGGTGGTTTATTGGTGTTTCGATGTTCGATACTGAAGCAAAGAATAAGTTCTTTAATATGGAAATGGTTTATTAATTATTTCTCTGCAAAGGTGAGAGGTGCATCTCTTTGCATCTTCCTGTGAGCAGGATTAAAACTACCAAAATGAATTTCACAAACTTTGTGGAGAGACAGACCATAGTGGTGTCCTTCCTGTCGTGCAATGCCCTACAATGCTATTTGAGCTCAGATCGAAACGTCCTCAAGATATTTATTAGAGACCTTAAGACTCACTTTGGATTATGAAACACTACGTAATCATCTAATATTGGCAGTATTGTTGCGAGGTATCAGTAAAAAGGCTCAGCTGTAGGCCGGTAACAACGTAACATCTCATTAATTAGAAACCTCATTTGCTCTACCTTCTTTGTTTGTGAGTTTCTCTCCTAACATGGTGAGCTTGGCCCGCAGCTCGGATGCCTCGATGTATCCCTTCTTCTGCTTGTCCGTCATCTTCAAGGCCTCCAGGATTTCCACTTTGGGATCCTCCTGTTGCATCTGTCTGTGCATTATTGACAGGAACGTAGAGAACTCCACCTCAGCAGACTTTTCTAAACACAAATGTGAAATCAGGTGGTACATTTTATTTAACCTTGACTTGATGATTAATGTAAGTTTAAAAAGAAAATGCCCTTTGCTCTTGTACTTCTTTAGGCCCTTTGTTATTTTTATTTGCTGTCTTTTCCCTGCATTTCTTAAAGGATATATAGTGTTATACTGTGTGTAGCACACATTAAGAAGGCTGTAAGAAAAATTTACAAAACCACGAATTTTAAAGCACAAACACCAGTTTATGCTTCAACAGTAGTAGTAAAGACTGTCAGTGCAATTTGAAATTACTGTCATTTAAACGTCACCTCTCAGACTTGTCCCTTATGCTACACCCACAACAAGCTGTTATTCAAAGACAAAAAGACTTTGATTTACTGCATGTTATTGTTTACCAATTTTGTGGACTTGTAGATGTCTCCTGATTTCACCAGGTGTGGGGCTTGTACCCAGGCAGCGCATAACTGTGATCAGGTCATTGTTATTTATCTTGCCGTTTTGATTCTTGTCATACAATGAGAAGCACTCTTTGTACTCTGCAGTGGGGAAAACAAAGTTTTTGAATGACAGTACTTTTTCCCCCCCTTGTTGTAATTAGTGAGGAGCTTTCACAGTAAATCTTGGGTAAACAGGAATTAATTAGACTAAAAAAGAAGAGAGTTTGGTTGTTTTGTACAAATAAATCATTTCAAACATCAGTAACAGAGTGAAACAGTGATCGACAACATGCACCTGTAGATGAGTCTTACCATTGATCTGAGCTTGTGAGAGGAATTTAGCCTGCAAGGTGACAATAGTGTGGCGTCACTTGTTAGGTAAATACAGAAAAATGGTCTGTTGTGTAAGAAAATACACAAAAAGGCTCAATGGAAAATGGAATTTCTTACCATGTCTGAGACTGCTGCGTTTCTGTTCAGGAAGAAGACAGTTTACTGAAGCCTGCGTCACCTGTCCCTCCACCTCTGTTTAAAGTCCAACACCCGTCGTAATTTAATATCTGTTGCTGTGGAAACACAGATATCGGATCCACAGCGCTGCATTGTCCTTCCTCTTACCACCCCTCCCATAAAAGGGACCGCTTACTACTAGACAACTACCATATGTTACCACAGTGACACATCATAAAAACGTTGTCTGACATCAAGTTAAAAGCAAGATTTAAAACTCCCAGATAACTTCAGATACATATCTAAGTGATAGTATGACGTTTTTTGTTTTGTTTTTTTTATTTAAAATGCACATTTAAAAAATCCCATTCACCATGGAGCAGTGCTATACAAATCATATTAGAATCCACATTTGGCAATAACAAACTGTGCAGGAAAAAAAATATTTACAGACATCTAAACCCACCTGTAATGATGCAAATAAATTTATACATTTATGTATTTTTTCTGGATTTGTGTTGATATTCTGTTTCGCTCCATTAAGATCAAACTACCGTAAAAATTAGAGACTTTTTTTTCTAAGTGAGCAAACATAGAAATTCAGCAGGGGATTAAATATACTTCAGCTTGAGGTTTATATTTAATGCTTTAGTTCTGAAGTGCAACAAAACATCAACAAGAGAATAGTTGATGTTTTGTTGCGTGCGTCAGACTCCGTTTTATCTTTTAAATCCTGTTTAAAAACTCATTTATTCAACATAGCTTTTCCATCTAGTTAGTGTCCCTATCTTATATTTGGTTCAATTTCTTATTTATGTACTTTATCTTTTAGCTATATCTGTTCTTAGTAACTTTGTTCTTATGTTCCCTTTTGTTGCTGTATAAATAAACAAATAAAGTTGTATTGTATTGTATTGTAATTCACAGTGTCCTTAAAAAGGCAGGAGGTGCAAAAGACTCGGGTGTTTGGGTGCAGGCGAAATAGAAAGCCTTCTTACTAAGACATTGCATGGGATTCGACTAGGTGATACAAGAAGGTGTGAAAAGATGCTAAATCACTTAAGCTGGATCATATGCCAGCCAGTCATATGACCCAGACTGACTGACCAATCAACAGAGAGCCTGTTATTTCTGTAATGCTGATGTTTCATGTTAAACTGAGACTTCTTATAGTGGCCTCCACTTAAAGATTAATCAGGTTTAATCTTGTTATTTTAATATTTTGTCATTGTATTGCTAGTTTTTTTTAACCTTTTATAAACCCATATACACTATACCGCCAAAAGTATTCACTCACCCATCCAAATCATTGAATTCAGGTGTTTCAATCACTTCCACAGCCACACGTGTATAAAATCAAGTAACTATGCATGCAGACTGTTTCTACACACATTTGTGAAAGAATGGGTCGCTCTCAGGAGCTTCCAGCATGGTACCGTGACATGATACCTCCTGTGCAACAAGTCCACTCATGAAATTTCCTCTATAGTGAATATTCCACAGTCACTGTTAGTGGTATTATAAAAAGAGGAAGCGACTGGAAACAACAGCAACTCCACGAGGAGAGTGAGGTCAACAGATGCTTAGGCACTTAGTGTGCAGTCGATCACGACAGACCTCCAGACTTCATGTAGCCTTTAGATTAGTTCATGAACAGTGTGTAGAGAGCTTCATCCAATGGGCTTCCATGGCTGAACAGCTGCATCCAAGTCTTACATCACCATCATAGACAATTTCATGCTCTCAATTACGTAGGAACAGTTTGGGGATGGCACTGAAATTCAAATTTGAAGGCAGATGAGTGAATACTTTCTACATTTAAAAAAAAACCAACTATTATTAAGGGGGGGTTTTGTTTGCCATGCAACTAAATTTCTATAAATATGCATATTTTAAGATAAAGTAATATACTTATATACTGTAACTACTTCTTTTTATCTTTTCCGACAGTCAAGAGAGGACCATGTGTAACCATAGCACCTGTTTCTTCAGGGGTGTTAAAGATCAATATTACAGCATTCAGCTGTTAATAGACTGGATTCTTTGAGGTTATGCAAGGTCAGCTTTCTCTTTTTCCATTCAGGTTTCTTCGTGGCACCGTCATATGTCAGATTCATTGAATTCTTTAAAAATAATTCATTACCAAACATTCCCAAAATGTCAATGCTCCACAGGTGTTTAAGTGGCACTTAATTCATTTGAATTAACAGCGAGGCTTGAATTTTTGCCTGATCTTATGGTCCTGTGCAATAGATTTTTAAATGCAACACGTTCACAAGTTATATTTGAATGACTGGTTGCAGTCGTGAGGCAGTGATTGGTTTCTAAGTAAAATAGAACATGTGTAATGGTAATTGAGAGGTAAATAAAGGACCATAGGGGCTCACTTTGTCTTTATTGGCTAAATTCCAGTCCAGTATTTATATCTTTAATTTTAACACATTCCCATTTGGCCAAAATATTTTAAAAATGATGAACAGATTTATTCCCAATTTGCATTAGTAAATTAAACATGTATGACATGAGAATTGCAAAATCTACCCTAATACTGATAACATGATGCATGACAGTGTGCAGTGCTGGTCTCTTTTATGATTTCTCATGCCACAAGATTCAAGCATTAAAAAAGTGAGACAAAGAGCGAAACATTTCACATACATCAATATAAAAATCTACAAAGGAGGCAAATTCCCTGCTCAGTACTGGGACAGGAGGCAGAATATCCTTGAGTTTAACAGTGAAAACCAGTGCACATCAATGAGTTTTATTAAGTGCCATAGTTAAGCACAGCTAATGTCTCTGCCACACAAAATGTGAGAAAATGGATTTTTTTAAAAGAAAGAAAAGAGAGCAGTTTCTTTCACTTATAAAAACATACAACACTGGTGAACCCTTTCAGTGGCTCTTCTTTATATGCAAAGTGTAGTAGGACCAGGGCTCCGGCACATAAATGAGCCCGGGGTACTTGTTGCGTAGCACTGGGTCATTCCACAGATAGGCCGCCCACAGAGCCACAAGGAACACGGTAACACCGAAACTATAGAACAGGAACAGACCGTTACTGTCGGGGCCAAGTCCTTTATGATGTTGGAATATCACCATAGCAACCATAGCAACGAAGGTGAGGAGGAAAAGTTCAGTGATTTGTCCTTCAGTGACCAAGTACCTAGAAGAAATTAAAAAAAAAGAGACAGGAGAAGTCAGAACATCAGTGAGAACCAAATGTCCAACAAAATATTATTATAAGGAAACTGCAATCTTTATGGAAACATCAATACTGCTATATATTGCAACAATCCTATTCACATTACTAACTATATTACCGTTTAGATGTCAGATAAGAAAAGTAATTGCTTTTCCAAAATGGCACAGGTTTCGGAGGATCGTCAAAGCTGCTCTCAAGCACGTCTATATCTTTCTTTGTGTGTAAAATTCAATTTGGACAATTGTTAGATGTTTGTTTATCTGGTTTAGTCGCATGTTCATTTTTGTCAGACTTTTTAGACAGAAAGAAATTGATTTTAGAAACAGGTTAGAAAATACTGGAGTTCAGAATACTAAAGGTCATTCTAAAAAAATTTAAACAGTTTGGAGTGCAGAATAATTGGAGGGACTGTTCATAAGCTATTAACTTCACTTGTAGTACTGAATGTTTCCCTGGCTTTACTTTAAATGTGAGCGTTACTGCTGTCCGTCTACTCTTTTCTTTATCTCAGTTAGTTTAGATTATGAAAGTTATTTGTAATCATCCCAATTAGTGTTAAGCATTTCTTCTCTAAAGCCCATGATTAGACTTCAGATGTCCTTCACAGTTTTCATCACTTTAATAACAACTGAATGTATTCATGGTGAGTTTGTGTGTCTGGTAATCTATGTAGTGTGTCTAAAGGATAGACTGACCAATAGTAGAGAGCGCTTGGTCCCAGCAACAGCCAACCAGCAAGAGGAACCTTTTTCTGTTCTTCACCACTGGAGAAGCAACCAGTGAAGTAGATGAACAGAATGATAAAGAAAGGAATATACCTGGCGGAAAAAAAAAGAGAAGCAAACCCTTATCCTCTGCACAGGATGAACATTATGTTCAAGTACATCTTTATGAACGGGCAATGAAAAATATTATTGAGCTCGGCTCAAGGCTACCTTTAAAACCTAAAAAAAGTAAACAGTATTTAACAAACCACAAAAGCAGAAGGAGAAAAAAAAACATTTCTTTCTCTTTTTGTTATTAAATGTTTAGACATGATAACGATAATGAGGTCATTTGTTTAACTTAACATCAGCGAGAATTATTAGTACATTTTTAAGCAGTGAATTAAAATGAAAGTGGCAATTCAGCAGAACAGTTGTAAAATTAAAAGAATCTAATTGCTGATCAAAGTTACTAAAAACAAGATGGAAAAAAAAATGTAATAAAATAAACTGCATTTTATTTTCAGAGTAAATATTACAGGGATGTGCTGTGCATGGTCAGTTAATAACACCTCTGAAATCTATTAAACTGTCAGCTGGTCGCAAGCTGGAGTCTTTCATACCACCCAGAGTTTGTAATTATTATTGATGGTTCTTATTTGTGTAAATTTAGTCCGACTGTAAATGTTTCATCTCCTGTAAAACGATTATCTCCATTTGGATGAGCCCAAAGATTTAAAAGGAACATTATTTTCCCATCAGGTCCACTTATTTGCTCCATTAACGGCTTTTCATTATATTTGTCAAACTAATTTGGCGAGAACAGCAAGTGACTATATGAGTTTAACATAGTCTCTGCTCATATTCCTGCTTCCTTAACAACTACACCGATTTTTGCGTACTACTATTAGTGTATCACAAATCACATCAGCACTACAATTTATGCTTGCAACTTAGAATTCAAAGGACTTTCGTACACATATCCAGGTTTGTGTACTCATTTATATTTTCATGTTTAAAATATTATGTTCTTCATATTAAAACATAAATAAAAGAATGTGTATAAAAGTAACCTGTTGGTATTGGGGCCAAGGCGCTGAACACTTCACAGCTGCACCTTCCCTCGTGCCCTGTCATCTGTCACAAAGCAGTTCAACCCTTCATGAGGCTGCTTCTGTAACGCCTGAGCAGAGGAAGCTTAAACACTGTCTCAACTCACTCATCTAATTTCATATGAGTTCTTTGGCAGCACCGGAGAGCAAGGGGATAAAAAGACAACTACAGTACAGTTCATCCTGATTCAACATATTAGCAATCTCCCTACTCACCCTCTATCTTCTTTCCAGAACTGCAATACTCAAACCACACCCATATCTGCATTACTGAGCGAACAGCAGACTCGTCTACGGAAAACTGTAATTCCTTTACCTCAGCAGTGAAAATGCAATGCTGGAACATTATGAGGGGAATAAAACATAAACAAACCCATAAAACTAAAAGTCTGTGCAATAATAAGAAATAGCAGGAGAGCTATAACTCTTCTTCATTTTAAGATAAAACCAAGTGATCTGGAAAAATTCTCCGTTTTCCTGCACGTAATAGGATTCATTTTCATTAGGATTCATTAGAGACAAAAACTGGTCACACATTAAAGCTTAATACTAACTGTGTACAGATTTCCTCAAAATCTCTGCTCTGATTACTTTACTTGCCTTTGTATGTTTTTTCAAAACACATCCATGATAACCCCGCGCCCCACCAGGGGAAATTGTGGTTCAAAGCGATCCATTTCTGTACATGCAACATAATTATTGTAAACATACCACATTAAGTGTCCCAGGTGTTCGTCATAATAATACAGCAGCTCAAAGGAGTCAATCTGAGGGAGAAGGACCAAATTAAATTCATTAAAACGTTCCCAGACACACAACCTTATGCTACAGTGCCACCTAGTGTTTTGGTGTGTAACTTCAACTTTATTACAGAACTCACAGAGAGCAAAACAAGATTAAATAAAACGGCTGTGAACAACATTAAATAATATAAAAATATAAAAAGACACTGGCTTTACCTGAAGTGACTGTATATTAAAAATGTTATAACTTACTGAAGAAAAGATTTCACGCAATTGATGTTTTTCCGAATGTGTAAAATCACAACATTTCATGAGATGATGAGTTGTTGAAAGCTGTTGACCGAGGACTTTAAGCATTTGATGAAGCCTCACACACACACAAAAGCTGCTGATTACAGTTGCCAGTTACAGATATGAAATCTAGAGAAATCCAAGTTCATGTTATTCTCAAATGGCAAAGAGTTGTCTGCATTTCCTAAGATTAAACCATTCAAAGGACTGCAATTAAAATGGTCAAATCTTACAAGTATCTCGGTATCATTATAGATCAGAATTTGTCATTTAAAACTCACATTCAAACGCTTGTGGCTAAGTTGAAACTAAACTTGGACAAAGTTACCTTTTTAGAAATCAATCTCGTTTCTCTCTCAAAGTGAGAAAACATTTAAATTTATGCACTTTTTTTTTTCCTTTATTGGATTACGGCGATCTGCTTTTTATGAATGCACCAGTCCAGTACCTAAAGAGATTAGATACTATCTACCATATTTTATTATTGGCTGTGGAAATTGTGTACATTACTGTTCTCTGTATGCCGCTGTTAAATGGCCATCTCTGTACAGTATATCTACAGACTTTGCCATTGGTTGGTTTTTAACTATAAATCTCTCCTTGGCTCGTTTCCTCCTATCTGTGTGTTTACATGTGTTTAAACTGCAACTAATACAGCCTTCGTTCTCACAACATCATACAACTGATTGTCAGAAATGGTTGCCGTAAAGGCGTTTAAGTGCATTTCAAGAATGGAGAGAATAACTCTTTTAGTCAGTGTGACTGTTTTAAATGTGGCTCTTAATGATCTGCTATTGCGTATTTTTCCCATGTTTGTACGAATTGTTGCTATGTTGTCATGTTTTGTAACTTTTGCTGCCACGATGCCAGGTCCCTCTTGGAAATGAGATTTTAATCTTAATGAGACTTTTACTTGGATAAATAAAGGAGTATAATAAAAATTGAAAAAAAACCATATAAAAGTAGAGATCTGGAACATCAGTCGACACCTCAAAGTACTACGCTGAAAGATGAGAGCAAACGTACATTTCTGTAGGCAGTAAATGGGTTTAAACCTCACAATGAAATTCACATGAACCAGTGTAAAAAAAATGTTTTTAAAAACCTTCTTTGACTCTCTGTTGGTCTAACTGTGGGGTAAGAAGTTGTGCATCAATCAGATGTTTGAACAACTACATATGAATCTTGGTTTTGTAATAAATAAGATCCGTAGTGATTTCTTCCCCTGGAATCAGCAGGGAAATAAATCAGGAACAAATAAAGCCAAGGTATAAAATCTTAACATGACTGCTGTTGTGCTGCTACATTAACCCACAGTATATAAGTGTTGACAAACACCACACTATCAAAGGTACGATGTTCTGCTTCTGGTCGATGTGACAATAAAAGATGTGATGATGACGACGAAGGAGCAGAGAGAAAAATAAGCTCCACTCCCACACAGCAGGATAAAGTCTGCTGCATCTAAACAGCTGCGGTGACACGTGTTTCTGCGGTGTACTCTCAGTTCAAAAAGAACAGCTTTTTTAAACTGCTGAAGACAAACAATATTTTTTGTACGAGCAGCATGCAGGAAGTTGTCCCACTTACATAAATAACATACAACGACACACTTTGACAACCTTCTCCATGTATTCCAGTATTCCCACTAAGCCCACCATGGATCTTAGCTGTTTGCCATCTTACCAGTGAAGCTGGTTTAAGGTCTTTGATGATGGGGTTCTCCCTCACTGATAGGTGCAGCTGATAGCCACTCAGGATGAGCCGGTGGTTGATGGAGTCTCCCACCAGGTGGATGCTGGCTCCCATGACGAACGTGATGATGCAGAGGTACACGGCTGTGCGAGACAGCACTCTCGGACTGCGCTCAATCAGCTGAATGGAGCAGAAACAAACATGTATACCTTAAAAGAGTTATTCTGGGGACACCTTTAAGAACTGGCTTCAACCACAGCGCCTGTGCGTCATCTCTGAGACTTTTTTTCACACAGCCTACATGTGCCGTTTTTCTTTTCTTGAATATGTTTTTGACTTTATCTAGGTGTGTTTGTGTTTTTATCTATTCAGCTGCACCTGCCTAGTTCTTCCTGTCTCTTAAATATAGATCTGCCTTAAAGGTAATGGATATTACGGGGCAAATAGCTTGTTTCATAACACAACCACACGGATGACCTACATCCTCTAACAAAAGCATGCAACTTGCGTCATTACACTGACTAGAAGTAACACTGTCTCTTTGCCAGTCAGGCGTTGAATTATGGGTTTTTATGTTGGTTTGCAAGAACCTAAATAGTCTGCCTCAAAATGCACATAAGTGGCTACCTGAAAAATCATAACACAAAATTATTACACAACATTTTAACTGATGCAATTCTGATTCCTGAAACTGAGGGAAAAAAAATTAACCCAAAATGATGTTGGATATAATGTTGCCATGTTGAGTTACAGTCTCTTAAAGCAGGTATTAAACAAGCTCAGTAATCCCTGGAAGGTTTTTCTAACTAGGGCCTCCCCAAAATTAGAATTTTATTGGTGAAAACTAAACTATCAAAAATCAAAACATGGCCAGCAGTCACAACATACAGAGCAGAAAAGGAATGACAAGATCTGGAATGCTGAAATCTTTGCCTCTCCTAGACTTGAGAGTCTTGAACTGTCCTAACTGTATAGGAATCACACATAAGCAATACGATACGAAACATTAAAAGTCAGCACAGATTTCAGTCTGTAAAGCAACAGAAGACCAGATTGTCCTGATGCAACTGCAGTAAAAGCAATATTGACATAAAGAGTTACACAGTAGGTCAAGTGTTCACATAGAAATTATTCACTGGAGAGAATACAGAAGACCTGATGTTGTCTTCACAATCACTAAGACACTCTGCTGCATTAAGACTTGCCTTGAGCATTAGGAATGGTGTTATGACATTGTAGGCCATGTGGAAATAGTCTCCAGCACTGGGCTTGTTCAGTGGAAACCACTCCAGAGGAAGAACGATCTGAAACATATGTAAGAAAATATTGGTTTCCACTGAAAGTGAAAATATTGATGTAACCATCCATTTGCCTTTTTTTCCTTCATTAGATTTAAACCACAAGAGGTACGAAGAAATTGCACTGAGCCTTCCTACCATAACAATGGGCCTTCCAAAGTCTAATATCCAGTTCTGCACAGTGAGACACAGCCACAGGTCAAAGTGGAAGCGCTGCTTTTTCTTCTGTGGCACACTTTCCTTTGAAACACCAGGAGCGCTGTAAACATACAGTAAGTCATTGTAATAGAGCAAGCATTACCAAAGCAAAGGGCAACACAGCTGCCGAGCACTTAGCAGACATGTTACTGCATTTATTTCAGGTTAAGAGCACGTGGTTTCCTTACTTGAATTCGAGTATTTTATATTGATGGTAAAACTACAGTATTTTAAAATGTTATTTTAAAACACAAGTTTATTCTTTTTTCACCCCCCCTTGCATCCTCCACTCTTTGATTTCAGAGTAATAATTATGCAGCAGCTGTGAAACTGCTGAACTATCCAACCTGCTGTTTATTGTGTGCAGCTGTGCAATTTCCTGTAGCATGTTGAGCACAGTCCCTATAGTTCAACATATGCACTGGGAAAGCAGGAAGATGAGTGCAGATAAATCCCCCATGGGCTTTCAGCCTTCCTCAAGGATTACAGGCTCCCTTGTAACACCAGCAAAACCAGTATTTACTGCAAAGAGTGCTGTGACCATCTGCATCTGCCTGAAATCCTTTTTCTTGCCATCCAGACATATTGATCATGAAGCTGCAAAAATTAATGAAGCCACACAATTTTTTTTGCAAAACTCAGCTGCTGGGAAACTTTTGCAGCCACTTGTTGGTTTCAGTTCAACATACTGCTGCTAGTAGCAACCACTGCTGATTCAGCTTAAAGCTGTGTCAGTCTAACCTATGTGTCTAGACCAGGAATTTCAAACTCATTATATATTATGGAATATATATAGCCCACTTTGATCTTAAGTGGGCTGGACTAGTGACACTCCCCCTTTCTGTCAATGAAAAAGAAGTTCAGTTGAAGATTTCATCCCTGAGCTTTAATTAATATAAGAAAAAGAAAGGCAATTTCAATGGTACATGTCAGTTTTTCCACATGATAAAGAAATGCTGCTGTAATATATGAAAGAGATCTTTCAGCTTGA
Organism: Pundamilia nyererei; assembly: GCF_000239375.1. Lineage (NCBI taxonomy): Eukaryota > Metazoa > Chordata > Actinopteri > Cichliformes > Cichlidae > Pundamilia > Pundamilia nyererei. The sequence continues at coordinate 978,506 of NW_005187538.1, read as the reverse complement.
CTCTTTGAGCTTAAATTGTAACAACTAAATGTGTGATATTACAAAAGGAATTGAGGTAGCTCGTTGCCCTGTGATTATAAAATTTCACAGGAGTAAGTGAGTCACAAAAACTGCCCAGTTTTTGTGGACCAATTGTAAAAGTTGTAATTACTTTGGTGTAGTAAAGATGCCCATGTGGGAGGGCTTTATTAATAGGAAAACATTCAAAACGTATGCATTTAATAGTCCAAGAATTTATGCCCTCCTTCCCATTTTCCAAAGGATCCAGTAGGCCACAGTGGAGTCTTTGCAGAGCCGATTATGGCCTGTGACGTTTGACAACACTGGTCTAGACCTGTAAAGACACAAGTCAGGCTTTATATGACTTAAGGTCTCAAATGCTGTAGTTGCACGTGTTCTTTTCCTATAGCCCCTTTTGATTTTTTGCTTTTGCTTGACCTGATCTATTTTTTCTTCTTTTTACATGATTGTGTTTGCTGGCCAGATGTCTGAAGACTGAAAACAGACTAGTTACATCCAGATCAGCTACACAGCCAGTGTGAGATTTTCCAGAGTTAGCTGGTGTTCCTGTCATGTCATCAGAAAGCCTGAAGACAAGAGCGAGGTAAATACAACAACAGGCTTCCCCGCAAGAAGCCAGGATTTTGTTTCTACAACATTTGGCTTGAAATAACGCCTAACTGGCGCTATCAAACGGAGCATGCGCGCCTCCGTTTTCATTTGTACGTCCAATCATTCACTTGGCGCGCAGTCCAGCCTCCAGCATCTGTTCCTGGATACATGCAGGAGAAGAAGAGATAAGCAGATCCTGTACTGTAGAAAACATTTATTCTCCGGGTTTTACAGACGTTCGTTTCTTTAAGCTTTACGCTTTCTGTGTTTATGAACCGACTGCCCTTCAGCAAGGCGACGATAACAGCAGCGACATCTTCATGTTTAGAGTACAAACCTCTTCAGGTGTAAATCCTTGCCTTGACGCTTTCGTACAGTCTGCATCGTTGTTTCCGTGTAGGCAGCCGATGGTCTCGTTTACTTTACCTACTCTTACAGCTCCGTGGTCACAGGTGTGGAAAGCTAGCGGGATTCAACTACCCTAAACATTTTGTGTACAGTTAATGGTCTCGAGCGCAGTCGCTTCCGGGCTGTCGCCTTGTTTCCGCCCATCAGGAGAATCCACCAATCAAACTGCAGCAAAGACACTAGAAGTGGAGAGGGCACACTTCACCCCGAGTTGTGATTTGTAGGCTAGGCAGCTCAATTACCAACTTCAGTCTTACGGATTAAAAACTATAAAATACAATCTTCGAAGCCTGAATAAATAAATAAGCAAATAAGTGAACTTATAAGGACGTTTTTT
>NW_005187538.1:975479-976367 GCF_000239375.1 Pundamilia nyererei | reverse complement strand
CAGATATAATAGATAAACTCATATAAGGAGTTGAATATTCAGTTTATGGACCTTCTTTGGCCTCTTTTATAAAAATGTTCAGCACTCTCACATATTAGGCTGGGCTTATATTCAACCTGATATCAGTATCAACATTGACACATCAGGAAATTATTATGACTACATTACCATATGAGTAAATAACAAGCCTTAAATTTAAACATATCTGTTGTGATTTCTTTAAAATAGCTAAATATTAATGTGTTATCCTGCTGTCAATTCATGCAAATAGCTCACAGTGATCTAATGAAGAAAGTTTGCATAAAGTCTAAGAGCATTTTGACTTGCATGTGCACATAATTGGTCTGTAAGCTCTGTTTCAAAATGATAAAAGTACACTGAAAAGTGACTGCCTGTGCAATTATTCCATGATTACATTTCATCTTATCGGTCACAAGCTGATGAAACATATGATTTGACATGCAGATCACATTCAGCTCTGCCACTTGTCTTTTAATCAGCCACTTTAAATCTGCCTGTGGCAGAATATATAGACTCATTATTTTTAAAGTGGGCATATATAAAACACATTAGTGAAAGAGTGCTGCTGTTTACCTTCTGGATGGTAAAACAAAAAACACAGTGAAAGACCTGTTCAGGACAGTATGATTAGCATTTATGGGTGAAGACAGGAGTGTAGTTTGTTAGAATTTGTGCAATATCCATTGCCAGTCCTGTAGTAATTTTGGGGTGTATTTATTCGTTCTCAGTATTAATGTACATGAAACACATACAGAACAAGTTGTATGAAATAGAACATTAGTTGACGTTGGCTGTTGCTGCTTTTCGTAGCCCAGTAATGGTTTTGTAATTGTCCCTAATGTGGATGTGTGTGTGTGTGTGTGTGTG
>NW_005187538.1:969832-975245 GCF_000239375.1 Pundamilia nyererei | reverse complement strand
GCATGAGTTACTTGGTGTGTCTTAATGATATGTTAAACACATTCTGTGTGTAGGAATTTAAAATAGGGGTAAATTAAAAACAATCTGTACAGTGTTTGCAACATTAAACTGATAATTAAACAGACTCCATCCCACAACTGCAATATAATTGTAGTGGTTTTTACAGACCAGTAGATGGCCTCTAGTTACGCAGACGCGTCCTCGTGCTTTTGACTGAAAAGGTTACGCAAGAGGTAGTGTGGGTTGATATAAAACCACAATATATTTAAACGAAATATAAATTATATAAACTCAATAGATTTAGTGTAGCCTATTTAGTCATTTGTGTAGTTTACAATGCGCAAAAAAAACAGAAAGGGGACACGGAGATCCAGTCAACAGTGTTGAAAGTCAAAAAATGTTCACTTGTAAAAACGAGAGAGTACCGCAAAATATGTTAAAGGTAAGGATAAAAAATTCTACTGTGGGCAGAAAGTTTTGATCCTTCAGCTTAAATCATTAATGGGCTGCCAAACAGCGGCTCTTCATTGGGAGGAGGAGTTATTTATTGGCAGAATTCCCTCTCATCTCACACTCACACCGCCCCACAGTGTTATCGCTCCCGTTCCTGCATCCAGAAGAGTCTTTCTGTTTTCACTCCTCACGCGTTTCAACATGGACTTAGTAAATTTTCTGCTTTCTATTGCAGTCACCGCCTGCACAGTGAAAGGTAGGCAGTCTGCATGCATTTCATTTGGCTAATTAACTCTATCGCGCGCCATGCATGTTAAAAATAACAATTATTGTTTAAATAATTAGGAGTAATAGAATTTGTGTGTGTGTGTGTTATTGAACGAGACGTGTTAATGTGCGTTCAACCTTGCTCCGCTGTGGATTGGTTTTAGCGGTTCCCTAGCTGAGATTGCAGACCTGTTGTGCCAAACACTGAGTTTCAGACACTTTTGGTCTAGATGCCTTAGCAATCATATGAAAGTGTTGTGTGTGCGTGCGTGCGTGTAGTTATAGTCATCATTATTAGTATTTGATATTAAGTGTGTTTTTCATGGGTTCAGAAGCTATGACGTAATATTACTATACTAAAGTAAGGTCCGATATGCAGCTTGCAGAGAACAAACATGTTATAATGTCTTATACTACATGTTACGTGTGGCTGATTTGTCTGTCAGCTCTGAACTTTCTTTTGCTGTTGAACTGTGTGGTTTCTCGTGATGTAACTAGAAAAAAAATTATGCAAAATGAATAAAAAAGAGCTGCAAGATCACAGCATTTCTAATATTGTGGTTTATGAGTGATAAAGAGATTGGGGCAAACAGTGACTGGACAGATGCTTCTATGTTTAAAAAAACAAAACAGAATAACAGTCTTTTTTCTTTCACAAGATATTGCCATCATATCCTGGCTCTGGTCCTTCTACAGGGAAATAAGCAAACCGTGCAAAATCTTCAATGCTTTATGTTTTATTCTAATTGAATACTGCTTCTCATCGGTTTTACTCAAATCTGATCTGAGTCTGAATATTTTAATTGAGGCAATTCATTTAATGATAATCACTGACTGGGGCTCTTTAGTCTGCACTTTACAGCCAGGGGTTAATGAAGGTTTCTTTGAGAGCGAAGCAAGTGTTGTTGGTGTGTGTGCATACGGTGCATGCACATATAAATGTCAGGGCATGTCTGGAGTACTTATAGGCCCTGTCCAGCCCTTTGGTATTACTAAGGCTGATAAATTTGATTAAGAGGTTGAGAGACTTTCCTTCTCCCTTTTATGGCTCCAAGCTCATTTCTCGTGGACCCGCTGTGGTTTTTCGGACAGCATGGTACTGGGGTGTATAACAGTATGTGGACAATACAACACATTAATGTCACCTTGCATTGAAATTTGATTACGGTGAGATCAGGAGTGGGGGGATATCCACTTGGGATATGGACAAAGACAAGCTTTCAGCTAACCTTTTTTTTAATGAAAGAAGTGGATGCAACAGAGAACAGAGGAATAGGGATATGCAGATAGACAGTATGCTCTGTGCCAATCCATCAGGATAATGTGCTTCTCATAGGAGGTTTAGGAAAACTGGGCCATTAGTGAAGTGAAGAAGTGCTGCCAAAAACGCTCCATAACTCAGGAGAGGAACTAAGAGTGTGTTAAAATGAGGGACGGGTCTGATTTGAGATTGGGAGATGAATCATGTCCAAATATGGCATTTGAAAGATTGCCATGTCTGGGCTGCATTTGTTTCACCACCCCAGGTAATGTTGATAACTCCAACACCAACTTTAGATGCATTAAATCAATTGCAAAATGATTCTAAAGTGCGAGATTTACAACTTGAATGAAGCAGGAGGTGGATCAGCACCACGCAGTGAGACTGACCCAGAACAGAAGTGGAGTAGTAGTGAGTGGCTGCAAAAGGGGAAGATGTAAAAGGCTGCAGGAGAGTAGAGAGGCTGAGTTAAATTCAATTAGCTGTCTCAGTCTCATCCACAAATATATGTAAACTTCCCTTCAAATAAATTGTTTTATTGATCATTTGAGCCACGGCAGCATTGCGTATCTAAGGACAGTGGTTGTGTGTCAGTCTTGTCACACCAGTCCAGACTAGAAGATGTCAACAGCTGTTGGATGGATTGTCCCGTAGATCAGTGCAGACGTTCTTCTTCTTCTTGCATGTGAAGGTACAGTGTAGCAGTGTTACTTGGTGGGGCTCTTTCTCATTACAGTTGTGTGTGCGTGTGTGTAGGGTGGAGGCAACTCAGTGTGTAAAGTAGAAAAGAAAGCTACAGACAGGCTGTAGGTCATGTTTTTATTTATTTACTTCTTTTTTGTCAGCCACATTAGAGTTTATAATGTTTAATAAATGAACATGACTTTTGTGCATTTCACATTGCACGGGATCCTTATTTCAGTTTGCACAATACGCAAAGAAGTGTGTACTTGATGTTTGATATAAATTAGCGTCGCTGTCTGAACTTCAGCATATTAGAAATATCACTGTTTTTACTCAGGTTTTAGTAACATCTAAAAAAATAACTGTTCACACTTCATATTCTACGATGTAAAATACTGCATAGTGAATTGTTTTGCAGTATGGCTGCTGGAAGTTAAGGAATGATTTGATGTGACTAACAATGTCTTTCTTGCTTATATTTATAATTTATTTTACTTATTAATTGTTCTTTGGAGTCCTGGTTACCTGTTTCTCTTTTTTCTGTAGTTTCTCATCAAGGGCCAAACCAGCGCAGACTGTACAGTGACCTGATGAATGGATACAACCCACTAGTGAGACCAGTCCAGAATGACTCTCAGTGTCTCATTGTTTCCTTCGGCCTCACCCTCATGCAAATAATGGATGTGGTGCGTAAATGATTGCCCATTAAACACAGCTGTTTATACATACTACATAGTAGTCTACTACATATACTGTACATGCCAGTAAAGTGATAAGTCATGCATGGTTATGTAAGCAATTTTCATATATTTAAAGATGACAGACCTGATCCCCATCATTGAAGCAACTATTCCAAAAACAGCAAGTTCCCAAATTCAGTGCATACTGATGCAGCAGTTTTGATTTTGCCACAGTCTACAAACATTGTTTTCTCTAGTGTGAGTGAGGCATTATAAGCGGTTTAAAAACTGACGCCTCTGTGGATTTGTACATTTCTAGTAGGGTGATTTCCCATTTATGAAGCATGCACTTCATTTAAAAAAATCAAAAAGAAAAAAGTAAAATAAATGTACTTAATTACAAACATGAATAATTCTGTTTTTCTAACAGGATGAGAAGAACCAGGTTTTAACAACCAACATTTGGCTACAGCTGGTAAGTATAATTTATGTAAAGTCACAGAAAAGCTGAGTTGCGAAGCTTTACGGCCGCACTTACACACATCATGCATTTTAATCACAGAGCCATCTGTTTTATATAAATCCTCTCAGTTAACTCTAAGACCATTTTCACCTGAGTGTTACATTGTACCTTTACTTTTGGCATTTGATCTGGTATTTAGTTTATGCAAACATGTACCACAAAGAGATTTATTATATTGTGAGCATGTGATGAAATGAATTGTGTAACTCACGCATAGTGCTACCCAGACTTTCTATTCGTCTTCCACACGGGCAGTACAGCACTTTGTCCTTCATGCAGTGAGATGAAGTGTATTAACGCAGATGCTTTATTACAGCTTGTCCATACAGTGACAATAGATCCCTGTTGCTGCATCGTCAGCAGCTCTACCAAGGCTGAACCAAGGCTGTTTGGTCTGTTTTAAATCATTCTGGGGCATCGCAGCGGGAGTTTTGTTCACTCTCTCTCCTTCTGCTCCCTGCAAAATTCATTTTAGCTCTTCGGCACATGATCGCGCCGACAGCATCCACAGTGTACTTTGTTTTAGCATCAATTCAGCATCTGTTGGATTATTTTACTTGCGTAGGTTTTGAGAAAAGTAAAAGGGGGGAAAAAAGGAAAATGTCATAAAGATGCACACAAGATGTATACATTGCTACATATATGACTTTGAAATACTGAGAAGGATTCTTTAAGATTACACGTTGAAACATTAAATGTGATCGACCCTTCTAGTGCCCTCCATCAGTGCCACTGGGTAATTGTACTATAAATCTTACAATGCCCAACAAACTGGATGACCTCTTCGATACACAAGTATTTTGATTATTAAGCACGATTATGCCCTCATACTCTTGTGCAGTGCTGTGTTTCATGTAATACCAGCTGTCTTAAGACACAGGGCTGCATTTAAGCCTGCAGGCAGAAGTTGGCATGAGACATGGACAAATTTGCATAGTCGCTTACACATACTAATAAAGCACAAAACGGAGAGTAGAGTTACGTCTGGTCATTTTAAGGCCAGTTATTTTTCAAATTAAATAATAGATCAGCAAGTTTTGTAGATGTTAAATGAATGAAAGACTTGTTGTAAAGTTTAAAAAGTAGGTGGAAAGTTTTTTGTTAAACAGTGATGCAAATTAAAGAGGGTTCCCTGGCTGTGGAAATGCCATTTTTCAAAATCACCATGTGAGATGCACAGGCAATTATATCCTTCCTCAGTTTGTTTTCCTTTGCCTTTATCATTAACTGACCTTTATGGTTCATTATACTGGGAACTTGAACATGGCACTTTGAGTTAATTAAAAGTGAATTATAGATTGGATTAGAAAACTCCTTATGAAAGCCATGTAATCAAGAGAAGTGTCTTCACAGTATGTGTTCATACATATCACCACGGCTGTGGACCTGGAGTTGGAGTTTTGTATTCAGTGAAATATTCACCTTTCTATTCATATTTATATTTTAAAAGAAATTCTGGAGCTTCATTTTAAACATTATGTGTAATCAGTACCTTCATTTATCCTCAGGGATAGATGCCATTCACAGTGTGTTTTTTTTTTTTTT
>NW_005187538.1:950909-968855 GCF_000239375.1 Pundamilia nyererei | reverse complement strand
TGTCCCCAGAGAGGTGGCGTCTGATACCCAACCTGACATATAGACACAGACATACAGGCACACACAGATACAAACATCCATTCCCACCCTCATGCTCTCATATGCACTTACTCCACACTTCACAGTGTGTTTTAAGAAAATAATCTGTAATACAAAAGTCATTCTTGTGCCTTATATTGTTTTGTCCCGTTACATTTGAACCCAGGGCTGTGTAACCCACAGTTTGGCTTTAGATTATCAGATTTTTCAGAAACATCTGGAATTCATACTACTTAAACTATATGCTGCCATTAAAGGAAAGGATATTCCAAAATTCAGGCGCATTTTTCTAGTGCAAAATATGTTTTATCTGAAAAGGGAATGAACATTAATTAATTTGACCGCTTAGTTCCACTTAGTTAGGGTCAGATTTAGTACAGACTCGGTTTTGTTTTGCAGTTCCTGCTGTTCTTGCAGTTCCAGGCAGACAATCAAATAAACTAAAGATGTAAAACCACGTGTGCACAGATAAGAGCCAGATGCATATGAATGATAAAGCAAAGGCATAAACTTCTAACATTACTATGCACGCCGCTTCACTTGTTCCACATGTTTTCATGTTACAGCCTTTTTCCAAAATGGATCAGATTCATTTTTCACCTCACAATTCTACACACCATACCTCATAATGACAAGTGGAAGAAAGCTTAAAATTCTCACAAATTTATTAAAAAATCAACAAAAAAAAACCGGTCTAAATTTCTTAAAAAACTAAAAATATATTATAAAAATGCTAAATGCTTGTTGAAGTACCTTTGAAAAAAATTAACATGAAATAAATGAAAGCCATCATATTCACAAGATGAAAAATATTGACAATTTTCAGTTAGAAATGGAGTAAAAGGAATCAAATGCTTGTTAATTACTAAGCTATTTAGCTCATCATATTTATCCATTTTAATTATACATTCTGATATTTACATATATACTGTCTATAAATGAATAGACACTGTATCTCCTACAGTGTGTAAACCAAGTATCCACTAAGTACCAAAGTTTAGTTTAAATGTTTAACAGCCTGCCTCACCCATATACAGCATCACCCTCTGCATAATCCTGGAGTCTTTCAGCCTCTGTAGTCACATATAATAGACATTGCAGTAAAGACCAACACAACTGTAAACTCATATCTTCAGCCTGGCCAAGGCACCATCACCATCACCATAACCACGTTAAATCTCAGGCCAGGTCTGATGTCACAGAAAGCAGGTATTAAGAGCCCTTTAAACAGTACTTGTGCTTATTATAACTGAAATATAATAATCTTCTGACATTTTGGGTTGAAATGTCTCAACAGCTACAAGCTGGAACTGTAATCATCCTCTGAGTTTTCCAATTATGTCGACATTTCAAATGCGCTTAGCAGCATTTTTTCTGAACAGAAAACCTTCCAGACAGAAATCAAGTCTCATTCTTGTTCCATGTCACTCTGTGATGTTGTCACATACATTTATTTTGGCTTTTATAGTAACTGTCACTGCTACGAGGAAACCGTGTTAAATCCCCGAGCCTCTAAAAAGGCTTAATAAGCCCATAGGCCTTTAAATGTATTAAAAATAAGTAAGTGGAATGTGAAAGTCAAGGTGTCAAATGTGTTTGCATTTTGCAGTACTGGACTGACTATTACCTCCAGTGGAATCCATTGGATTATCCAGGTGTGTCCAATGTGAGATTTCCTGACCATCTCATTTGGAAACCAGACATTCTGCTGTATAACAGGTAGGCACTGATCTGCTGGGTTGTAAACTGTAGTTGTACATGGTGTTAGATTTATGCCTGATTTAGACCTCTGCAGCAAATCTACATCATAACTTACAACATAAAGGGAAGCTACTTTTAACCCGTACGCTTCCATGAAATTCAGTCTCTACAGACTCCATCGACCTGAATAGTAGTTACATTTCTCTGGATGTGCACGTCAGGTTAGTGGAAGATTACCGTGTATGGTTAAAAGGGGTTTCTGGTTACAATATAGATTCCCCAAGAAGCCTAAGTAAGTATTAGTGTGCATGCATTTTCTTCTACATAACGCACAGGGACCTCAGAGGGATGTGATGCATTTTTAGATTTTGGTGCTCCAGAGGTTAAACAAGGTTGTTTGCAGTCACGCTGTCTGTGATACACTAAAGACCAAATATTGTAAACAATATCTTGTTGTTTAAAAATGGCGAATAAAGAAAACTGTTGTGCCTCATCCTCTACTATATTCGTTTTGAAGGATGTGATGTACAGGAGATCCAAAATCCAATGAATACTGTATAATCTTTAGCATATCTTTGGTATGAACAAAATGTTAATATAGGTACCTGTAAAATTTTGTAATTATTGGATGTTCTGTGAGTAAACTTGAAATTTAAACTTGTTACTAAATTAAACATAAATAGCTAGTAATATTTTTAACACCTCCTATTTTTATGGTATTAAGTGTCACGGTGTGGTGTTTGTGTAGAAAAGGATCCAAAATGCAGGCAAAGGTTATGATGCGAGTGAGCGTTTATTTAAGTGACCAAAGTGGCAAAACAGGGAATGAGGAACGAAAAGCTACCAAAACCTACACTGGGAAAACTAAAGACAACCCTGAAAACATGACGAGAGATGCAGAGTGATGAACAAAACACCATCAAATGCAGACGAGCAGGCAGACAAACACTATACAAAGTAATCAGGAAATGACTCACAGCAGGGACGCACAGCTGAACCTAATTGACATGACGAGACAGGGAGACATAAGTTGAACACAATGAAGTCACACATGGATCTACAAAGTAAAACAGCAAGTTCCCAGACTGTTTAACAGAATACAAAATCAGAGTGAACTAGAAAATAATAACAATAAACTCAAACGCTGGGTGACCGACCCAGGACCATGACATTAAGTACAAGTATATTTAATCATAGCCTCCAACTTTATATATGTTGTTGTCTCCCAAATTACAGTTCGAACATTGCTGTATTTGGCAGGCTGTCATCTGTTTTTTGACCTAAACGTTCACTATATGTGTGTATGCTGTTAAAAATGTAACCCTGGCGCCATCAGATTTCCAGCTGCAGAGTGAGATGGCTACAACTGATTGGGCGCAACCAGCACAAATATCCCATCAAACATTTAGACATTTTATTAAACAAGGACACATAAGAATGTAATATGAGCGTATACTACTGACTGTTTTATTTACTATGAAATAGCTCCCAAAAAGAGTGGGAGTGCCTGAATAGAATAACTGTATTCAAGTGGCAACATGTGAAAAGATACTGTGTTCAGGCTTCTGCTCATGAGCTCTGGAAAGCATCAGACCCCGTGCTGCCACAGGCATTATTATGACTGTCTTGCTGAGACAGACAAGCAGAGAATTTAAAGATACATGCAGCTCGGTCCTTGTCCTTTTCTGTTTTTTGTTTTTGTAATTTTAACTCTGTATACCAACACAGTTGATTTTAAATCGAATGATACGCGATTGAATTGAGGAAAACAGAGTGTCTCATTAACTGTTTAGGAGTTATAGCTTTTTAAATGAATGGCCATTTTCAGAAACTCAAAATTAATTGGGCAAACTGACATCATTTTAAATTCAGGATGGTTTTAAATACCTGGATGAAAATCCTCTACAGTCATTAAAGTCCAGAACACATAGACATCAGCACTTGATATTTCCTTCCCTTGACAGGCTCTGCCTGATTTTTACTGCAGCCACCGGCTGTTGTGGGTCTCTCTGATGTCAGTGTTGTCTTAAGTAACTGAAAGGCATGCTGTGCTGGGTTGAGATCAGGTGATGGGCTTTGCTATTAAACTATATCCCTTTTCTTTGCAATGAGAAACTCAGCTTAACCCCTTAGCAGTCCAATTAGTCCCCTAAACCATCCAATGTCCCGTGGGCGGTACGTCCGACTGCTAAGGGGTTAAATACATCTGTTATAAAAATGCAGTCCAATGCCATTTTTGAAGTTTTCGCTGTCACAGTCCTACTGAGGTCAAAAACAAAATAAAGGCTAACTAAAGTACACGCAAATATATTTTTTAGTTAGTTAGTTAGTATTTGTGTGTATTTTGGCTTTATCCACTGTAACATATATTCTTATGTGCAATACACATTTTACTGTGCAATATACATCTTAATAACGTGTGATATTTTTCCGTGCCACAGTCATTTAGTGTAAGTGCAATACAGAAACTACTGTTTTATACTTGAAATTATTTGACATATTCTTTCTTTCTTATCTTCATTTTTTCCCCTCTGGCTCTAAGCTCTGCACAAGATTTCCTGAGTACCCACACCCAGTGTATGTGTACAAATGGCAAATAAAAGATTTTAACTTTATCTTCTTATCTTATTGGTAGGTTGGTTACACGGCTGGGATATTACACTTCAAGGATAGGGGAGCTGTGCACTTTAAGTAAAAAGCTAGAAAAGCACTTTGCAATAAATCATTTAGACAAATTAATAAAATTGTATAGAAATGGTAGGAAGAGCATTTCATTATATGTCCCAAATGAAATAAAGCTATAGCGATCCCCATTAATCAATCTCTAGAACATCTGAACAAAATACATTAAAGGTACCTTACTCCCCTGGCAGCTAATAAGAGAGAGAGAGCATTGTACTTCATATGAATGTCATTTTCTTTATTCAACTTTAGCTCAACCGAGCCCCAGCCTTTGGGAATTTATTTAGATGGAGTGCATTGTGGGTAGCAGGGTAACAACTAAATACTCATCTCCTGGGAAGGTTTGCATGAGATGTGACTCCTTGTTTGTTGTGTATCTGCAGAAATAATGACTTAGAGAATTATTTATATATTCCTACCACAACTGCCCCTCCTCGCTTGGTAACTTCCACTGAAATAATACTGGTGGCAAATAACTCAACATTAAATGCTGGAATTGTTCCATGTTGTCTACAGTGCGGACGAAAGGTTCGATGCTACGTTCCGTACCAACATTTTGGTCAACTCCTCGGGCACCTGTTCCTACCTACCTCCAGGTAAAAGCCATATCTTAGTCACTGACACATATTGACTGGGGGAAAATACATTTTTACCTTCGCAGCAACACTTCCATCCATCCATCTTCATCCGCTTTATCCGAGGCCGGGTTGCGGGGGCAGCAGCCTAAGCAAAGAGGCCCAGACCTCCCTCTCCCCAGCCACCTCCTCCAGCTTATCCGGGGGAACACCAAGGCGTTCCCAGGCCAGCCGAGATATAATCTCTCCAGCGTGTCCTGGGTCTGCCCCGGGGCCTCCTCCCGGTGGGACATGCCTGGAACACCTCACCCAGGAGGCATCCTTGTCAGATGCCCGAACCACCTCAGCTGGCTCCTTTCGATGTGAAGCAGCAACACTTACTGTATGAAATATGAAAACAAAAACAATAACAAATGATATGTGGAAACAACCCACAGAAGTTGCCTGTCCTGTCAGGAGCAGACATTAGCTGGGTACATTTAAAATAAATACATGGCTCCTGAATCTTCTGACTCATTCACCTGTATGTTAAAGCATTAATTGTTACACCTTACTCTAGATCCAGTCCAAGTGTTTTACCTCTGTGCCGGCTCATGTGTGGGTAATGCTTTCTATACAGCAGTAGAGTAAGCACAAAGTGGTCCATAGGCTCTACATATCATCCAAAATAACAAAAAAAATTTCCCTGTGCGAGTCTTCAGTGAAGTGTGTATTAGAATGATGCATAATGTTACATAAGCCTCCTGTGGGTGCAGTTTAAACATAAATGCAACACACATAATGTGTTGTATATAAGCACAGGTAGTAAGAATGATGTGTTATAAAACCTTTTGTCAAACACAGTTACAGAACAGAACAGGCCCATGTTTAGAGGCTGCAGATAACCACTCGATCACATTTCAAGACTTGAAGAGTCTTTTGTGACTAAAAACCTACATGTAATGGCAAAAATTAACTGACATTTTATATGATACTAAAAAAGAAAATACCCGTGCTATATTTGTTGTTTGTGTGACTAAATCTTAGATGCCTAAAATCCAAACCTTTGCAAATGTTTCATTATTCTTTAATTATCAAAATACATCTGCTTTACACTCGTCCTCAGAGGACAGCGACTCGCTGCCATTAATGTGCATCTACACCCCCATGAGTATTACTGAAGAGGTACTCGTCACTTCTCTCTGTAGCGACAAGTACCCGACTTTAATAATTCAGAGCAGTGAACAAATGTGGGTCTGGTGTGGCTTTGCAAATATATGAAATTTTAACCCTGGAGGGCTTTTGGAATACTTATACATAATAATTACGATAGTATATCATTATTTGACATAAAGAACAAGAAGTCTCATTATTTTTTCATATTGACTTTGTAATGAACTCAAATTATTTTTGCAGTATTCACAATAAAATCTGAGAGAGTGGATGACTGTCTTTGATTCATAAATTACTTTAAGTTGAATTATTTTCTACAAAAAGAGGTTTTAGTTGGTTATGAACTGAAACAAACCTGTTATTATTATTATTATTATTATTATTATTATTATTATTATTATACCGAGCAGATTCTTACCATTGTGCAGTAACATGACAAACTATGACTTGGGGATAGCAGATGCTAATGAGCTCTCATAAGCTGCAGCTTTGAATTGATTTCCAGAACTTAATGCCCCATAGATGTATTTTAATATGTTAGGTTTTTAGCTTCTTCTTCTTTTTTTTGTCTCTTCTATGACGCGTTACATGAGAAGATTAGTACTGCTAAGTATGAAATATGAGCCAGGAGCTCTCGACTTAGGCTAGCATAAAAATGTGGTTTTTCATTTAGCAAGTCTGGTCACATGTTTAACTGTGTTATTACTCTTTTCATCTCATTCTTGCAAAGAAAGTGTCATCTTCTAATGTTTTTCTTAGAGCAGAATGGCATTTTTTTTTTTCAAATCCACCTGGTTCTGAGACACCATTCACATTTTGATGCTATGTATTAGGCATGTTAAACTCAATTTACATTGCAGGTCACATATTAATCTTATGTGGCCCAGACATCCTGTCAATGTACAGAAATGTAACTACATATTTATTCAATGAGATATCTTAACATAAGAAAAAAAAATGCAATTTCACCAGTTTGTCTCAGTTTTTCTACACGATAAAGACACGCTGCTGTTGTAAAAGAAAGAAATGTCTCATTTAATTGCTCTGGTGTAGTATGAATGTCCATGAGGGAGGTCTTTATCCGTAGGAAAAGCTGTCGAACTTGTGAAAATGCAGTTTAAAAGTTGAAATTTACGTCCTCTTTCACATTTTCCAAAGCCATACTGTGGGACGGATTGGAGTTTTTGGTGGGCTGATTCTAGCCCACGGGCCTTATGTTTGTCATCCCTGCTATATATAAATCTCTCTCTAAAACCATCAGCGCATATGCACACACACGCCTACCAATCATAAAGTTAAAACCGACTGCTTAAATATTGCAAAGGTTATCGCTGACCCATCATAGGGTAAGTAAGAAAGTAAAGTTTCTTTATATAGCACTGTACAACCATTTAAACATAATTAATATCAAAAGAGAACCACAAATAAAGATAAAAACCTAAATAACAAAAGTATGACAAGGTGTCCCTCTGTACCCACGAGTGGAGGTCAGCCCCTATGCCCATCAGGGCTTCGAAGAAGTCACCAAAAAGTCGCAAGCTACAAGCTTTCGTTGCTTTTTTTAGACAAAGGAAAATATGATGTGAAGTGACACAGTGTAACTGGCTAAAAAAAAATGGCTAAAAATAATAGTGTAATTATTTACATCACCTGTGGTTTCAATGACATGGCTGATCACTCTACATATGCAGTATAAGCATGGATTCAAGGGAGCACACTGAAACAGAGTGCCTTCCTGTCATAGCTGGTGATTACTGCTCTCCCTGCCAAGCTCTTCCCCTTTTTCCTTACCCAGCAAAAGTGCTGGCTGGCTTTCCCTTAGCATCTTTAATCAATACAGCTTGATCACTAGATTTATTCTGGATTGATTACTTCTGTCTCAAGAAAATTGCCTCTCAACTTTTCTCCAAATGATTCCTCATTGGATGCCTTATTGGTACCAAATAATCATTTCATGCTTGAGTTGAACACAACTGCATTATGTGGATAAAACTGTATGCAGATTGGACAAATCATTTGAATTTCCAGACATTTGTCTTTGTGACTGAGGTTCATTACAGTAAATCGGACTCATTCTTCAGTGTTGTCTATATTCATTTCATATTCACGTTTGCCACCTTAATGCCGCTAGCAGAGGCATTGTTTACTGCCAGTGTCTTCTATATTTCTTAAATATGGATGAAAATAGTTTGGTGGCTGCCTGTCCTGAAGAATCACCCTCCACTTTCATCGCATTGTCATATTGGATTTTGTACTCTTTCTCGGCTGGATGGCACTTTGACTTCACATCTCCTCAGAGTAAAACTCTTTGCTGCCTCTCTTTTTCATTTTTCAGTTTCTCTCTGCTTCCTATATACCAGAGTAATCGAGTGTGCTCTCTAACTAAGCTTGGAATATTCATGTGTCCGTTTCTATCTACAGGTGAAGTACAATATGTATGAAAGCAAGTCTTTCGGCATCTTTCAGTGTTTCTCACCACAACAGGGATTTTCAAGAGCACCTGCCACATCGATGTGCGTTGGTTCCCGTTTGATGTCCAAAGATGTGACCTGAAGTTTGGTTCCTGGACATACGGGGGTTGGTCTCTGGACTTAAAGGTGATGGATGCAGATATCAGCAATTACATTGCCAACGGAGAGTGGGATCTTGTTGGTAAGTAAGGTTGTCAGTAAAATCATTGAAAATATTTTGCTCTAATCTTTCTCTCCAACTTTCTGTAACCCGTCGGACCACAGTAAATGTATGCCTTGTTTTGAATCAGAGGTTCCAGGACAAAGGAATGAGCATTTCTACGGCTGTTGTGAGGAACCGTACCCTGACGTCACCTTCACCGTGGTGATGCGCAGACGGACGCTCTACTATGGCCTCAATCTTCTCATCCCATGCGTTCTGATCTCTACTCTGGCCCTGCTTGTCTTCCTCCTGCCTGCTGACTCTGGAGAGAAAATCTCCCTGGGTAAAACCAGCTTCATTCAAAAAAAAAAAAAAAAAAAAGTTCCGTTTGACAGCAATTTTTTGTAACATCAGTTTGTAAGAACTGTAATCTCAAGACTTCAATTGCAAAGTTAAGAACCTGCATTATAGATGGAAACCCATCAAAAGTTAGCAAGCAATGGATGCCCATGATACACTAATGGGAGTCCACATATTAAGAAACTAGCAGGTACGTGGCAACCAGAGGTCATAAAAATTGAATTACATCCAGCTACTTCAGGCAACACCAGGCAAAAAAAATTCTGATAGTAGAAAAAGGTGTGTCCCATCTTTTCTCAACCCTCAGATGAGTGATTTAAGCAACTACCACAGTTACCTACATTACAGGGTTACCTAGGTAACCGGAGCTTGGAATGTCCACTAACAACAAACCACAAGCGACAAAGACTATGTGAAAGTCCCTTTACTGTGCTCACATTACTGAAACCACCATGCATTTTTGGTTATATTGTTGGATACCTGACACACAGTCAGATCCATTTCCTTGTGCTTTTCACCCCTCAGCCTGAAAAGCTGTTTGGGTATTTTGCCAATGCAATAACTCAGGAATGAGGGTATGTGAGATTTTCAAATTGATACAAATGGTACATCTACTAAAAATCTCAGATGAGTTTGAATCTCATTGAATCTTATACCTTCACCTCAAGATGGAAGGTCAAGTTGTTGTTTTTTTAAATCTTTTGAACACAGGAACTCAGAAAGATGTCAACTAGGATTTTCAAATTTATACCAAAGGTGCATTTGCTAGGAGGCCGAAGGATAGCACTGGTGGCAGAATTTTAGAGCAGCCACAGAAAAACAACATATTAACTAAGTGGACAGTTTACAGCGAAGACATTTCTTGACTTCTTACCACTGTTTTCTCAGCTGCTATATGTGCTAAAGACAATCGTGAGGTTAGTATTAAATAATAAAGTTGGGGAAACAATGTGATGCCATTATTTTAAAATTACTCCAAAACTCTTTGTCTGCAATATGTTCTTTAAGCAGCAAGTTAATGCATATCACCTCAGTATCACAACCATACTGATAAGTCTGTTAACCAATATTGAAAGCTTTAATCGCACTCTGTGAACACATAGCTAGCGCCAAATGTGGTTCTACTTTTTTTAGACACAATCTACCTGAAGATGTGGCTCTGAATTAAAAATGCAGATAGTTTAGAAACCAGGAACTTCCAAGTTGCACATTTCTGAATGTCACTAATTGCAGTAGTGCTTTTGCAATTAGTGAAAAGATAAAATATTTTCTCCGCCACGCTGAGAAAATTAAAACTTTAAGTTTCTGAGCTACCAAGCAAAGTTACTATGAGTTGAAGACATAACCTTAATTGTAATAGAGTCGAATACAATAATAACCCAGAGCATCAATTCACATTGAGAACAATAAACCCTGTATATGTTTAAACTCACTGTATCAGCATTGTCATTATGAGCTTGCCAATGTTGTTATTTCACTCAAATTACAACTCTAGCAAAGCTACTGATATAGACTTCTTTTTAATATGAATTGATTTGGGATATCACTCTCAGTTGGAATGCATTTTGTTAGTGCAGAAATCCTTGTGCCAATCAAGCCATACGCTACATTATTTTTAAGCTGTCGTATCACCGAACACTAAACTAAAATTCCATTAGCTTCATCTTTTTTTTCAAGATGAAATCGAGATCCATTCTCTTCTGATGAGCTCATCTGGGCAGCTGATTTTGCTGTGGTGCAATATTCCAGATTTATATCCTGCGTGACTCTAAAGCAGCCGTCTGTAATATGCGTTTGTTGCCAGAACCATAAGACGTTATCAATTTAAATTGGGGTTTCAGAGGCATGTTTGCACCTCTGCTACTTAGAGTGTACCTTTCAGACATTGTTTCACCTTTGATACTTCTATTGCCGTGGCATCTTTTTCAGTTAGACTTTAGAGTTTAGGTGTTATGTTTAGGTCCTGAGTGACCCCAGTATTGTTTCTGCACATCCACCAACCTATTTCTGAACACTGACTTTTCTCGATGATGTGTTCCATCCTCAGGTTACAACGGTAATTCTGTTAAAACATTTTCAATTTTGTTCTTTTGCAAGTCCTTCCAAGAAGCTTCAATGTCACAATTATTGTAAAAAAAAATCAAATGTTCCTAAACCCCCATGCTACAGAAAGTTTGATCATTTTGTAAACGACCTTATGCTAACGTGACTGTGATCTTTGTGATAACTATGATATGAAAAAGGAAGCAAAATAGCCAAGAATTAATGAGATCATAACCAGGTTACATCATTTACAGCCCAAGTAGTTTTGACACGCAGCCAAACCTTCTTTCATTATTCTTTAATGTTTCTCCATCTTAGACAACTTCAAAACCACTGCTTACCCATATTCTCTTGGGTAATCAGTGGTTTTATGAAAACCAATGGCTTTCCAGCAATCCTATTGCTCCGTGGCTTTATGAAGTGACCTAATTATAACCACAGATTGACGAACAGAATTGTCAGAAGACCTTTGAAAACCTTTAATCTTATCGCAGTTGTCAGAGTTGCCTGAGTGTTTCATTCATTCATTATAAATGCTTTATATAGACAGTATCTGAGGTGTGTGTGTGTACTGCATGTTTCAGTAGAGGCTATTAATTTATGTAGTTTCTGCCTTTTTCAAATGATTAGAGTCCTGTGTTGCAGCTGGATTCCTTCATTAACCAAATGATGCCTAATGTGCGGGCTCACTGTGTGCATTTTCATCTGCATGTTGCTTTTTATGTTTTCAAAGCTTATAGAGGAAAGAGAAATGAGGATTGGGTGTGTGAAGATATAAGTTGCTATGATAGTATGAATTCTTCTTTAACACAAAATTTATTTAAAATTTTTTATGTATAATGCGGTTCACTTCAATGTCTCATAGCTTCTTCTCAATCTATGTGTGTGCTGACTATGTCATAAAAACCACTGTAAATGAAATCAGTATATCTAGTTACCCAACTCAACGTCAGCATTTTTAAGAATGGCGAACACAGAGTGAGAAATGTGTTTTAATGCCAGCATTTATTGCCCGGTTTAATTTCAGTTAAATTGAGCTGCCATGAGAAGTGTGATTTGTGATATTATAAATGGATCAACAGGAACATTATAGTGCATTTAATGGTAAGATGAAAATTTAAGGAAAAACAACAAAATAGCCAAATAAAATGAAACTAGTTATTTTTTGAATGTTTGAATAGCTAACTGTTTGATATTATGCTATTTAAACTACAGTATGACATTTTTAAGAAAGATTATTGTGTATGTAGTTATGCAAAGAAGAGAGCACAACCCATGATTCATTGCATGACCCAGTTTGGGCTGCTGAACTGATGGCCTCACATCACTGTGCTTGACTCTAGAATACTTGTACATAGAGGAATATATGGTCGATAGTGTGCCCAGGTCCTGTGGCTGCAAAAAACACAGTGCTTGACAGTTGAAATGAGGTGTTTGCGTCAATATGCTGTGTTTGTTTTTCACCGTAGATGGCACTATGGTCAGTTTCCACTTTGGTGTCATCTGTTTAAAGGACATTGTTCCAGAAGTCTTGTAGTTTGTTCAGAAACTTTGAAACCTGAAGCTGTGCTGCCATATAGAAAGAAGGGACTTTCTCCTAGTTATCCTTCCAAGCCACCTATACTTGTTCATTCTTTTCCTATTTGTCATATTTAACACAGTAACTGAGGCTTGTAGTGTGTGTGATGTAGCTCTTGGTTTTTTGCAGTTTCTCTGAGTACTGCATGGTCTGACCCTGGGATGAGTTTGCTGGGCTGTCCACACATAAGTTTGTGTTAAATGGACTGGTTTTTATACAGCGCTTTTTTAGCCTACCTGAACACAACTTTATACGACTTGGCTCATTCACCCGTTCATACAGTTTTCCACGTAAGTGCTTTCTATCTAACATTCACACATATTTCTACGTTGACAGATGCATCAGAGAGCAGCTTGGGGTCAGTATCTCGTCCAAGGGTGCAGGCTGGAAAAACCACTAACCTTCCAATTAGTAGATGACACGCTCTACCTGCTAAACCACAGCCACACCAAACACACCTGAGATACCTAAAACACCTGAAGGCTCCAGACCAGCAAACTACCAAAACCTCTGTTTTATAGATGAGCTCACACTTGTTAACAATAGATTAATCAAGTACATTAACGGCATCTGGCTGCTACTTATTTGATCCTCATTCCTGTGTCACTGGCCTGGTCTTTTTCCCTATCTAAGAAATTCAAAAAATAACTTTTGAAGATGTTGAAGAACATTAATACTCTCCTCAGTCCTTCTCAGATTTAAATATTCTTCCCTGATCCAAAGAAAGGACTAAAGTAGCAGTTATGACAAACTCAAGCCGCTTTTAAAGTGTTTTTCAGAGGTATCAAACGCACATGGGCATGCATGGGGGAAGTTGTGAAGTTAGTCATTAGAGCCAGTGGTGAAGTGAAGATTTGTCTCCCCATAGCTAAAGATACGTGTTGCTCTTGCTTTTACCTTTTCAGGTCATCTTGTGACACAGTGAGGTTTGATCACTCCCGAATTTTGATTTACAGAGATTATATGTTTCAATTTTTCACATTTGACTACTGTGAATTAACCAGTTGCTGTGGAGTAGAATAAACTTTAAAACAAAGCAGAATTAGCAGACTAAAAGAGTATAAGGTGGCACAAATTCATGGAATAAATTGAATGGCTTTGTGCGAAATAGGAACAAAATGTGAATAATAGAATAAATCTGGGTACAAAGCAACTGCAAACACCTGAAAATGATAAAACAGTCATTTTAATGTTTAATACGTCTGCAACAGTATTTATTGCTATAATATTAGAGGGTCTTTGTGTCTGTTTGTGACATAACATCCAGCTTATGGTGATTTGTAGCTGATTGAAAGATCAAAAACATACGTGTGTGTGAATACTTTTGTTGAACTACGTTTTGTTGTCAGCTGATAACTGAGATTTGGTTTCCTCCCCAGGTATTACGGTCCTGCTCTCTCTGACTGTCTTTATGCTGCTAGTTGCAGAGATTATGCCTGCCACATCAGACTCTGTGCCTTTAATAGGTAAGCCAGGCCAAAGTTAAAAGCAGTTCCTATGGATGTCAACTACTATCAGAGAGAAGCAAAGGGTGAAATTTTCTGTAGTCATTTTTCATCAGGGATTTCCTTATATCACAGTGTAGCTAAATTCAAGCAGCTACCCAGTATTTAGATTTCGTTTTGGTTTAGGGATCTGAGTCAGTCTGTTTGAATCAGTGGAATGAAAGCACTTCTTCAGGCACATAAGTGAGCAGTAATGCTCAAGGGATGAAGACATATTTGCTGTCCTTAATGATCGGCCCGGCCTTTCTTCTTGTATGCATAACCTTGATGTTATCATCTAGTTTTCTCATTGTTTTTTTACTACACAGTACTTCTTTCTGATCCATTCTGATTGCCGCCTGCATTTCTTTTTTATGCAGCTGAATATTTTGCCACTACAATGGTCATTGTCGGTCTCTCAGTGATTGCTACAGTTCTGGTCCTGCAATATCATCACCACGACCCTGATGGAGGCAAGATGCCAAAATGGGTGAGTGTTTTCTCAAACAATAATAGCTTTTTCGTGAATTTTACTGGCATTATTATTTATGTAGTTTCATTATAGACACACGCAAAAATATGGAATACATTAAAATCAAACTGTTGACAAACCTAAATAAAATGCACATTTTTAAGTAATGAATTGAAAAACAAATGCTAGATATAGCAAATATGACACTGATTAAACATATATATGCGAATTCATAAGGGTTAAAACTATATCAAATATAATATATGTAACAAATATAACATAAGTGTATGTAATGTATATATGTATGCAGCAATTATTTTGAAAGATATTTCAGAAACCTGGGAAAGGGGAACAGAATAATCTCTAACAGTTCAAAACTAAGGTTACTAAGAAACAGATTAGTAACATAATTGGATACAAATTCACAGTAATCATCTATAAAGGCCATGCTAGTGCTGAACAATATATAAATTCCACATATGCTGCCATCCAGATGACTTTATTCAGCAATCTACAATAACCTGCTTGCACTCAGGATTTGTCACATGGTGAAAATATTGCATTATCTGCACTATGAAATGAAAAATGTGAAAAATAAAGCCCAGAGAAGTTCACCTAGAATCTTATATGAAGCAAGAATAGGAAAACATTTAGCTCTCAAAACTGCACTAATGGGCTCCTCAGTTCTCAAGCGCTTCAAAGAACAGGTGATGCAACACGGTGGTAAACAGTGAATCCACATTTAAAAACTTGTTGCTTGTATGGGCAGAGTTTTCAAAAGAAACTACAATTTTTCATTTTTAACATTTGATAAGTTATCTTTGTACTATTGTCAAAATACATATAGGGTTTAGATGATTTCCAAATTGTTGCATCATCCTGTTTTATTTACATTTCATTCAGTTTCCCAATTTATTTGGAGCAACTGGTAATAACCTAATGAAAAGGTATGGAGCCAAAGAATGCAACAACACAAAGTGGAGTGAACACCTGCATGTTTTATATACTCACTGGACAGTTCATTAGGTATGTACGTTTTGAAGATGAAAAGGGGGTCCAACCCAGTACTAGCAATGTGTGGCTAATAAAGTGGCCAGTGAGTGTGTACTCAGTCCACTTTTTAATGTGATTTGTCAATTTGGGAAAATTTAATATGACAAAATGGCCTGTATTTGTATAGCGCTTTACTAGTCCCTAAGGACCCCAAAGCGCTTTACACAACCAGTCATCCACCCATTCACACACTGGTGATGGTAAGCTACATTGTAGCCACAGCTGCCCTGGGGCGCACTGACAGAGGCGAGGCTGCCGGACACTGATATTCTGCACTCATTCTTATTTCTTCAATGGCAGATTTAAAGTGAATTACAGCCTTAATCCACTCTTTCATTCACCGTTTTATCTCAAAGACCCGTGTGATCCTCCTGCATTGGTGTGCCTGGTTCCTGCGTATGAGGCGTCCGGGTGAGGAGCGAGTGCGTTCAGCCTGTCACAACAAGCCTCGACGGAGCAGCCTGACCAGCATAGACCTCAACATGAGCACCTCAGCCTCCCAATGCACCAATGGCAACATGCTCTATGTCGGCGTGCGTGGCCTGGAGAGCATTCACTGCTCCACTGCTGCCACCTCGTCTGACTCCGGGGTCCTCTGCGGACGTCTGGTTGGACGGGCAGGCGAGGACGAGATGCTCATCCCAGCAGGTCAGGTCACCCCAGTTGGAAGCCTAGAATTAGAGATGGCCAAGATCCTGGATGAGGTGCGCTACATCGCGAAAAGGTTCCGCGACCAAGACGAGGGTGAGTCTGTGTGCAACGAGTGGAAATTCGCCGCCTCCGTTATCGACAGGCTTTGTCTCATGGCTTTCTCACTCTTCACTATCCTCTGCACTATTGGTATCCTCATGTCAGCACCCAACTTTGTAGAGGCAATTTCCAAAGACTTTTTCACTTAGTTGTTCCCAGGAAATAAATGATTCATCAAATATTAAAGCCTACACCAATCACTGTTCTCACAAAGTAACCATTTTCAAACACACGGGGTAGTCATTTGGATACACTTACCCATACTTAATCCAAAGTTAAATGTAGAATGTATGTGATACATAAACAGCTGAATATATGCATCACATTACATTATTGAAAACTAGCTTTTCTCTTTTCTATCACACAGCCTGGCTTCACACCCTGATCCTGTTGTACTGTATGATTCTCTAAACTGCATAGTATTGCTTCAATGATACAATTTGCTAACCTGGCAAGAATGCTGTTATTAGTTATGCTGTGTTACCTGTGTATTACTGTGCATTATAATGTTTCTGTAATGTGTAATGTGGTCCATATACATAACGGCTACTGTACCTTCTATTCAAATGTATTTCATGTAGCACATTTCTATATCATACATTACGTTGTATTACAATCATAAGTAGAACCAAAAGCCTTGATTTAAATGTCTTCTTACTTGGTTTTACTTACTGTTTATATTTGTATGATTTGATCACTAAGAATTTCTCATCGTTCAAAATGTTGTATGTTTCATTTTTTATCAGTTACTTTCAATGGGTTGATTCTTGTCCACTTTGAAGATTCATAAATAAATTCATTCAATTCAAAAACAATCCCTTGTCAATGACAGATGCTCACATGGGACAACGGGAATAATGTCCTTTTTTTACACTTTTTCAGTGTTTTTTTAAAAACCAAACACGTAAAGCAAATGTGGAGCTGTTTATGAAGCAAGAGTTTAACCTTCTGAAAACTAGACAGAGGTTCTAGCAGTAGGATAGTACGTGTCATCTTAAACCCCAGAGTTAGTTTTTCACACGTCACAGCCAACAAACTCAAATGCACTACTCTCAATGAAGACGTTTTCTTGCAGTGAGGTCCGAGGCCTGGTGAAACAGGTGAGTCCACTTTTTTCAGTAGGATTCTCTCCAAAAGATCTCCCCAGTTTTCCACACTGGAGTTTCTGCACAAAGGAGAAGCTGGTGAATAGAGAGAACAGGAAGCAAACGCTAGACTTCACTGATTCAATGAATCAGGCAAAGACTGAAGGAATTCCTCCATCCTAAGTAGCAGCTGGTCACAGGTGATTACAAACAGGTGAGATGATTACCTCCTTGTGGTAATTATGCTCATATTTTCACCAGAAAGAATTTTAGTTTCTGCCTAATACCACTGAGCTTTCACACATCACTTGTTAATTCACAGATTTCATCCTTATGTCCATCAGTTCAGTGGAAAAAA
>NW_005187538.1:946757-948130 GCF_000239375.1 Pundamilia nyererei | reverse complement strand
GAGTGTTTAGTTTCACTAACACCCGCGTATAATTAAAGAAAGTTACAATTAAAGACAGATGATTTTACACAAGTGTTTTCCCCCCTCTTTCTTTATTTTACTTTGCTGTTTGGTCAGGTGGAACCTTTACACCACAGCATGAGTTGTTTCAGGACGGGATTCTGCCACGTACTCCCGGTAAACGCCAATGTTATGTGCGCATTTGTTTTTTTCGCCGACTGGAAACACGTTTATGCTATAAGTTTGTGCTTGACACGCCGGTCTCTTTGATTTAAACTTGAAGGTGTGGAGCCTGTCATCTGGTAAAAATGTCGGAGCAGTTGTTGCAGTGGTGTGTGGAACAGTTACATCACAAGTTTGGATTGGAGGCGGGTGAAGAAATCGTCCAGTAAGAAAATTTTACCTGCCTGTTATTACTGTCTGCCGTCTGGCTAATTGTAGCATCTGCAGATCAGCTAACTAGTAAGCTAAGCTGCGCTATGGTGTACTTATGTATGTATATGACGTGTCGTTGTCGTTTTTGATACAGCTAATTAATTGTGACACTACAGCTGTATGCCAGTGTATTGACTATTTAGTGGCTCACCGTGAACAAGCTGTTTTGGCTAAAAAGTCAGATTAAACCTTTTTCTACATGACAAGTGTCGAGTGGGACTTTGTGTCTTTATGTATTTTTATTTGTTTTAACTATTAAAAATCTACACACATGGTTTACATGGTTTAGTGTATGTAAGCGAAACAGTGAACATAGTTTTCTGTTGAGAAATCATAACGTTTTTCATTTGGCAGGTAATAAGCAAATGATATGGACACTAAACCAAGCAAAGTTAGAGTCCACCCATCAGATCAACAGCCTGAAAGCTGATAGTTTATCATAAAGACAGAGATGAAGAACTGCATAAACGTGTACCCTAAAATAAGCAACTTTAACCAATTGTATATGAAAAGCTTTTCGTGGACTAATATGGTAAATGGACTGGTATTTATATAGCTACAGTATATATTACTACAAGTTTCGTTCACCCAACCACACATACATTCGTACAAATGCTTTTTTTATACCTAAGCTCCTGATATATTAGCATACTTCTAAAATTACTGAAAGACACATATTTTAAAAGTAATTGATAATTAAATGACAGTTCGTCGCTATTTCTGGTCTTTTAAAATGTTAGGCAATGAATTTGTATAGAACCGTTAATAAATGAAGTTGTGCCGTTGTATTTCCAAGATATATTCTATCAATCGAGAAGGCTGAAGAGATTGAGGAATATGTGGGAGACCTCCTGCAGGGTACAGATGGGAAAAAGGGGCAGTTCATTAACGAGCTCCTCAGCAGATGGAAGAAGACTCAAAGACAGGCAGCAGATACC
>NW_005187538.1:917091-946366 GCF_000239375.1 Pundamilia nyererei | reverse complement strand
AAAAATATTTTTTACATTGTAGAACAATATGGACATCAAACCTGTGAAGTAACTTAATATGGTAGTCAGATGGGATGGTGTGTCAATTCAGTGCATTCACAGCCTTTCACAATATCCATACCTAACAAAGACATAAAACTGCATTCATCAAAGCAACGGACGGATTTCCGCTGGTGTAATATCCAGTTCAGTAATGAGCAGACTTCTAAAATTACTTGTAACTCTGTTTCTTGTTGTTTAAAGTAGTGGATTTTGCTTTTGCTATTCAGTCATGAAGGGCTGAGTCACAGACATGCTTTTTAATGTTTAATCATTTTTATCTTTTTATGGCCTGTTGATAGAATCTCGCTTATGGCATCCCAAATCCTGCTTTGAATAATTTAAAGTAAACTTTGTTTTCTCTTCATATATTCAGGTGATATTTCTGCGTTCTGATACAAAAAAGAATAAAAATAATAAAGAATCCTTAAAAAAAAAAAAGAAAAAGCGGGATCCAAACTTGTAACTGATATCAATATCATGTTTATTTGTACATGTCCTGTGCCATTTTTATTGTTGTGTTCATTTGTTAAACAGATGTCTTCCTTTCTACTTCTCTTCATTCAATTGTTCTTCAGGCCCAGGAAAATAGTAATACATCATCATCAAAGAAGAAAACAAAGTTTGTCAATCTCTACGCTAAAGAGGGTCAGGACAGGCTGGCTGTGTTACTCCCCGGTCGGCATGCTTGTGAATGCCTTGCCCAAAAGCACAAGCTTATTAACAACTGCATCACCTGTGGCCGTATTGTGTGTGAGCAAGAGGGCTCAGGACCCTGTTTCTTCTGTGGCAGCCTGGTACATATCACTTTAAGTCCTTAGATTGCGTTGTTGTTTTGGGGGTTTTTTTGTCATTCTTCTTGTGCTAAAAGTGTTTTCTGATTAAGGTCTGCACAAAAGAAGAACAGGAGATCCTCCAACGAGACTCCAACAAAAGCCAGAAACTAAGAAAGAAGCTCATGGGCGGTGAGGGTCTTAAGTAGTCAGGACTTATGAAAAGAAACTCTTTGAAAAGATCAACTGGTTTGATACTGTGAGTTTGTTTTTATTTTGGTGACAGACTTCGGAGAAAGAGATTATCTCTCACACCAAGAGGCCACGATGAAGGCTGGGCTGGAGAAAGCAATTCAGCACAAAGACAAACTGCTGGAATATGACAGAAATAGGTATCATAAAACACACAGTTAAGAAAAGAGCTTTACAAGAATGGATAGGTTTACTGCTCTGTGTGCAGTGTTTACACTTTAACAGGACATTTTGATTGCTGTTGAAGATAGTGATGAAAGTTGGTAATAACACTTCACTGCCTCCCTTTAACCCCAGTATCAGAAGAACGCAGGTTCTGGATGACGAGTCTGATTACTTTGCCACTGAATCCAATCAGTGGTTGTCACCCAATGAGCGAGAGAAACTGAAGAAAAAGGAAGAGGAGCTGAGAGAGCTTCGCCATGCCTCTCGCAAAGACAGGAAGATCACACTTGACTTTGCTGGTAGACAAGTAATTGAAGAGGGAAACAACCTGAATGAGTATTACAACAAGTAAGATAATCTGACAGCACCTGAATCACAACAGCAATTCCAGATTTATGTTATGTGGTTGTGTTAAACAGCCAGACTTTCTGAAATGTTTCCAATAATTTGCAGGTTGGATGAGACCCTCAAGGCAATGAGCAATGAATCGGTGTCCAAATCACCAATGTATTCTGAAAGAAAGGGTGGACGGCAGGGCCTCAGAGATCTGGTGAATCCCAACATAATGCAATCTGCGCCAGAGGTAACTTGATCCATTCTGAACGTGGCATTTCTTCTTTAATCATTCTTCTTTAGTCATTTGTATTATTTTATAAATTCAAATGAAATATCAGTCAAATCCCTTGAGTTTGCTCTGCACTTTAACCCATCACAAAACAGTGAGCATTGAAACAGACTCTACTGATGTTTCTAACGAATGCCTATTTCAGTGGGTTGATGTTGGAGGGAGTGAAAGCCACAAGAAACCAATGGAGAAGGGAAAGAGTGCAATGGAGGACAAGGGAAGAGAAGAACGACACCGGTTGAGGCTCCAAGACAAAGAGCTGCAGGAGATGTCCGATGGCGGCTGGTGCCTCAGCATGCACCAACCGTGGGCCTCGCTACTGGTAAAGGGCATCAAGAGGTAAGGACTGTGCAGTGTGTGTGTGTGTGTGTGTGCTGTATATATGATAAACTCCTATAGACACTTGGGTTTTGGCAAAGTGTTGTAATGTGTGACATTTTATGTGTGTATGCAGGGTAGAAGGACGAACGTGGTACACGTCACACCGTGGGCGACTTTGGATTGCAGCTGCAGCAAAGAAGCCCACCCCTCAAGAAATCGCAGAGGTGGAAGCCATGTATCGCCACATTTATAAAAAAGGTGCAGATGCTGTACAAAGGAATCATATTGTGAATACTAAAAATGTATTTCTGGTTTAAACAGATTTAAATATGGTGCTGCTGAAGATAGAAAAAAAGCTGCTACAAAATATAATGCATGGGTAATGCTTTCCTTGGCTCAGGAAAAAATTATATAGAAATATTTATGTTAAAAATGCCCCCAGTAGCTTTGTGTGGGCCCTTTTAAAGGCTGTTGTAACAACATTAGCGCTAGGTTTCGTAATAGGCCCTTTGGATCTTATTGCCAAGCTTTGGCCTTTCTCTGTGAAAGCTGTGAAAGGACATAGTGTCTTTAGGGCATATTTAATAAACTTTTTTATTGCACACAGTAAAGTATTTCTAGCAGAAAAGTATATTTGTTTAAATTTGCTAACAAGCACAACTTTCTTTTCATGGGCATGATAAAATGCTGTTAATAACATGTCATAATGGTATCATAATTTAGCGCTGATACAAGTAATATTAATGCTAAACTGGGCTCTGTCATGTTGCTGTCATAAAGTGATACTGATTGCTTTTAATTCCACACATTGTTGATTGAGTGATCCTGGTCTTATCTCCACAGGGCCCATGTTTCCTAAAGACTATCCCACTGGCTGCTTGCTGGGCTGCGTTAATGTGACTGACTGTCTATCTCAGCAGCAATTCGGGGAACAGGTTAGTGAAAGATGTACTTTTACAACCCAAAAAAAAAAACAACCAAAAAGTGAAACTCTCAGGTTTCACTACTCTTAACGGTTTCCTTATGACTGATTGGTATTATGGGTTCTGTTTGAAGTCAGTCGTGGGTTCACAGAAACATGAAATGTCTGCAACTGGATTAAAGATGACAGCCTTCCTGTCATCATTTGTGCTTAGTTGTGATCTAAAGTAGTTGTACATTTAAAGTATAAATTAATTCACTTGAGAAAATGTCAATAAATTCTGGGTTTGTACATGAAAAAGGCCATATATAGGGTTTATGTATTTGTCCATGTGAGCCTTGGAGACAGTGTTAAAGTGACGCATCAAACACTTAACTTGTATTAAGTTAGAGACAGAGTTTTGTAATAAGTCTTTTCATTCAGAACTGTGTTAAGTAATGACTCAGTTCCAGTTATGGCAAAAAACAGTAGTGGTTGTAAAAACATTGAGACTTCTCATTGTGTTTGAAATGCCCAGTGGATAATTTTGAGTAATAAGTATGATCTCAAGCTCTAGTCCTTTTATGTCAGTACTGTTTAGTGACTGTGTAGTTGGCTGTTCTGTGTAATTGTGAGTAATTTGGTGCAGTGCCACTTTCTGTCAGCAGAGAGCAGACTCCACCCTTTTCACAACACCTCCCTGCCAGTTTACAGTGTTACACTAGGGGCAGTATCCACCACAGAAACCAAATACAAGCTCTCGTTACACCAAAATACCTCCCACCAGAGTGGTGATATGTACATTTTACGGTGGTACCAGTCTTTGTGTGTATTTCAGATATGTTCACAGGAGAAAGCGATTCTACTTGAAATGAAATCCTCCCCCCCCCCCTCTTAGTTCACACTGTTAGAGTGACTGTGAACATGTGATGTAGCAAATAATGCTGCTGCTCCATTAGTGCCATGGTCACTGTTGCCTTGTAGGACTAATAAACTGTTTACTTGAGCTTTTGCACCTAAATCAGTTGAATTAATTGCAGTGTTACCAGATATAAGCTGGAAAATGCACCCTGCTTTCCATTACAGCATCATGTGGAAACAGAGTGGCTCTCCCCATTTGCTGTGAATGGAACACATTTAAACTTAATTGCATTGCCATCTTCATTTGGCTGTTTTGCCCCCGGCTTTGCAAGACACTGCTCGTCTCAAATCATTCTTTTACAGACTATTAAATGTGTGTATTGTATGTTATTATAACACTTCACCAAGAACGTTGTGTTTTTTTCCTTTAAATTTTCATCTTTAGGTACATGCCTTATTTGATTACATTAGTTACTTTTTATTCTGTACTCTACACCTCTACCTGGTATACTCCATATATATATCGTAACACACGGATACACTCGCATCCATGTAGAATAGTCTTGTTGAACTATTTAAGTGGGGGAATTCGTCAAATTCTACACATTGCATAAACATGCTCTCACCCTGCAAAGCTGCAAAACCTCTTGCACATGTGCATACATGATCTTCTGCCATCTTTAGTGATAAACAAAAGCAGATCACATTTGGAAACTGCACAGTCTTAAAAAAAGACGCATACACACAGAAAAGGCAATAATCTGCTTGTGGGTTGTTGTATTTCTGCACATCTCTGCATACACACACAGTATCTCCCTGCATAAAGGCAGTTGTTGTTTTGTTTTTTTCTGAGAAGCTGTGTTTTTGGTTGAAAGAAAAAAATAGCCTTAAAAATGTGTCCTGTTTCATGGTTGCATTCTGACTGCTGGGACCTGTAAATCTAAGGGCTTTCCCCTTTTGTACTCTGTCCTCATTCTCTCCTCCACCACTCATTCCACCCAGGGCTGTAAAATCATGTTTGCAGGCAGTGTGGCTGCCCTTTCATCCTGTGAAAGGGTGTGTGTATGTGTGTGTGTATGTGTGACCACTTGCACAGAGCAGCCATAAATAACACCCCCACCTCACACAAGGCCCCTTAGAAAAAAAGAAAGCAAGACACATGTAGAAAAAAAGTGAACCAACTAGAAAAGAATAGAAAAGAATAACAGCACCAAATGCCTAATGATGGTGCTGAACTGTTAGCTTTTGCCTATTGGAGTCGACATTTTGGAAAAAAGGAAAAGCCATTAATGGTTTAGCGTTTGAATCTTGATTCCTTTTGTGTAAGTAGAAGAGGGCATGTTGTGCTAGTGTATAGTAGCACATAGCTGCACTGCTGGGTTGGGAGAGTGGGTGAGGTGTAGGATTTACTGTCCTGTGCTGGCAGCTGTGGGTGGTTAAAAGGGGGGTGGTGAAGGACAGACAGCCATTATTCTTCAGGCTCTTCTAAATCTGTCTCTTCATGATGTATGAAATATTCAGGG
The DNA here is from genome assembly GCF_000239375.1 of Pundamilia nyererei. Lineage (NCBI taxonomy): Eukaryota > Metazoa > Chordata > Actinopteri > Cichliformes > Cichlidae > Pundamilia > Pundamilia nyererei. Next base: position 940,906 of record NW_005187538.1, on the reverse strand, counting down.
AAAGTGGAATGTGGGAAGATCAGGAGAGCATGAGAGAAACACTACTGACTCACAGAAATGGAAAAAAATGTTTTTAACGCTTAAATGTCACTGATCGACGATTCTGTGTCATTGCACTCGTTCCTCTGTTGGGGCGCTATTGCACAACACCAAAACCGGAAACCCTGCTGACAGACAGTGCAGAAAGACCACCTCAGGCAGAGCAGGATTTCCATCTGCTTGACTTGGACCAATTCTTTCCCTCATTAGAAACTGACTGGTGTATTGATCCGTTCTCCCTGTAATCTCTCACTCCTTCCAGCTTCCCATCCCCCCCCTTAGTACTGATAATTGGCCAGCCATTATGATCTGTATTCTGTCTCTCCACTCCTACCCCCCAGTGCTCACTCAGCAATGGGTGGAGATGTATGCCTGACCTGCCTGCTGCAGAGGGGGGTTGGGATAGAGATGGGTATGTTACAGATTGAAAATGGGAATGTTTTTGCTGCAAAAGGCTAAGTGAGATAATTAAGCATCAACAGAGGGGTGCAGCCAATCTGAGCAGCTTTATAGGTGGTAAAAATGTTACAGATTCTTTATATTGAGTAAAGCTGCTTTAAGTCAAAAGGAATTTCTCTTTTCTTTTTTCCCTTTTTTTTTTTTATACATAAATCAACACATCCACATATGTGTTCTCTATCTCCACGAAAGCTTCTAGCACAGACAAAGGCACATCAGACCCCATGCAGAGCTTGAATCACACATCTACTTACTCCTGCAGTGAAAAAATTGATTGGATCAATCCACACTCTCATTTAAGGTCTGATTTGTTACCCTGTTTCAAAGACCAGATCACCAGCTGCAGAGATACATGTCTTAGTGAATACAAAAAAAAGGTCTTCATTCATATGATATGACTAAGAGGACAAGAAGTCAAAGTGGGCAATGTGTGTGAGGGAGGTTTGTACATGTATTATCTGAACAAAGAGCCCTACACATTTCCTGATGATAAAATATTAACATAGTAATCTGTAAGTTGCATCATTCTTTTTTTGCACAGTAATCCAGTCTGTGGTATCTCAGATAAGCATATTTTTTTGACCTCAGAACTGTTAACGGCTGGTATGTAACACATTTCCCGGCTCACGTACGTATCAGTTAAATGCATATTCGTGACATGACTCGAAACCAACTGTTAAAGACTCTGTTTTTGTTTTGTTTTTTCTTTTGTCATTAATTCCACTTTAAGAGCAAAGAAATTTACCTTTTATTTCAGAAATGATTTATTTATTTTTGTTGTTAGACAAGAACAGGCTTTGATGTGTCACAGCAGGAATAACACAAGTTAAAATAATCAGGATGGTGGCTGAATTTCAGTTAGCTTCACTTTTAGGGTATTGATCTTGAGCATGCTCACTGTCACGCTTTCATTACTAGAATAAAGCAAATATTAATGTTAGAAGTTAACGATACTTTGCCAACATACTGAGTCAAAACTTACATTTGGGTTTTAAAAGGAAATGCAAGCACTGAAGTGAGTGCTAACTCAGGTGAAACTCTTATTTACAGCATAGCATGTAAAGATAAGAAGATTTTATATAAAAAAGCAAGAATATAAAATGGTTTTCTTATGGTGTTCATCTGCTGCATGGATAGATATATATGTTATAGTATACCATCAGCATATATGTTTAGTTGACAACAGCGGCATATGCATATATTTATTGTTTGCATCTGAACACTAGTGAGAAAGTCAAAGAGCCATTATACCGCAATAATTAACAGTAATAAAAAAAAAAGCACATACAAAATTAAGTAATTCTGGAATAACCCACTCAGCATGACACATATGACACAAAAACAACAAATCTAAAGTCGGAACGTGGTGTGAGCACTTTTTGACTAGCAGGTTCTTCCCAGCATCTTAGTTCTCCGGAGGATTTAGGCTGCCTCAGTGCCTTTGGCTTCTTCATGTAATCCCAGACTGACTCAGTGTTGATGAGATCAGGGCTCTGTGGGAACCATACCATCTGTTGCAGGACTCCTCGGTCTTCTTGTCACTGATAATTCTTTATGGCCCTCGCTGTGGTATGGTTGGGGTATTTGTCCTGCTGCAGACCTGCTGAGTTTAAGACGATCAGGTGTCTCTCTGAATATACTGCAGTACATCTTTTTCCCCCTTTTACTGAACATGGGTTGCTGAGTCAGATGCTTCACAGTTCAGATTTTACTGATCGCAGACTCATACTGCCAAAATAGCTGAGTGTTGTTCTATGTCTGCCTTTCCCGCTACCTTAATCTCATCTAATCTAATCTGCTGTGCATTGGTCAGTTAATAAAACGAGGCTTTAAGTTGTTCTTCACTGTGGCTTCAAGCCTATTTTTGTGGAATTGTGTATGTAATCTTATTCTAGCTCAGTATATATATTATATATACTGCAGCTTGGTACATCTGTGCACACTAGCACATGTGAGATAACTGAAACCAGGCTTATACCACATCACACAGCTGCAAGGCTACAGCCACTTATCTGTTAAAAGAAGTGCTGGTTCCTGTGGAATTCCATTTGTGTAAGCTCTGCCTCTGACCTCCAGAGTGGAGCTCCTGTGCTTGTTAGGCCTGCTGGAAGCTCAAACTGATGCCTGCGTTTCCTTGTGTGGTAATGTGATATTTATATGCTGAAAGCCTTCCTGCCAGCATGCCACACACGCACATACACTCACACTCACAGGATATATTGGATGCATTCCAAAGGAAGGGAAGTCAGGCAATGCTGTTTTTTTTTTCATGCCCCTTTTCTCTGTAACATTGTGTGAATCCTTAGCAGTGGTTGCTTCCATCTCTTCCTCCTCTCCTCCCCCCTGCATTATTCCATCCATATTTTTCCCTCTCTAACAGTATGTTTTACAGGTCAGTGCGGTGAAGTTGTGTGTGGATGCAGAGAATTCAGTTTACGCTCAGTAAACAGACATGCAAGCTCATACTCAATCATGCATCTTTGGGTCTTGCTTTCGCTCCCTGCCTCTTTCTGTGCAACCTCAGTCACACACTAACACGCTGACATTCCTCCCCTTCCTCCCTGTTCCTTGCTGGGCAGTTTGCCACGGCAGAGAGGTCAGACATCATGTGATTCTGCAGTGGTGTGTAGAATGCATTCAGCTCTGGGTCCCCAGGCACTGGATGATAACCAACCGAACCTCAGTCACAGGTTTTCCACAGCATGAAAAATACATAGAACCATCTGCCAGACTCGAAATGGCCTGATACACCGTTTAGAATTTCACTGCAGTCCACAGACCACTTAATTAAATGTCACACAGTTTCTACTGTTGGGGAAACTGCCTGTTAATACCCATTTATTATCTCTGCTTCTTCTCTATTTTGTTCTGCTCATTTAATAGGACTTGTTCCTCTCTCAGTATGCTGATCACAGGAACTCGGAACAATGATAAAGCCAATGCGAGGAATATTTCACGCAGCTCCCTTTTGATGGTTTGAAAGACAGCACCGTTGATGAAAATAAGTCAGAATCAAAGAGAGTAACTGAATATCAACTTACTTGAAGTCTTGAATGCAAAACAGGTTCAAATCCTTATTTTCTCTTTAAAAATGGTGTGATGTGCTTTTGCTCTTTTAAGTCAGAGCTTTTCAACATATTTCTAATCCACAGCAGTCTTTTCCCTTTTTTGAAGAGATAAAATATCAGTGAAGTCCTAGTCGCTTCTAAACTGTAGTCTCCTGGAATATAAATGGTGAGGGTGTACTTAATTACATGGTGTCTAATATTGACTGTAACAGAAAATATGATTGTTATAAAATATACTAAGAAGAAAAATCAGCAAAAGGGGAAGAAATGTTTGTTTTCACACTGACAGGATTCATCTCTAGTTTTTAGTCGTTGCGACACATTCCACGCAAATTCCATTAGTAAGTATTTGGCAAATGACAAACTTTTTTAATATTCAATTCAATTAAATTCAATTTTATTTATATAGTGCCAAATGACAACAACAGTCGCCTCAAGGCGCTTTATTTTACCTCTGTATAACATCAGAGTGGATTTAAATCAGTCAACGTGTGATTGAAGTGCAGATTTTCAGCTTTGGTTCAAGCATTCAACAAAAATATTACAATAACTGTTTAGGGTTTACAGCAACTTTTAAACACTGCCCCCCGTTTTAATATGCTCAACAGTAGTTGGTCAATTTAACATAACATGAAATAAAAGGATTGTTTTTAATATTTCAATGACAATCCTCTGTGACCAATTTTGTCCTCAGTAACTGAAAAGCAAGCTCTGTTGGGTTGAGATCAGGTCCCTGATTTAGCCATTGAAAAATGTCCTAATTTTTGGTTTGGGTCACTATTCGTTTGCTCTGTGAAGCTCTGTTAGATCAGTCTTGAAGCATCTGGCTGAATCTGAGCAGAGAGCATAGCCCTTACACTTCACAATTCATCCTGCTGCTTCTATCACTAGTCGCATCATCCATAAACACTAGTGACTCGGTTCCACTAGCAGTCATATATGCGCATGCCCTTACATTGGTTCTGCCATGTTTGACAGATGATGTGTATATTTTTGATCATAAGCTGTTTCTTTCCTTCATATTTTTTCCTCCTGATCGTACTGTCACGGGTTAAGCTTGGTTTCTTCTGTATAAAAACGTTTTTTCTGGCAGTCTAATCTCACCTTCTTGTTCTTGAGTGCAGTTGGTGGTTTGGACCTTGTTGTAAACCCTTGGTATTTCCATTCATCGTGGTGTCTAATGGTTTAACAATGATTGCTTAACAATTTGAGTGTTCTTGACTTCATTAGATGCTTATTTTTCTTAGTTATTAGTTTAGTTGTTTTCAGTGATCTTTCTGACACTTTGAATCAACTCCAGTTTCTCTATTTACATAAGGCGCACCAGATTATAAGGTGCACTGTCGATGAACGGGTCTGTTTTCATACATAAGGCGCATTAAGCGAAACAAAACAGTCAGATAAGTCAAACTTTACTCAACTCATTCTTTTTGCTTCCTCCACTTCCATACCATTGATTCATTAATGTTGAATTCTCTCGCAGCTGCTCTATTCCCATGTTTTTGCAGTATTTTAATAACTAACCTCGTATTGTGGATGGATTATCTGAGTTGTTCTCCTGACTGAAGTTTGGTCCGTTTACAGCATCCTGTCATGCGATTGCATTTGTCCTTAACCATCGGGAACCCTCACGTTAACTTTTATAGAGTGGAAAAAAGTTAGCGTTCATCCTCCAGCTTCACTGTGTTTGTTATGCTAACATAGCTGTGTAGCTAGCGATTACGTAGCACATCATTGTATACCAGCTAGCCCAACTTCAGTAACCCTACAAAAGTCACTGCTGTTTAGTTTTCTGTCTTCATTTATGTTGGAAGTGATAGCAGAGCTGTACGTTTGAATTTCTTCAGAAATCTCTCAGTCAGAACATGGTACATCATGTTTAGGTGGAAACTAGCGAGCTAACTTCCTGCTAACTTCTAACTCTGTTAAATGTAATAAATTCTGTTTTCATGGATGCCTGGATGTTAAACTTAATTGTTACACCTGGTAAAGCAGCAACACTGATCATTTTATTAAAGATGAAAGAATTTAGACAGTTTTTAACTCTCAGTGATGCCGCAGTGTTGACTTTGGACGGAGTTTTGGACCCGGGTTACTCCGCGAGGCTCCTGACTACGGTAGCCGTAATGCTCTGACAATCCATCAAGCGGTGCGGCTTCATAGCTTACCAAAGTCGTACTAAAACATTTTTTGACAGATTTTTGAACACTGTGTACCACATAAAATCGGATCAAGGTCAGGTAGCACAACCAGAATTCATACATAAAGGCGCCCTGGATTATAAGGTGCACCGTCGATTTTTGAGAAAATTTAAGGATTTTAAGCCTTAAAGTCTGAAAAATATGGTAATTTGTATTAGAAGAGTAAGAGAAGAGTCACAAGTTCCAGTGTCACAGGCTGTCAAGTGTCCATTTACCTTTGAGGCTCCTTGAGTGTAACAAGGTTCTAGGTCAAATTCAGTCACTTGACAGAAATCTGTTGTTTAAAAGATAAAATAAAATAACTGTTGCTATTTTTGACAAGTTGCATTTGCAAATCACTCATTTTGGCTCTGCAAACAGTTTTGAAATCTCAGCTGGAACAGAAACACCATTTTTGTTTTTACTTTATGAAGCAGTGTTCTGGCTCTCAGTTTGTACTCTCTTTGATAATGGCACCAACTGTGTTAAACAATGTTTGCATAAAACAAGACCTCGGTGGATGTTGATGTTGTGATCTGTTATTACCATTGCCGCAGGCAAACTTTACCCCCCATAATAAGCTTTAATGAAGCATAGAATCAATATGTTTGACATTTATCTCCCAACTCCACATCTGGTGTTTGTTGTTGATGCCCCAAAATCGCTCCTCATGAGGCCCGTGTCTGTGCCAATTTTCTGTTTTGGAATGGGAAAATGAATGAAGGTTGTGTGTTGTAGTCAGTAAGTACTTGTGCAAAGTCAGTGGGCGACCATGTTTCCCTGCTACGATATTATCAGGAATCGGAAGAGCTCTCAGTTTAATCATTATTCTTTATGCCTGTTCACATCCAAATGTGAGAACAGGCATTACTTCTCTCATTATGTCTAGCTGAGTTTGAGTGTTTTTGCCAACATTCCCCAGGCATGTCTATGCAATTCCTTCATGTCACACATGCCTGTGTGTGTGTTCACTTGAGAAAAGATCTTTATCCAGCCCAGCCCAACCCAGCGTCAGTATTAACACAAGTATCTCTTCTCAAGAGAGAACCAGAGAGACAGAGAGCGTGAGACTCTCTGCTGCTGCAGGGTCACTGATTACAAACTCAATTGTACTCCACTGGGCAATACGTCTGTTCGGCAACTTCCTGGTAGTGACAAGAGATAAATGGAAAGTAGGGGTGGGCATTTGTTTATTGTAAATAACAAATCAGTACTTACCCAGAGTTAATTTACAATGGCTTTCTCTGTCTGTTAAAACTGTCTCTTAAGTGTGGATATGATATTCATCGCATGAAGTAGGGATGATGTCATTTCAGTCGATCCAACCTCTGCCGTTTGCCATTTGGCTTCTCAGTTCAGCCATCCTTACAAAGCGCAGTCACAGTACAGATAACATCTTTGGCACATGCCTGTTACACAGCGGGCTATTTCCAGACTTGGACTCGCTCCCATCTTGATGGAAATTGATTCTGTATCGGTCTGTACTGTTATGTTGGGTAACCACATCTAGGTTTTCTCCATGTGTCATCCGGAGTATTCGTCAGAATGTTTGTGACAGCTCATCTTTGGTGTATTTGTCTTTGGTGTGTTAATCTCACTCAATCAACATTTTAATTCCAAAACACAGGAACTGTGCTTTTGATATGAGGTGCTGTCGGTTTAAATGGCAGGAGGAGCGGGGTGATTATTTCCAATGAGGCTCTAGTGATATGTGCTGTGGGAGGCAGGGAGTTGATTGCCTGCCCCATACACACCACTAGGTACTCGTGTGTGATCAAGTAGAATTTACGTCAAACGTGACACGCCTTCGTGCTCAACTCATCGGCTTTCGGTTTTAAAGCCGACAACATAAAAGTACAGAATTTTCCTCATAATTTAGCCTTAGTAGCCACAGACACTATCTTATTTTAGAAGGTTTTTTAATAGAAAAAAAAGGCAGTTCACTTGTTAATAAAGCTATTATGCAGATAAAATGTGCATGGAGATTTCAGTTTTCCAGTGAAGCTTTCAAACTCAGTTAAAGATCGGTTGGTTTCACTTAAAGTGGCCTGGGTGCTATTGCAGTTGCTGTTGCAGAGGCCCAGGTTGTGCTTAACTGGACTCCTCTGTTAGTATTATTTTTTTGTGTAAACAAGTTACTATAGCTAGTCATTGCATTAGGGGTGTAGGAAGATGAAGATGAAAGCATTGATAGAAAGTGTGAGTTTACTGATTCATGCAGTTTCTAATGGAGACATGAAAGCAGGAAAAAAAAAAAGTAGGCCCAGTGTCATGTTGTTTTATGTTTTTCTTGGTGAAAGAACTGAACAAATAAGATGTATAGTAGATAGATTTTTCTTAATATTTAAAAAAAGAACAATCAAGGCTGGTGTCATATTAATATAACAAATTTCCCACGTGTGGGACCAATAAAGGTTGTCTTATCTTATATATCTAATTAAATGGTCTAACATAAGAAATGCAATCGTATGTTTATAGCTGACCAGATTTTACCTGACAGCATATTCAAATATCTCTCTGCTTATCATCCTTATTCATAATAAAACATAGTGAGTTTGAACACTTCATTCAAATCTTGTTTTATGTCTTGGTCACCAAGTGATTAATGAGTCATAGAAGTATGTTTGTGCTCGACAGTGTTACTGTTGGAATTATAGAGTGTAGTGAGCAATGGCAGTCAGACGTTTGTTTCTTTAAATCTAGTAACGCAAAACATAAATCTGTTTATGGCCAGTCCAGAGGTCTACTTTGTGAGAAAATAACTATTTTCTGACACATGTACATTTAAAGAATGGTAAGTTACATGTAAACTGTTTCCTTGACTGGAGAGGTTTTATCACATTAAGCTCGTTTTAGAATTTGGCCAAAGGCCTTCATAGATTGATCTCCTGTTTCTGTATTTTAGCTTACATCAAGAAATAAATGTATTCTGCAGTACAATGGAAATCCAATATTCAGGAATTTGCAGTGTTACTCCACCGCCAGCTGGGACTGTTTCATTCTGCTGCCTTTTCCTATATTTAGTGATGCTTGTTGGCGCACCCACTCCACAAGCCCTTCTGCCATTGCTCAAGAAGCAAATATGACACGATTTGCTGTTGTTGGCCAACTGTGTGAAGTATTGATTTACATGTCAGACCATCCTTGGAATGTAACCGTTTTTGTGGTCATTGATGCAAGAATATGACGCAACATAATTATATTTTAATAGTGATGTTTTAAACAACACATGGTCTGTGCAGAGGCATGTTATCACCATGAGGAAAGAATCTTTTCTTCCATTTGAAAGATGACCTTTTTTCTAAGAGCTGTTTTGTCAAACTGTTTGAGTCTAGATGTAATAATATTGGAATTTCCTAAAAGCTAAAAGGTTTGTGTCTGCTGTTCAACTAAAGATGCAGTTTTAATATTTAACAGAAAGTTGGATAATGCACAAGACAGAAAGTTATCGTCCGGATTTGTACTCAAATGTTTACTGTGTCTGGGAAAACATAGTTTTATCTAATATGTTTGAAGTTTAATCCATCATACATAAGTGATATAAGAAGCTGGCATTTACATAGAACATTGTCTAGTCGCAAAGCTAAGTACTGACAAGGTCCTGTTATGTTATGTTATGGCTCTTTGTTGATTTTCTGTTGTTTTTTCATACATTATCTCTGCCAGCCAAAATTGGTATCAGTTAGGCTATATCAAGAGCAGGGCTGGGAAGTAACTAAGTACAAATACTTCATTTCTGTACTTAAATGGAGATTTCAGGTGTCTGTACTTTACTTTTGTATTTATTTTTCTGACAGCGTTTTTCTTTTGCTGTGTGCATTTTCACATAAATATCTTTTTGTTCCTTACATTTTCAAAACAGGCTAATTACGTTTGGCTTAAGACATTTGAGGGGAGTTGTTGTTTCACATCACTGCACGCTTTTAAACATCAAACCAATTTGAGCCTGAACAATAACACAGGAAAGGCAATCCTAATGGTGTATCAATCAATCGCATGCAAAGAGATGAAAGAGGCAAAACTTTGTAAGTTATGCATAATTTATATCGCCATAGTTACAGGTTAAAGTGGGCTGATGTTTTGTTTTGTTTTGTTTTGTGTAGATGTCCATAAGCCATGGTACCGGTACTTCAGCATCTAGCTAGCCCTATGGAAAAGGAGTGAGAATACAAGGAGTAAAGTTCTTAAAGTTTAAGTGACAGGTAATTTCAAATGTAACATTTCTATCAGCTCAACAAATATTAGCAAACGTACAAACTTTTTCTGTGCAGTCTGTCGCACACTGTGTCTGTTGATTTCTCTCTAAGATGTAAGAAAGACAGGACACGAGAGACGGGGAATAGAAAAGAGCTTATATTTAAAGATATTCAATTCAGTTCGGTTTTATTTATATAGCGCCAAATCACAACAACAGTCGCCTCAAGGCAATAATACATACAGAGAAAAACCCAAGAATCATATGACCCCTCTATGAGCAAGCACTTTGGCGACAGTGGGAAGGAAAAACTCCCTTTTAACAGGAAGGAAGCTCCGACAGAACCAGGCTCAGGGAGACTCAGCCATCTGCTGCGACCGGATATGGATTGCTCAGTGGCATTTGATAAACTGGGAATTTAAAGATTCATGTAAAGTCCTGGGTTTATTTTCAACCAGATCTTGGCTTTGTATATGATGTGAAGTTATGATTTTTCATATTGTGAAACATCCTGCAAAACAAATTAATGTATACGTAAATACTTTGTGCTATTTAAATTGGATTTTTCTCAACACAAAACCCCTCGAAGCAGTAGTTGTTGTGATTTGGTGCTACATAAATATAATTGAATTGGATTGAAATGGAGATTGCATGAAAATACTCTGCAGTGTAGTGCAGGATAAACAGGTTAGCTTGTTGTACTCTGATGGATTTAAAGTGAGAACAGCGTGTTGGTCTCGTTCAGAGTGTCTGATGTTCCATGGCCAGAGTTAGGTTACATAAAGTGTAGCAGAGATGAATTTCCATTTTAGCTAAAGAGGCTGAGAGTCAGTGACTGAATTCTAACTTCACACCAACTGTATACTGTCGAGTATAAAACCAGTAAACAGTATACTGGATGGATGGAAATCGGCCAAGACAACTCACGAAACATCTGTTTACATGTGGTTGAATTTAGATGCGTAAATCCACAAAGAGCAACAGCAGATCACATGAAAAAAGAACACTTGAATTGCCATCAGGATATAGTTTCAAGAAGGTCTGTAGGTGATAACTGTCCATCAGCTGCTTATGTGCAATGCAGAAAAATGTATAGCAATTGCCTAATCTTTTTTTATTTTTATTTTTTTCTATTAAAGCAAAAGATAATTCAATAATGCAAAGAAACTTAAAGTATTCATTCCATCTCTTAGCTGTATTTAACCACTCAAAAAATTTGGATTACTTGGAAAAGGCTGTAAAGATATAAATTGAAAAGGGGCTCCTATTCAGCACCCTTGTACCCTCCGTTAGAACATATCAGTCGGATCACCTTATCTATTGTACGGTATAGTACTAACCCATGGGCTTGGAGAAACCTAAAACATGCCTTTGATAAGAATCGAGGGTTCTTTTTGTGCTCCTTTCTCAAACCATGCTTACTGCCAGCTTTGAAGGAAGGAGGGAAGAGACAGTTGTTTCCCACAGAGGCTGAGTGAACACAGATGGCAGGGCTGCACCCCGACGTCAGAATATCAAAGCAAATATTCACCTCAAGAGACAGACGTGTTCATAAACTCCCCAGTTCTTCTCAATTTCCACATTATGAAATCAAATGCCCACTGTGAAGTGGTTTGTTACCTTACTTAAAATACAAGCATTTTTGCTGACAGCACCTGTGTAAAGGAGAGGTGGATTTGTGGCACCGATAAAAGGAGATTGTGGTGGAAAATAAGAAGTTTTAATGCCTTAGATTCCCTGGAATTTTTCTTTGAAGTCGAGGGTTGAAGGCAGACATAGTAATTGTCTCCAGGGGTTCGTGTGTGTGTGTGCGTGCGTGCATGTGTGTTTTAAAGGAAACCACCAAGTAGAAGCGCTTGCCATGAGGTTGTCTGATAATTATAACATCCACTTTTTCCATGTTTGGTACTTGCAGCTTCTTAACTGCACTGTTAAATGCATCGTTTTGTATCTCCACTATATTTTTCACTGCACATTTGAAATAACTCTATTTTTCAGTATTGCCAGAGTCCAGCAGACATCAAACAGAAGCTTGACTATGAGTAAAAGAGAGGACCCTTTTTCTTGGAAAGTTCCAGCAGTTTGTATTTTTGAGTCTAAAAGGCTTTGACTGTTGTGAGACAGTCTTGTTTTTCTCTTGCCCAAAGGCCTCCGCAGGAGGTGAAGTCATAAACATGGCTGGGAAAGTGGAACTGGGCTAAGTGAGGAAGTCTGTGTGAATCTCACTGCAAAAACACATGACTTCACTACACCTGTCAGCACTGGAACTGGCTGAAAAGCCTAATGTGCAGCTTGCCCTTTACCAACATTTTTATTTGCAGAGCTGAAGTGTTTGCTTATGAGTCACAAAGGTAGAAAATTGATAAATACCTTTTGCTCCTTAGTCCTTATGGGAAATTTCAATACTGTGAAATTTCAGTACTGGGCTGGTGACACCTTGAAGTTATTTGCATGAAAAAAAAAATGAGTTACTGACTGGCTGAGTTGATTCTTGAGTCAAAACCACAAAACCACACAATTAATATAGTAAAACCGTGCATAGACTTTTGGGTAGAATTGAGATATAGCCCATTTTGCCGCTGCATCTTACTTCCCCAGTCATGGGCTAAATGCAGTTTAATTCACTCTCAGAGTGCTGGAGTTAGGCTTTGTCGGGGTTTACGATGCATTTTCTGTCCAGTGATGACAAAAATATGTTGGCTGCCCCAGGTTTAATGGAATTTCACATTAACGCTGATGGTTTGATTAGAATTGAAAATGAATTTTAACTTAATTTATGGCAAAGTGCAAACTTATGTCTGACCCTGCATATCTCGTGAAACCGGAAGTATTTTTTTAGGGATTTTTTTTTTTTAGTTGAACACTGACTGACATGGGGGCAGTAATTGGAAAATCGTGGCCTTGGTGCCGAGCTTCTAATAATGAGACATGTCTCTTGCGTTGAGGATATTAATAATGTAAAAAAATTCAGGAGCCAGTGTTGGACACTCCTGGATAATTAATGTTCACTCTCTAACTTGACACCAGTTGATTCTGTAGGTGAAGGAGTATGCTAAATTTTTAATCATCACCATGCAACTCTGTGCCTAAGCTCCACTGAAAGAGACTAAATGAGCTGCAGTAGCTGGTATCGGTTTGGGTTATGAGCAAGTACGATCTTAATCCTGTGTTTTGCACAAGCTGAGGGCTTCTCGTTTTAGTCTTGACAAAGGTTTGAGAATTATTGTTCTGTAAGCAAAGGTAAAAACATTGATTGTTATAATGTGTCAGTTCATAGATTAACTTGCAAGCTGTTCAGTTGATCACATTATTTCCTCTTAAAACAACTCTTACATGGTTTTAACATAGCTGAAAGGATTTGCTGCTGGTACAAGTTAAGTAGTTGAAACCTGGGTATATTTGTCATTGGTAAAAAAGTAAAAAAAAAAAAAAAAAAATTAATGACAGTTATACGTTTATCAAAATAGTTGCTGACAGCCAGCTGGGATTTATTGGAAAAAATGGTGGCTGAGAGTCCAAAAGACAACTGAAATGTATGATGTCTGCAAAGAGGCCACAGGCTACACTTACATGTGCTGTGCAATTTGGCCACTAGCCAAACTCTGGTAGAGCTGTTTACATGTACCCTTGATACCGTGCAGCTGAGTGACTTTGTTACCATGAATAAACCAGTTAACACAATATTCCTATCCACCTGAGCTGTTTAGCCCACAAATGGCTGACCTGCATTCTAATGTCTATTGATGTAGCCACTAAATACAAAAAGTCAGCTTTTTAATGCAATAACATCTGTTATTATATTTGATGCATTAATAAGTTTGCATAAGTGAATATCAGAACTGATGTACAGGAAGGAAGAGCTGTAAATACAAAATGCTTGGTGTGTGAACTGTAGTTCTCATTGTGAAGGCTGCATTGATACATTTTTATATTTATAAGAAACATTTAAGACATGTGCACTTATTGCTGTTTTTCACTTTCAAACAGAAAAGCTGTTTCATTCATTCCAGTCAACACCTCTTTGTTGCTCTTTCATCATTTTAAGTTTCTCTTAATGAAACTCAACACTTCCTGCAGATGTTTAACAGTAAATGTGATGTGAAAATATTTTTTTCTCCTCAACTGCTGGAAGGTTTTTAATGTCAAACAGATGAAGGCGCGAGTTTGAATTAACAGCAAACGACAGATGGTGGCAAATCAGAAAACATGGAGGATCCCTGTTAAACTACCGGAGTCGTTTTTTGTAAATATTAAAATCGTCTCAGTCTTTGACGGCAGCAGCAGCTAAACAGCCGCACCTCATTGCTGGTGCTTTACTTCAACAGTGATCTTTGCTGAAACTGCTGTTGGGTGACTTTTTAGTTTGATGTTCTAGCATTTTTTGTGAAGCGCTTTGTGATATTTATCTTGGAAGGTTCTGTGGAAATAAAATTTTACTAGACTGACATTTTCTGAAGTTGCCCTTTGTCACGGGAGATGGTTCATGTCCGCTACATTCTCACTGGTAGACATTCGCATTCTACTTTGGTTAAGGATGCTGCCTAAATAGTGTGCAGAAGGCAGGACGCATAACTTGTTCACTGTGAAATGATAAAACCATTACATCTGTACTGTGGAGGTGGTGGGTAAGGAACAACAAATGCCCAATGTCCATCCACCTCCTATAAAAAAAGTAATATCTAGAGAACTTCAGGGCTGAAATGCCCTGAAAAGGGGTCTTTTCATGTTTAACGTAGTTGGATGCGCTTGTGAAAAGAAAGACTTAACCTCGATATAACTGGGGTTTAACTTAAACTTTAATGTTGCATAAACTATCACATCAACTTCAACTTGTCGGCCCTGCGAACGACCGCTGCACCTGGCTCAAACAGTCTCTCCTCCACAGATTCCTCATTTATAAAGTGATCTATGAACCCTAACATTATGGCTAATAGGTGTAGTCTCCCATATCAGTGCAGCTTGCCAATATTGAAGAACCATTTACTACCTAAGAGGCAAAGAGTGAAAGCATGTTCTTGGTTTTTAACATTAAATTCATTGTTGTAGACAGGGGCAGTACAAAAGTGACCTCCTGCAGACTGCTTTTAAGCTTACATGTACTTGGTTTCCATTTGATTAATTGGTTCTGTCACACACAAGCGCTAAAACTTTACCTTTAAACACCTATTTTTTTAAATACAGCTCCCTGGACAGTGTTAAATCTGGTATAGATGTTTATACGTGTGTCTAATTCATGTAACGTTTCCTATCCAATCTAGAATTCACTATCAAATTAAACATGTTCTGTTGACTTGTGAACTAATAAATAGAAGAAAATATCAAGGGCCATTTTCTGCTGAGCTGATTATTCAAACACAGAAGAGAAAAGCGATGTGTGAACATCTTTAGGGCTTCATACCTTCGATGACAATCTTGCCAACACAAATAAGGCTGCATGCCAACTTTGTGGGGAGAAAAAAAGCAGGTTACCTTACTATGACAACAAAAGTCTATGCTCATGAGTTTGCCACCCAGTTTATTGGCAGTGGAGTGGAAATTAGTGCATTTCTGCATAGAGAAATGGAGCATTGCCAGCTTTTCAGTCTTATCTGAGCACCTATTGTTCTCAGTTGTTAGAAGCTTGTAAAGAAAAATTCCATTCATCGCTGATAAATCAGATTTACAGGCACTGCTATGCAGCTCATCAGTTACAGATTTTAGGGTAGAGACAGAAGTAGAGTCACATTGTAAAAGTCCAAGTAGCACCAATCTCAGTGATTGCTTATTGATAGACCATTACAGTATATGGGATCCTTTAAAATTATTTTGAATTTATCACATTTATATGTTTTTGTTTTTTCTTCATTAATTAATTTTTTGAAACAGAAATGTAACAAGACGGCATGAAAACAAATTGGCACCGCTCATGATGTCATTCAGTTAAAGCAGGAAAATGTACAATTGTGTGTCTGTGTTTGTGCAGTCATGTCTGTGCATTTTGTTGTCTTTGAATGTCTGTGCTGCCTGCATGTGCTCTGTTCCTGTGTTGTTCGGTGATGGAAAAACAAATAACACACTTAGTGCGTGTAAAAGGCTGAAAAGCAGTTTGAGTACAAGTTTCCTCGGGGCAGCTGCATTTGTTGGCGGGTTAATGAATGCCAGAAACATGCTTGTGTTGTTTGGGGAACACAATAGATTAAAGAACGATTGGCAAAGGATTGCTGTTGCATACAGTTCCCAACAACACCCTTTCACCTCCCACATGTAGCCCATAGCTCAGAGACAACCCATCTGTTTCTGCATTCCCAGGGTGAAACCAGCCTTGACAGAACTGGCTAAGCAGTATTTCAAAAGTGTCCTCTCAGGGAAGACGCAGTTGGTTTTGTGTAGTTCCCTATCTATCAGAGTCTCCGCCTCTGTATTCTTATTATCTGTCTTTCTTCCCGAATTGTATTCCTCATTTTTACTCTCTGGTCCCCCCCTTCCCATTCCCCTTATTCCACCCTCCTCATTTTTAAAAGCCACATGCTCCCAGCCCGTCTGGCTCAGTTGCACCCTGCCAATGAAGGGCTTTTTATTGGGCTGAGATTGAGTGCAGCCAAGCAGGGCCTGGCTAGGGCTGAGGCAGGGGCCAGCCTCACAGTCCCCCAACCCCTCCCCCTTTCACTGCACAGCCCACTCCACATGCCTGTTCTGGTCTGGCCCTGTCGCCCAGAAGGAGATTACTTGTCTCTGCTGCCCTTAATTGCCGACAGCAGCTGAAAAGAGCCAGAGAGAGGGAGAGAGACATTGTAGAAAGAGGAGAGGGAACAGTGTTGGCTTGTTGAGCTGTTACTTGACAAGCTTGGGCTTAAAGGTTTGTGTTCCTGCTGTCAAATCCTGACTCTGTTTTAGCTGTTTTTATTAAGATGGATGTTGTTTACTTAAATACCGATGCTAGCTCATGGTATTTGGACTGTATTTTGAATAAATAGTACAGTATATCGAACGCAGATGACTTGTTGAGGAAGGAAAGCTGATAAAGTACGCATGTGAAATATAAAACTCATAAACCTCAGTCCATGTTACATTAATATAAAGATGTGTGGTAAGAGCAGTGGGGTCACCGTGTCCTCTCACTGCCCTCTAAGCCAGTGTTATTCTTTTATGGCCAAAGGCTTCCTTCCAGCAGACCCTTTTTACTTTTTCCAATGAACTTGTGAATTTCATATTATTGCACTTGGTTATTGTTGAATCCCCTCCGGCTTGATCCCAGCAAATTAAATAGTGGGCAGTTTATTGAACTGGCAGTCTCTGAAGAGGCTGTGATGCTTTATGAATTTTTCACCTCTTCATTTTGCTGTTTAGTATGTTATATCAGCCTTCATTCAGCTGTGCTCCTGTTAAATATTTTGAGTCCATATTTGCAGCATGTTGCCTGCTTAACTCCCACACATCCCACTTCAGCATGTACTTCCAAAGCATTGCAGTATGTCTAGCTTGCAAATACAAAGATGTTTCAGTTTGTTGGGGCCCTGTTTTTTATCCCCTGGCACAAACAAATGATTAAACAACCTCTGTGATGTTTAAATACCCCCCCCCCCTTTTTTTTTTTGTACACCGCTGTGCATGAAAACAGTACGCCAACATATAACAGACCTTACATTGTCAGCTCCTTGCTACAAAAATGGAGTCCATTCCGATTGAGCCCACATGTAAAAGATCAGAAAAATATTGTGTGTGTGTGTGTGTGTGTGCGCGCGTGTGTGTGCGCGTGTGTGTGTGTGTGTGTGCGCGTGTGTGTGTGTGTGCGTGTGTGTGTGCGTAAAAGCCATCTTTTACCTAATTCAAAAAAAGCATATTTCTAATAGTAGAAAATTGTCTCAATGGAGAGCAATCCCCTGTTTCCATTATATTTGTCAAAAAGCAACTCTGGACATCATCTGTTTAAGCAGTTAAATGTAAAACTGCCATCAGGAAACATCTGAGGGGGAGAGTGTGGTTGCTGGCTGTTGCTAATTAAGAAAAAAGTGTATGATGCTGTACTGAAAGTGTCCTTGTGATTATTTTGGTTGCTAACAGGTTGCCATGGATTGCCCGTAGCGTGGAAAATGCAGACTTGTCTACAACCAGTAACCTGATAATCGCAGAGAACTAGTGAACATGCAACTTTTATTTTGAAGGTGAAATTTGGTAAATGGTAAATGGCCTGTATTTGTATAGCGCTTTTCTAGTCCCTAAGGACCCCAAAGCGCTTTGCACAACCTGTCATCCACCCATTCACACACACATTCACACACTGGTGATGGCAAGCTACATTGTAGCCACAGCCACCCTGGGGCGCACTGACAGAGGCGAGGCTGCCGGACACTGGCGCCACCGGGCCCTCTGACCACCACCAGTAGACAATGGGTGAAGTGTCTTGCCCAAGCCGGGGCTCGAACCGGCAACCTTCCGATTACAAGGCGAACTCCCAACTCTTGAGCCACGATCGCCCCCAAATTTCTCACTCTCTGGCTTGGTTCACAGCTTTACATTTTACAAACATTGCTTAGTGTTTTACAGACAACATTGTGTGCTGTCAACTACTAACCACAACGCTCGCAAGAAAGTATTCTGTGCACTACCAGTTTTTCTCAGCAACCACTACCAACTAGTTCGCTAGGGTAAAATATGCATTCCTAACCAGAGGTTGCCAGCTGTCATCAACTGCTCTCTAGGTCTATGTAACTCATGCTTTTGCCTGCAAACTATTGGGCGAAGATGTATATAGAAGGATTTAGGAATTACTTGCTGTGTTGTACCACTTGCTCAAGAAGCTTGTGCTTTAATTTTGGTGGGTACAATTCTAGTATTTCATAATTCTGTGACTTAGCAGTGCCAATATCTGTGTGTGGGTAACACCATATAGTTTATGAATGCAGGTGGCTATCAAAGCTTGCTAACCTTAGCTGATATCTTAACAACCTGTCATCCAGATATTATCATTTGTGTCCCCAAAAAAAGAAAAACCAAACATGGCATCAGTTAAGGATACAAAATGTGGAGTCCAGAACCTTCTGGGTTATTAACATCACACCAGAAAACTTTCTTCCATGTTGAACACATTAAGCAAAGCAAAATGGCTGCAGTTGGTAGCTTCAAATGAACTGTGAAGATGTGAGAGTGACATCATTCTTGTCTCTGAGGGGGGAAAAATAATAAGTACATTTCCCAAAATGTCAAGCTGTTGCTCTAAGAGTGCTAACCAGATGATTGAATTATGCACACTCAGTCTGATCCACAGCTAGGACAGTGGAGCTGCACTTTTGTTGAAACACTGGCAAGAATTATCATCAGTTGTCACGCCGACAAGGTCGAGGTGTGTTTGCATCCACCTTTTCAAAGCAGCGTGGAACGCAGCCATGCAGCGGACGTGCACTCCGTGCGACGTTTGTGACAGAGCGGAAGCGTTTTGTCTCACGATTGAGTAAGCCAAGTAAATTAGAGATCAACTAGTGATACACAATTCGAGCTGAGGCATTTGAATGCAGCTGTACACACAGGCCCTCAGATCTCTCCCCATGTCGAACACATTAGGCAGTCTACCCAGAATGCCCAAGGGCTGTAAGCATGACCTACCATACTAACAAACTGACTCACTAACGAACGAGTGTGCCACTGCGAGGTCACGTGACAGTCACCCACGGTGTTTTCGTGTAAATTCACTTAACAGTTTCCTAATTCAATACCTGTGTTTAACTTTAATTGTATTTGTAAGCAGGTCCACTCAGACTACATTAGATCCTTCCTGATGAATATGGAGGGCTTTAGAAAACCTTCTTGTCACACAACCACAACGTTTCGTGCCCTTTTGATTAACGTGGAATGGAAACAATTAAGTGGGGGAGGTAGTGAGGCAAAGCAGCACATTCAACAGCTTTAAATGCTAATTAGCTAATGGAGGATGAAAGAGCAGGCAACTGGCAGGGTCTCACATGAGCACACTCGAGCACTGGCTGCAGCTAGGCTCGTTTCATCTGAATTCAGACCACCACCATTTTGTTTCCTTGAGTACAACTGACAATACAGCCATCTTGTGTAACGAGAGATTTCTCTTTCTTTTTTTTTCCGTAATGATCTTAAATGCCTCTGTGCTTCTTTCTTCCTTTTGAATCTTCTCTTATTCCCAATTTTTATCTCTCACTTCTTAGTTGTGATATGTTCTTCTTTTATCTGCCACGTCTTATGTAATTATTCGAAGATCACAGAATATTCTCACAGGCGTTGAAGTCAAGTATAGTTTTTCTTTTATGTGCTTCTTATGCTGCAGGCAGCCCACTTATACACAGAGATAAACTCTTTTCACTTGTGGCCCAAGTCACATTGTTCATCATGCTGTTAAAGTGATTTTTTTTTTTAGATTATTGCTCCTTGTAGTCTTACTCAGACAAAAAAGAGCAGCGTGCCTGCACAGTACTTTGCATCTGCTGTGTGAGAAAGTGGTGTGTTAACAATGTTAGAATAGCGAGGAAGTCTACCTTTCACAGGCTCCATTATTGAAGGATTTTGGAGCTTGTTTTCCTGTTAATGTGATAATGACCACTGCAAGCATGATGAATGCGCTCTCTTTCTTCTATACAGTTTTATTTTTGTCTTTGTAGCAGCATTTCACAAAAGTGATCTCAAGGAACTTTGTATTGTTGGTAAAAAGCTGCAGTATTAAGCCATTTTCACACATGCAGTGCAGCCATGAAAGTCTTGCAGAAATAACCTGATGAACACAAATGTTTAATGTAGCTCCGTCAGACATTAAACGGCCTTTAACCTGCCAAGTTCGTAGTCCGTGTAACTGATGTGCACAGATGAGAGCGTGCCTCTAGGCTAAAGTCTGTTGTGTTTGCAGCTAGTGAGTGGTTGTCCTGTGTTCTGCCTCCTGCACTCTACCCAGGCAGCTCTGTCGCCTAGACTTAATGGATTTTGCAAAGTGAGGGAAGGGTGTGTAAAAGGCTCTTCTTATGTTTCAAGGGTTTTAATGTGTTTAAGAATCATTTCTTGAATTTTTTAAAATTGGCGTAAATATTGGACTTGGAGGAGCTAGTTAGAGTGATTTGTTTTCTGATGTTCACAAATGTCAAAGGGAACAAAATTATGAAGTTAAAAGTTTCATGTCCAAATAGTTTCGTACATTCAATAACACTATAACTAAAACTAAACAACAAAAGGAATATGAAAACCCAAAAAACTGACGATACTGATTTTTGGTGCCTTTTGTTTTCACATGGACGATTCAACCATAAAGCTTTAATTATAATTGGTCTCCTCAATGGAACCATTACAGGAAAATAGTTTGGCAGGATTTAACTGAGACTAAGAAGAAGTTTCCTTTGGCTGCTGCTTACTTCCTGATATAACAGTGTCTCTTCCCAGTCTCAAAACAGGGATCTTCCATGTGTTAGGTGAGTGTGTTAACCACTACTGGTAGGGAAATGTTGCTTACTTTGATCCCGTCATAGACAGTAAAAAAATTAATTTTAAAAGTGTGTGGGCCCACCTACAAATTTTCATTGATTGTTTGTTCACAGTCAGACCCTCCTCTCCTCATCATATTCAGTTTTTTGATCACCAAGATGGCGATGGCTGAAGCGCTTATCTCAAGGCCTAAGAACACAATTTCAGAAACCCAGGAGTGACATCACTGTAGCTACGTCCATCTTTTAAACCCCACTTAGTAAGGTTGTTGCATGAGCGTAGGGAACGCCTAACTTCAGGACTCAGCTGTATCGAAGGATATGATGAAGTCCAACTGTGCAGCGTTTGAAGTTTTTGCTCTTTTAATTTGTTATATAACTATTTGTGGTTGTGTGCAAAGTGATGTATGGGCAGACTCTAATTGGAGGACTGTTTTCTAAATCTTCTAAAGTAGAAAGATGGAGTTTGGAAAACAGTCCTGGTCCAGTAGCCAAATTACACATTAGTGATGTATTTCAATTTCCCTAAGAATGATGATTTACAACCATCCTATATCCACTATTTAATATTCCATATTAAGGAATCGTAGGTGTTTTATATATAGAGATTTTTTTTTTTAATGAAAATTGCTCATTATTATTTATTAATATAATTTATTATCATTTGGTTTTGTTTTATTTTTCTGTATGCTTCACATTTAAGTTTACTAGTTCACACCACAAGACCAAGACGTTCTGAATGTGCCTAAGCCATCCCATAAACAAATCAAAGAAATAAGCTCCAACACCTGTGCTTCTGGTAGTGAAGGAACGTCTTTGGCACACAGGAATAAGCTACCAACAATTTCCATTGTTGGTTTTGATGTATCTCCAACCTCGTCCCCTCGTTCCCTCCGCCTTGTTTAAACCCTGCAAAATTACAGATAATTTTGTTCAAGGACAGTCAGGAGAATTTTCCAATGGGGGAATCTAATTTAATTGGAATCACTGTGTCATTTGCCATAGGAAGGGAGCAATCAAGGGGCTCTTTCAGGAGTGTTTACATATTTTATCACTCAGCCGTGAGTGAGATTCAAGTCGACATGGGGTTTAATCAGAAATAAGCATCTCTATCATCTGTCCCCAGTTTGCAGGGACCTTACAGATAGGTTGCAGACTCTGTTGATTTCCTTTAAAAGCCCCAAATTTGTCACAACCTTCAGTGCTCCTTTGAGGGAGATAGAGAGGCTGTGAATAAGAGAGGGGCGGAGGGGGAGAGGAAAAAGCATGCTGTCATGAAAAGAGCTGCTTCCTGGCTGGCTAGATGCAATCATGGGCACTATCTGATAGTGCTGGAGGAAATTGGATGAGCTGAGAACTGTTGGCTGCCTGTGATGGGAAAGATGACTCCTTTGTCACTGTGTCAGTCAATTCCCTACTCTCACCTGAGAGACTAATCAATAACAGAGGGGGAGAGAGAGGTTTTCTCTTGTCTCTTGGCCTCTGTATGCTGTGGGCTGCTGTCACTTATAGGCTGTAAAACGCCCACTCGTACACAGGAATGTGAGACAGATAAATATGTTATGGGTGTGTTTTAAATTCGATGCATTTCTGTAGATGTGGAAGAATGTGTTTGATTTTGAAATTCGAATTATTCCTTGTTCTCCTTATTAATAAATGAACACAAACATTGTATACGTGTTCCTTTCTTTCTTTCTTTTTTAAATTGATATTCATTATTTTCTGTTGAATAGTATGTGCACACAACACTGCGTCTGAAAAAGGAATTTCTTACCGGTTGTCATATATTTTGAGTCGTCTTTACTGCTCACAAGTGCTGCAGCTGCTCTCATTAGCGACTGCATCATTAGTTGTGCAATTATAGTGCATAAGACCCAGCGAGACTCATAACTATCAGTTGCTGTCAGGCCCGTAGTATTACATCAGGCACGGAGGACAGTTTGCACGACGTAGGCGTATAAACAGGGACTCGCTGAATGATTCATAACTGTAACGCTGTCATGAGCGCCAACATATTTTCTGTGCACAGTATTGACATGCTAGTCCTGTGTAAGACGATGCTAAACTGTTCTTTTCATTATCCCTCCCCCCACCATCCCTGCAGTTCCCTGATACCTGTGAGGAGTCTGCTTCTCCATTCGTCTTCATCTGCACCAACCCCCAGGAGTTGCTCGTGAAATTCCCCATGAAAGGGAAGCACAAGATCTGTAAGTCCTGCTTCTTTCATGTCCGGGGAAGTGGAGTGGATGAAATTAGCCTGAGCTAACTAAGAATTGCTTTCTTTTTTTTTTTTTTCTTCTCCTTTTTTAAAAAAAAATCATCTTTAGTATGTATGTTTACACCTATTCATAAAAAAGACAGGTGAAAGTGATAATGCTACACAATTCACAACTACTATATTGTCATTAATAAAAACAAAATTACACACATGGACACAAAGCTCACACACACACACACACACACACA
>NW_005187538.1:899545-916752 GCF_000239375.1 Pundamilia nyererei | reverse complement strand
TTTTCCCTACAAAACTGGATATGATCGCCTTGTCTCGGTTTTTGTGAACATAATGAGCAGTTAAAAATGGCTTTGGAGGTGTAGCTCAGACCTGAACATCAAAGGATTAAATGAAATTCTTGTTAAGTAGGATGTCAGCAGGTCTTAAAGAAATTATTACTGGTCTGGAGGGTTTTAAAAGTCTACTTTTTGTACTGAGTACTTTTAAAGCTCTTTTTTGGGGGTTGTTTTGTTTGTCTTTCACAATTCCGCGCTTTCCTGCCACGTGAAGTGGAAAAAGGCTCGTGTACGCCTGTTCTTTTATTTTAATTTTCACATTTCAGTGAACCCAAACTGATGCTCTTGAATAAAAGGTCGAAACGTGCTGACACGTTGTTATAGGCTTGCTGATGTAGACGCAGATTGGAAAATCTGGTTCTGCATTATTTAAACTGACTGTAGGTTGTTGTTTATGAATCAGCAGTTTTCTTTTTATTGGTGAATAAATAAATATGGCTTTGTTAAAGTTCCCTGCTGGAAATTATAACCACTAATAGATTTCATTTTCTTAATTTTAACGGTACCTGGAGCCAAGTTTTTTTCCTGCTACAGCTGCATGCACACATTTGTGAACAGTCTGAAATTGCTAATAAAATATAACCTGAGCTTCGTCCAAGAAGATACGAAACCAAACTCAGAAGACAGTCATGACAAAATGGCCAAAGCATGTCAGGACTTGGATTTAGAGATTTGTATAATGTAGATATTTCCTGCACAAAAGTGAGGAGGAATATTTGTCCTAAAAATCTTTTAGTTCATCGATATTTTTGGGACGTCTTGATTGAACAGACCTCTTTGGGTCATGCTGCAGTTTTGTTTTTTTTTCTGGTTTTATTCTGCCGAGGTTTGTTCTCAGCTTCATCCCATCTTACTACCTTGAATTTCCCTCTGCTGCTCAACACAAATGTGACTGTTTTCCATTAGAAAGATGTCTTCAGCAGCTGCCAGCAACTTGTTGAGGTCTTTTTCTTGCCCCAGTTTCCTTTAATGGCCTTTTTGCATGCTGTTAACAGTATTTGACTCAAGCAACTTTTGCTCCAAGCTGTGCTTTATTCAGAGAAAAAGCAGCCTGCGTCTTTTCCATTTTATTTGTTCCGTCCTTAACATCCGTCACTGGATTTGTGTGTCAAACACTGAACGTCGCAGGTCTGAATAATAATCCATCACCACATCCTGCTTCTTACAGAAGACACACACTTTAGCAAGCCCTTAACCTGTGGTCTGTTTTAAGACGTTACGTTTCTGTTACCCATAAAGAAATGTCTATTAGGTTAATTTTATGTCGTCATGTCTTTACCTGCTGAGATATTTGACAGTGTAATAGTCTGTCGTCAAGGTCCCTTCCTGCTTTGTTCCAGGTCATGCTTAATTTGCCATATCTAGACTATCTAAACAGTCACAGATGTTTGATGACTGTTTAGTCCAGGAACATTAGCACACTTGATCTGCCTTATCTCAAATCATTTTCAAAGACCCAATAAGTTATTTACATTAATATAACCTAAAATGGGCACAAACATCAGGCAGTATCAAATAATGTCAAATAACAAAATGTAAGTACACAAAAGTTATTTCATCGTTTACAAGGTCACTTTACCTCTCTTCTAATTACATTTTCTCCTTGTTTGCAACACAGAGTATTAAAGCCACACATTACTGGCTCATGTTATACTCAGTGTAACAAGATGCTCCCAGCTGTGCATGTTAGCTCAGTATTTTAAATTGGTTATCTTGACCTACACAGTCCCACTTGTGTTATCCTTCTGTCACCAGCTAGCTTTTCACTCTGCCGTGCTCTTGCTCTCTCGCCCCTTCTTCTACCTCAATTCCCACCACATCTCACGGGTCAGGTCATTGCCGCTCATCTTAGTCGGCGGGGTTTAGCACTAGTATTTTTATTTTTTTGCTCCTCATGCAGTTTACGCTGACAAGATCTGCTTGTCACTGTTATTGCCGGCTATGTCACACCTCATCACAATGAGCAAGAAAAGGGATGAACAGCTTTTCAAACAGCAGTGCTGCTGCTGTCTTACATAATGGTTAAAAATTATTTCAAATAAACTATAATGTGCTGCAATGTGTCATTCTGTATATAAAAATGAATTCTCTGCTATCAGTACTGTGGAAATATAGCTTGAATGAATGTCAGCCAGCTTGCAAAGGCTGCTTTTCTTTCTAAAGATTCCCATTTTTTAGGAATTAACTGCTGAAATTTTCTGCCAGGCTCTGTTAGGGTTTATGTTGAAATATATGTGCAACATCTATAGTCCCTTTCATGGAAACAGTAGTGATCCCATCCTATTAAGACAGCTGAAACAATTAAATATTATCATCTTATTGCCGTGCAGGATTTTTTCACCAGGCAGTGGTCATTTAGTTCTTCGTCATTTTTGTGCTCTTGCCTACATTTCATGTGATTAAAATGCTGATATTTGTCATATCTGCAGGCCACATGGCAAAAGCTAGGGCAAACCTAGCATATCCAAATACTGTACACAGGAACGATATTGCCGATACCCAAATCAGAGATTGAGATCGAATCGAATTCTGCCCTTTTCTGCAGCCAGTTGCATTACTTGGTATGTGATGGCAATACGAGATGCAAACTCAGTTGATTAGTCATTACCCTGCGGAGGAGTCTGTGACATTTAAAATGATGTACAGTCAAGACTCACTCATGTAATAAGGGATGTGCATTAAGGTTTATGGTCACATCCTGTGTACATTTGTATCTGTATGTGTGCGTCTTTGTGAGCTGAAGGTCAGTTTGGGTTTTGAAAGCTATTTGACTCTGTGACATGAATCCAGATTTCCTTCTCCTATACCTCATGTAGATAACCTTCTCTCCCCTATGTTTTTCTAAGCCTGACATCCTCTGAAGTGGTTACGTACACAGCGCTGGAAAAGTAAAACACAGACCATATGCCGCTCTACTTAAGACATTTAACCATACAGTGCTTGATAAATCTAATATTAACTGACAGGGGCTTGTCTTAAACACTTACATAAAATAACCCAGACGTAAACAAAGTAAAGGATGTGAAAAGCAATCATAATGTTCACTGGGTCATAACAGCTGGCTGTATTTCAGCATTATAAAAAGAAATAGAACAAATGCCACTGAACAGTTTATTATCTCGTAGCACTCAAGGATCCATGCAGGAAATCTGTGGTCCTGCAACTGAACCTCAAGTCAGTTGGATTCATCACAAATAGCCACCAAACAAGACTGATTTAAGAATCGTAGGTGCTGTAGCCTGCTGGAGATCTGAACTATTAGTCTGCCTGCTTTCATGCACAGGTAGTTTGTGCCCTTTATTATCTTAAACTCTCCGTCACGCCTTATATTGTCAGATATATTGACTGGACTGCCTGAAGCTGCTACTTGAGTTTTTGCAGAACAAAGTAATGAGATACAGGGTTGACCTTCCTATTATGATGCATCCAAAAATGTAAAATTCAGTTGCTTTCAAGCAGGAGTACATTCCCAGTGTAACGCTCCATGAGTGAATCACATGGCTTTAAGCCTTTGTCTAAGAGTTCTCAAATAAGAGAAAAAAATGTACAAGCATTCCTATATTCATCTGACTTGAGCAATGATTTAGAAGTGCAACAGTTGAGGATCAGTGTACAGAATCATTCATTAGCTCCAGGCAGCGAATGCCTTATGTTTACATCTTGCATTAATTTGCTTGCTTCAAAGAACTGCTGGCTGATTGTGCTACAGTGTGTATTTGTTCTACTGGGATTCTTGGACTTTTATTCAGCATACTATACAGTACTGTGCAAAAGTATTTAGCCACCCCTCATTCCTTTGTACTTTGGTTTAAAGAAGCAAAATATATAGTATTTATATTGCATTGGACTTGAGCAGTAGCTCTCAAGGCTTTCTGAAGGTGTTTCAGTTATTCTTTGGATATTGGCTGCTCTTTCACTTCATTTTCAGTCAGTCGTTTTTTGTTTTTCCACTTAACACTGACCTATGAATCATTCAAACTTGAAATAGGCATCTAACTAAAGTACGATTCACTGTTGTGTCTGCAAATAACAGGCAACTAACAACAAACCAATTTTAATTTCTGTCTTTAGGCACTGATGCAAAAACACATAATTTGTTCCCATTTCTTTTGTTGAGTCAATGAAAAAAAATAAAACAGTTTGACAGGCTTAAAATGGTATTTTTGGTCTAACAGGATGAACACTTGACATGTCTCAGCAGGGTGTCCTTTAAACAATCGGACGAACTGGACAAAAGAATTGGCGACTTAAAAACTATTAACAGCATATGAACAATATCTAAAAGTCATGTCCTTAAAAATTATGGAACAATCCAGCAAAGACCTGACACGGGACCTGAGACATGCATCTGGCTCTGGAGTTGATCCATCTATTGAAGCCTCATCAGAAATTATGAACACAGATGATCCACCATAAAATACCATCTGAAAAGATGGCATTGGTTCCCAAACAAACTGCCAATGCAGTAAAAATATACCTGATAGTGTCCCACTGTTTGTTTTTCTCTCAGTCCTGGATTGGCCTCCCCAGAGCACCGTTGAAGCGGTATCGGATCTTCTTGACAGAGGGCAGAACAAAAGGCAGCCATACAAAGAAGAGCTTTTAATGTCCTACAAGAAGCCTGGAGAACTATTCCTGAAGACTACTTAAACTTAAATACTCAAATATTAACTTTTAAGCTTGCTGGAACTGTATAAACTTTGTTTTTGTGTTATGTCCCACATGTTTCCCTTTTTCTAGCAAAATATATGAATTGAGGGAAGGTTCCAGTCTTTTGCTTAGTATTATATGATGGAAATAATTCATTTGCACATAAGCTACATATGCAAATGAATCTCTGTAACCACATGCAGTGTTTTGGACAGTACAGAACCAAAATGCAATTGTTCCTTATTAGAGATGTAAATAATAGTCCTTTAACAGCTTTTAAAGAGCTCTTCATTCACTTTCCACTGAACATAGAGTAACTTGTGAACATATGACTCCACTGAGTACTTTGTGAACAAAGCTTATCTTCTGCTGCACAGATTAGTCACACTGATGGCTCTCCAGCAGATACAATAGAGCTCTCTTTTGTTCAGGTTTCTCACGACAAGAAAGGAAGTCAAGGGTATAATTGCCAAGATGAGAAATTCAGCTTCGACACCAGGTCACGATGGAATCTCAAGTAGTGTAATTCATTGACATATATAATCTGAAAATCGCTGGAAACTGGAGTCTTTTTTCCCCCCGAGGACCTCAAGGTTGACAGTGTAGTTCTTCTTTAAGCCTGAAGTGCCGCCAACATTTTCTTTCATCTTTTTTAAAAGCCCTCTAAATAGTTGGACAGCATAATATCACAGCATTACTTTTATGCTGACATTATACAATAAAGCAATTTCGCCAAAGTATTTAGTAATATTTTTCTCTCCAGTGGACCATTGATAGAAACTATGATAAAGATGTTAACTTAAATTGTTGAATGCTGATGAAAACACGCACTCTTGAGAGATGTTATTAATAATTATAATACCACTGTTAGTTATGGCTTTGCCTTTCCTTATGAGAAACAACCTTCTCATAAGGAAAAATCAGTGGTTTTCCAGTGATCGCACTGAATTCTTTCCAGTTGATTGACAAATAGTTGCATCTGATCACCAGACAGATTGCTAACACGCTGTAATCAGTGCAACTTGTCCATAAACTGTCTGTTTGCAGACAAGCTGACCTGGTATTTGCATTATTATTGCAAACTATTTTTTTAAGCAATCCTTTCAAAGGCAGTGAGCTTGTAAGGCTATTTCCTGTCTGAAGAATTGTGCTTGCAGCACAATGTCCAGCCACCGGTTTCCCTAGATTGGATGCAGCACTAGATCCTATTGGATGTCTCGAGTAACTCGTGGTTTCAGATAAGCTTACATTAATCACTCTTGGAAAGGTCTAACTTGGTATTTCTTTGTCAGCGGGGAAAATTAAATTACTTGAACACACGTGCTGTTAGCAAACAGTAAAACACTGCTCGGATAATGATTAGTCCATCAGTTTACCTCTGCCAAAAACACAGGTTATTGTTTATTCCTTTTCTCTCCTGTGTTGCCTTTTATTTTAGAAGAAAACACAACACAGTTGAGGCTTCTCAGTTTACTCTGCCTGTAATCAGTTGGGTTTTTTATGCAGAGGACTTTCCATTCGTAGTAAGTTAATACAGCTCAGCTGCACCAGTGTTGTTGCTGAGATTATAAGTTTAACTACTATTTTACTTCTGATATTCAGTTAAGTGAATTGTATTAGAGATGGTACTTCGATTAACAGTGTATGTAACACTATCCCACAGAAACGCATAATATCCCAGTAACACACAGACAGTACTTTGTTGTGTAGTAGCTCCATTGCATGTTTATCATATGATTTGTCTCCAGGTTGCTCTGTAAAAATTGCAGAACCTATTAAGTACTCTTGGGGGAATTGCTTAAAGCAAAGAAATCCATATTTACATGTTCTGTGTAACAGCCACAAGCCCGGGGACTACACATCAAAAATACACATTTCTCATTATTTATTTGCTAAACATTCAACATCTCACTTCCTGCTCTCCTTTCAGTGTGATTATAATTTTCTGTGTGCATACATTATTGAGCTCTTGCAATATGTATAGCCCATAATCACTCAGTATGGAAATCACACAACATATACCCTGAGAAAATACTGCATCTTAATTTTGTTCTACTAACCATCAGCTACACTGTTACCTTGTGATTACCGTTTTTGTTTTAAGTGTGAAATCACTGCACCATGGGATTGCAAATTACCTAACAAATGTCCATCTTTTCTCTTGAGATAGTCGTGATTTTCTTTTTTTTCTCTCCTCTGTTTCTCCCTTGTGCTGTTCTTCTTCTTCTGTCATCCACTGCTGGGAGACAGAAAGAGGTTAGAGCAACGGAAGTCCTTTTTTGGTTATTTATTCATGGATTTTCCATTTAATATTCATGCCTTTCTCAGGACTATCTGGGTGCAGAAGAGAATTTGCTGCCTCGGAGGCTGCAGGGGCCAAAAATCGGGTTTCAGCTCCAATGAGCCCAGCAGATGAAGGGAAAAAAAAGAGAGAGAGGGAGATAGAGAGGGAATGAGCAAGTGGGGTTTCATGTGTTCTCTAGTAAATGAGAGGCAGGCCTTGAAGGTGACAGGCTGTGTTTATTACTGATCTGTCAGCCGGTTAATGGGGAGAGTAGAGGAGAAGAGAGAGGAGGGAGCTGAGCTGCTGAGTAGAGACCAGAGCACACAGACATGGGAGCCAGAGAGAGCCCCAAGCAATAAACTTTGCCATGGTAGATCTGCTTGTCCTTACAGATTCAGTAACAACACTCCTGCATGCTAAATTAGGAACTGTAAATAACTGAATGAATAACAATGTGTTTTTGCATTGTTTTAAAATTGGGATGTTTCAGTAAATGAACACTGGCAGAAAGCTCTGCGATCAGTCGTTTCCAGACTATACTTAGTCAAGACTTTGCACACAGAGGAATGTGTTAGCTGGCATCCAAGTCAGTATGAAGAATGAAGCATGGCCTTCTTTTTTTACTTGTGTTGGGAAAGGATTACGCGTTTTTTCTTTGCTCGTCTAAACTCACCTGACCTCCACGTATGTTAGTTTGGTGAGCATCTTTTGCCACCTCTTAACTTTATGAGCTTTCAGGGATTGATTGTTATGCTTGTTATGCACATTATGATATTACAAAAGCCTAACAGACTACAGTGATAGTGATGGGAGATTTTACCTAAAATCCATATTACAGTGATGTAACTGTTACATAATTCACTACAAAATGTGTTTTAATGTGTATATTTTTACATTTTTACTGTGCAATAAGAAAACAAAATTGACTTTGAGCCCAACTAAGTATTTATTTATTTACATTTTGGCTTAGTATCTTAAATAGATTTGTTTTACACCCCAGTTAACAAAGGTTCTGAGCATACACTAACTGGGCACGATAAGGCAGCTACAGTAGTTGCAGATTGGCTGACTGCCTGCGTGAAAGATTTAATTTATTGAATATATCGACATGAGTAAAATTAGGTCGGTTAGAAAGTCATAATGTTGATTAATGGAGTTATTTGATTAATTGCCCAGCCCCAGTGAAAAGAGCGAGCGATTCGTCTTGGTGCTGACAGGATATTGAAAGGATGTCTTTACATTTTGAGACACGATATGTTGAATATTTTTTTGCTATGTTTGTTTCCCTTCACTGAGTTGAGTAAGGGAAAAGATGCTTTGAAGTAGAAGCCAGATCTTGGTTTGGAAAATTAACTAAGAGCGTTTTTAAAAAAAAAAAAAAAACATTTTTAAATATTGTGTAGCCCCGGCAGGACATGCTTTGCCTCGGAGCTTTGTAGCATTTGATTGCAGTTGAGCTCAGAGGTTTTATCAGCTGCCCTTCGTAATGAAACCTTCTGGCTTTATATTTTACTAAAGGGTGAAAAGGCAGTGTAAAGAAATTGCTCTTTGTTGTAACAAGAGATTTGTCTTTTCTTATCTTAACAAGCATTGTTGCCTTTATCAGACGCTGTTACAAAATACATATCAGTCAGCATTTGACGTGCTACTGCTGTCTTTAGTGTCACGTCGCTGTGTGTGCAGCATCCTTTCTGTACAATTCATATGGCTGGTTTTTTGTTTTTTTTATTCATATTGCTACTGTTATTTTAATCTTTACAGTGAATGTGTGAACACACCATATGTGGCACTGGTTTGAACAGCTTGTATCCTTGTCTGTGTGATAAAGGCATTTGAATATACTGCACTGTGTCCTTCATCGAGATGCATCGAGTAGTTATAGATTATCTCTGGATCAAGTTCTGATGGTATCTGAGAGGGTGACACTTAAAAAAATTAGTTTTCTCATCAGGTACGTGGCAGGCGGGAGAGTAATACTTGTACCTTACACTCAATTCCAAATTAGAGGTTTTGTAACCAAATTATTTTAATGCTACAAATAGTCTTCACTTTTTTCCAGGCGAGAGGGGAAAAAAAAACAATTTTTTTTCACATGGCTGCTTGGCTCATCACACAGTTGGTTTCAATCTTACCTGCGGCTTACAGAGAACACAGCTAATTATTTATGCACAGTCTACCCAGATCCAGGGTTTCAAGCACGCGGCTACTCATCGACTTAACAAAGCAGCAAACTCAACACACTTTCTTCTGTGTCTCCATTCGTGTGCAGCATTTATATTACTTGGTGAACACACTATACATTAATAGCACCTTTTTCTAGCTGCATTGTAAATATATAACACTCTAGTACAGATTACTTATTGTGAATAGTAGAATTCAAAAGACCGGTTTAAAACATCTGGCCTTCTTCTCCATTTAAGCTCCACCTTTATGTTGTGTGCCCTCAGTTTTGTGTTTTCATTCCCACATTTCAATCGGTGTCAGCACGGTGGTGGATGGGGGGTAGAGTGCAGATAGATGTGTTTTGCGATGTAATCAATGTCCTTGATTAGTGAGCGATTACTCCTGTCTGTGTGTGTGTGTGTCTGCATGCGTGTGTGCATGAGCAGGTGTGTGCGCACACATTTGGCTCTGTGTTTGTGTTGAACTAATTACGAGCGGTCTGCTAGTTAGCAAGACTGCAGTTGGGCTGCGGCCCTGATTTTGTTTATTTGTCAGTTAAGGAACTGAAGCTCAATGGGTGGATTATTTGCACAGTTCGAATAGCTGATCGAGGTGAGGATGTTAAACTAGACATGGCCAGTAAGCTGTTGGTGAGTGTTTACCTTACCCAGCTATGTGTTTTTACATTTTGATGTTGCCATTTCGGTCAAAGAAAACATTTGAAGAAATGAGTTTGAACATCACAGGAACTGCAATAACGCTGTCTAAAATTAGAGCTGATCCATTTTATCTTAGCCAGTTAGTAATGTATCATAAATCATGAAGAATTAATGAGTGTATTCAGCTGTTTGCCGATGTTGACCTTGCTTCACAATAACAGCATCAACAGTGAACATTCAGCTGTGCAAGATGTGGTCAAATTAAGCTTGTTTGATTGGGGTCATTGTAAAGGGAGAGTCAAGGGAAATCAGTTTTAGTTCAATTATTTAAATATATATATATTTAAAACTCAACACTCCCCTTTAAGCAAGCATTTGGCTACAGTAGGAAGGAAAAACTCCCTTTTCACTTAAAGGAACCTCCAGTAGAACCAGCTCAGGGAGGGGCAGCCATCTGCTGCGACCAGCTGGGGGTGGGGGGCTGAAGACGGGATAAAAGACCCACTTTGGAAAAGAGCCAGAGATTAATAATAACTACTGATAATCTAATGATTGCAGAGTGGTGTATAAACACGTCATAATCTCATCAATGAAGTAGCCTGAAAACATTTAAAATTCTACTTTATTAAACTTCCCTTTTTGAGGTGATGAAACTCAATATATATTTAATAACTTGAGCCATTTTTTAAAATAAGCCCCACATAAAAGTATATTTTCAGACTACTTTTTTTATTAATGATCTACTTTAACATTAATATTATAGCATCCAAATGTGGTGTGTCAGGGAACTTCCTGGCATGCAGTAGAAAATCATGGATGTTAGCTAGAATATTATGCATGCTCTCTGATACTGATCTGTACTGTGCCGGTCCCATTATGCTGGCAGTTCAAATGCTGACTGTGTGTTTTATTTCCCCTTCATGTCAGAATAGCAAAGCTGTAACACTATCAGCGAATTGGGTAGCGGGATTAACTGTCAATCTGCTAAATGAAGAAAGGAAAGATCTCTGAAGTATTGCTGATGGTTGTCAAGAGTCAGTAATCACTCCTAATAAGGCTCTATGCATGAATAATGATTCCATTTAAATAGCTGTAATTGCGTATTCACTTTAAGATGTTAGTTAGGTTACTCGTGCCTGTCTGAAGTAATGGAATTACAGGGATACTTCGTTTTTGTGTAATTAAAAAAAATCTAAGCACTTCAATTCACGTATAAGTGTAGGTCCAAGTGCACATATAGCATATAATCTACCCATTTCCTTAATTGCTTTTTCCAGTTTAGGTTGCAGGGAGGCTGGATCCTATTCCAGCTATCAAGGGTAAAAGGTGGGGTACACCCTGGACAGGTCAACAGTCTATGATAGGGCTAACACAGAGAGACAAACGGTCATTCACACCAACGTCCACAACTCCAGCCAATTTAGAGTCATCAGTTAACCTAACAGGCATGTTTTTAGACTGTGGGAGGAAGCTGGAGAATCAGAAGAGAACCCACCCAGACGCAGGGAGAACATGCAATCCGACTTCGACTTATGCCAAATTCTGGAGGTTTGCTATGTACGGAATTTCAGACTTATGAAATCCATTTTGTTAAGAGGTTTTTATATTGTCAAATAAATGAATGAATAAAAAACGGAATGTACTTTTTAAGAGTAAACTGTATGTGTTATTAAATGTTTATATAATAGTCTTACAGCAGCGTTAATATCCTGGGTCTCCCTGCAGCGCTTTGTAGCCAGATGTTATTATATTGTTATGTTTATGTTAGGCGCCCTTGAGAGAAATATTGCGTTACCTATTAATGTAAAGACAGACTTGTGAAAAGCGCAGTGGTATTAGTGTAAACACTGACACTCTGCTGCTACAGAGCCATCAACATTTCTTTCAAAGCACATCTTAACTAATGTGATCATCTGACTGCGCTTGCGAGAAAACATCAGCAGCGGTAATTCCCCTCAGAGGCGGCTGTCAGCTTTCCATCATCTGTCACTGTTTTCACTTTGCCTGTTTTCGAAAAAGCATTTGATTCTTGTAGTTTTCCTCTCGCTCTAAAAAGAAGCAGACAGATGTAATAGCCATTAGCCTCGGGGAGAGACGGCACAGATGTGTCAACAAGGCTTGACTTTTACAGTCCAAGTGAAGTCTGAGCAAACAGTGGCTGTGTAGAGGCCTGTGTGGTTGAGCAGTGATCCAGGGACACGGTTGCACGCCGTTGCCCCGGGACTCCAAACAGACCGTGACTCTAGCTCTCATTATAAGAGTGGGTCAGACCACCCCAGTACGGAAAATAAATAATGCAGGGGAAAACCTGAGTGCTGCCACCTCATGACAACATCGATACAACCTCGTCCTTCACGGAGAAGTGCTTCAGCTCTTTATATACTCCTGCTGTGAGCGGTATTTTTATACTCTCTGCATTTTGCTGCTTCTGAGAGTGTTTATTTTCTGATTGTCATCACACCTAACTAATTTGTTGTGTCTATGAAACAACACTTAGAATTTCCTCACGTCCTAATTGATATTTTGAGCTTGCTTAAACTGCGTAACCCCAAAACACACAGTCTAAAATTGCATATTGCAAAGAGAAGAAGCAAATTTGTAATTTACTCGCTGGAGTAATGCAGTTGTTGCTTATTATTATTTTTTTGTTAATCGATTCATTGTTTTAAGCTCTGGTATCAGCATGTGTCTGCTATTTGGCAGATCTAAATATCTGTCTTATATTATCTAAATCCGCTCATTTCATCTTCTCATTCTTTCTCATGGCCTCCAAAAATCCTTCAAAAAAGGAAAAAATATCCAATTCTCTATCTTAATTTGATCTCAATTTCCTGTAGCTGTTGCAATGCAAAGTCTAAGATGAAAGAGTTGAAATTCTAATTAAGCTGTAATGGCAGCAGCAAGTTGATATCTTTCCTCCTTCTACATTTCTCGCTAGTCAGTCCTCACCCTCCATGTATGTTTAGCTTGATCTCTTCAAATTTATTTCCTACTTTGTAACCAGAGGCAAGAGCCCTTGACTTGCTGCCCCCACAGCCGCAGCCAAGGCAGCCATTTAAGTTGTGATTAAAAATTAATGGTTGAGTGAGAGGCAGCAGAGAGGGAACAGGGGAGGGCAGAGAAAGAAAGACACAATACTTGAGCATGAGGATCGGCTTTGGAGAGGGGAACAAGCCCGAGCTGCAGCTGCTCCCTGATAGAGGGCTGCAAGGTCTTCTCACAACTCTGCTGTGTTTAACTGCTCTGCTCACACCCCACCATGAATATTGCATTACCGCACTATAGGGCTCCTTGTGTTACCCCCACTGAGTGCTGAGCAGTTGCGGCCACGGTGCAGAAGCATCCGAGTCGAGCCGGCCCCCACTGCGAGAGGGGCCTCCACATTTTGTTAGACACACCACACAAACTAGACCAGCTTTCACGCCACATAATTGGCAGACTGATTCAGAGAGAACCCTGCCTCATTACATGTCACAAGCAATTATAATAAGTGCAGAGACAGAAATATTTGCTGACATTTAAAACCATTGTTACTGTTTTCCTTTGCTGTCAGATCTTTGATGAAGCTTGGGGTTTTTTCCATTAGTATTATTTCTAGTGACTGAGCAAAGGAAAGCAGAGATTTCAGGAAACGCCAACATTCAGCAGCCGTAGTTATTGAAAATGGTTTTATCGTGAAATGTTTTAGCTCTCTGTTAAAAGAGAGCTTTCTGAGCAAGGTCAGTGAAATAAAGGGCAATCAACTGGAGCCTTGGCTAGCAATCTTGGTGCACCAATCTTTCTCTCTGGCCATTTCTTTAAAAGCTAAACAGAAATACCATGGGACCACATGGGGTCCTGACCTTGACTTCACCAGATGATGAGTAGTGACACTTACATCAGGGCCTGGCCTTTTCTTCCTTCTGGCCTCGTTTTCAATACCGTTTCATTACAGCATTTCTCAGAGTGCATTACCCACTAGTACATGAGCTCACTTCAGCACAGCCAGTATTTTTCCTGTGCAATAAAGCCTCTTTAGGATTGCAGCTCATAGTGTTTAAAATACAATATTTATATATCCACAGTAGTATGCAAAAGCCTTGACCCATATATTTTACCAAGAAAATAGGAAATAGTATGTGGAAATATAATATTTAAGACTAAAACAGAGTTTGTACAATTCGAACAAGCTTCAAAGTCACTATTTAGTAGAATCTTTTTTTCTTCAACACAGCTCGAACTCTTATTCAATTTTCTTGTCATTTCTTTAAGTTCTCTTCAGGATTAGTTTACCAGGCTTCTTGATTGGCATTCAAAGCTCTTCTTTTGATGTTGTCTGCCTTTTTATTCTGTTTTAATAATGTTGCATTATTGGGGAGGCCAATCCATGACTAATAGTGTTCCATTGTCTACCGAGGTATACTTTTACTGCACTGGCAGGGTGTTTTAGATCATTATCATGCTGATAAATGAAAGCGTTGCCAATCAGACAATTCCAATTTGGTATTGCACTTGGATCAAAGTCTGTTAGCTTTTGTCTGCTTTCATAATTGCATCAATTTTGACAACATCCCCAACGCCACTGTCTAAAATGCAACCCAATGGCAGAGCCTCCACTGTGTTTTACAGATGGGCGTAGATGCTCACTGTTGTACTTCTCTTGATCTTCACCATAAATACATAAAATGAGAGTTTGAACCAGAAATGTGACCTCTGGATTCACTACCCCAAAGGACATATTAGCATTGATTTTCATTCAAGGTCTTGTATTTTTTTTTGGGGGGGGGGCATACCTGAGCTTTTTCTCCATGTTTCATTTTCACTGAGACCAACAGTAGATACAACTGAAGGGTTAGATGTATCTCTTAGGTCCTGTGTCAATTTTTTTTCATTTTTTTAAGGACATAACCTTTAGATACTAATCTAGTATAGGTAGCTTTTAGGCCTGCAGCTTCTTTTTCTTTTAGTGTTTTTGTTTTAGCTAATAGCGCTTTAGGAATCAACTTGGTGGTGCAACAATACTATTTTGTGTCTGTCAAACTGCATGATCTTTTTTTAGATTCAACTAAAGAAATGGGAACAAATTTCATGTTTTTGTGACAATCTGCAAGCAACAAAGTGACTAAAGATACACCACAACAGTAGTTCTTCCTTTGAGTTAGGTGACTGTTTTATGCCTGAATTATTCGTAGGTGGGTGTTAAGTTGCTTAACAAAGACTTTCTTCTGAAAATGGTCACGTACAACAACAACATCGTTGAAGAACTATTGCTCAAGACCAGAAATGAGGGGTGGTTCAAAACTTTTAGTAGTAGTGTGGTGCATGTGCGTATCTCCAAATAGATAACCAGCACTGGCTCTGGTTACCTCTGACCTTGATATTGTACTTCTGACAGTTAGAGATATCTTTACTTTTCGAGGTTCGTGTGTTTCGAGGAGTACACACAGCAAAACAGGCACTCAGTGGTAAGTAGAGAAAATAATACAACCTTTAAATAACAGCGGAGACTCTCAGTCAGCGACGATGAAAAGTCCATATAAAGTAGGTGTATAACATAAAAACCAAAGTGTTCTTTTTGTTTTTGTCTGACAGCAGAGGAAGTGTCAATAAACAGGTTATAGGCTGCATTCCAACTTACCTTTTTATCTTGTTGGTGTCTTTTATTGTCGCTTTTGTTTTGTCTGCTTAATGTATTCAACTCCCACATCTATTGATTCCTTTTGTGTGTTGCTTGTACAGTTGTATTAACCCTAATAGCTGCTAGAATTTCTTTTTCAGGCATATTCATATGGCAGCTAAACATGAGCATCTTACAGGAATAACGCTTTCAAGTCTTTGAGTCTTTTCTCCCAGAGAAATAGGCTCCTGCTCTCAGGCGATGTTCTCTGGCACCGTAGCATAAAATATTGTTCTTTTCTCGATCGTAAATCAATAATGTGACTTTGAAAATGTGTTTAAATCATTATGTACTCGTGAAAGAAGTTCTAAATTGTCTGTAAATATTAGAGAACATCAGACTAAATCCTCCACTCTGTAGAAGCCGTTTGTTACGTAATCTCACTGCGAGCGCTGGTGCATCTTTCTTTTATTGTTGTGCAGAAAAGCAGTGTACAGAAAGGTGTCTAATCTCAGCAAGATTGAGGTATGGCACCAGTGAAAGTGGATGTCATCTCAGACTGTCAAGTCTAAGGTGTAATCAGATTTGTAAGATGCTCTTCCCACCTCCTCCTCGTTGTCACCCACCTTCTTGTTGCTACACTCTGTTCCTTCATTCCTTTCCACACTTCTTACATAATTTGTTAATTCTGTCCCATTTCCTCTGCTGCTGCTGCCATCGCTGTTCTTGCTCTAGGTGCTATTTGCAATGCTAATGAGGCGAGGCAGCAAGAAATGGTTTGTGGGGAAAAGAAGCTGCCTGGAAACACGGTGCAGTGGTGTTATGGCTCACTATGCCACACAGGCAATATTCTCTTGGCAATATATTATTGCATACATGTTGTCATCCTGTAAATTTTTACTAGATCTCATCGCATGATATGAGAGTGGTCACCAAATCTACAACCTCTTGAGTGATCAGTTTTGTAATGAGGTGTGGAAGTGCAGTCCCAACGTTTTGTTTATGCAACACAAGAAATAATGGCTCATTGAAAACTCCAGCATACATCCATAATCTAAATTATTAATCATGGGAATGATTTCTCAGTCTTAAAATTGGTTGATAGTTTATTCAGGGAGACTAAAGTATGCCTGTTTATAATGAGAAGAAATCTCTACAGTGTCCTTGGTGTCTGCTGGAATAAGTAAGGTAAAGAATCGCTCCATTGGCAAGTTTAGCAGCTTTGTATTCCCATCCATCCGTTACTGTGAATGAATGAAGTCCAGGTTCTAACCTAAATTTTACGCCTTTCTGTTCCCATCATTGTGGCGTGCCAGACGAGCAAGCAAGGAACCACTGGTTAATTTCAACCCATGTCACCACCAGGCACCTTTCAGTAGTGAGCTCCCCACTTATCTGCCTCGTGTCTGTGTGATTGAAATTACAGTCATGGCAGCAGCAAATGCAAGTAAATGGATTATTGAGCAACTGTAAGTGGCTCACTCTACTGAGCTGGCTGTGTGTGCGCTCTCTGGCCAGACATGAAAAATCTAACAATGGCAATCTGCTGCATGTTCCAGAGTACAGAGGATACTTCTTTTGTGTGTGTTTCAAATCTCACACACAGATAGATAGATAGGTAGTAGGGGTGCAACTCGTATCGATATTGAACCGTTCGATACAGTGCTTTCGGTTCGGTACGCATATGTATCGAACAATACAAAATTTTTAATTTATTTTATCAACTTTTCTTCTGACGATGCTGTCTGTGTTGAGAGCTCAGTGGATCTGCGTTCGACTACTCCGCCTAGGCTGCACT
>NW_005187538.1:892225-898854 GCF_000239375.1 Pundamilia nyererei | reverse complement strand
CTCCTTTGAATTCTGTGTATCGTTGCACCCCTTATAAATAAATAAATAGATAGATAGAGAAACATTGTTCTTAGATAGAGAAACATTGTTCTTTCTTAGGACCGTGATTGGACAGTAAAATGATGTTCCACTTGTACTCTCCCAAACCAGTACTAAAGTTACAGCTGGTTACAGAGATAAATCACTTGAAAGCCCTCAATGAATCAGTGAAGCACCACATAAGACTGTAAAAGATGCTTCTGCCAAACTGTGCTTGTGCATTTCAAATGAGCCATATTTGAGATAGGGATGCACTGATACAGCTTTTTCCACTTCTGATCTAATGCAGATACATTTACTCATACTGACTGTAGCTCTGATACGTTTTAAATGAGTAAGCTGTAGTCCTCACTGTGCCTGGACGTCATTCTTTATGTGGAAAGCAATATCAGACTTTACTTAGACATCATTTTCATGACTTTATAAGGTAAAATAAATACATCCAAGAACACAATTTTACTGAACTGGTATTTATTTATACGATTTTAAATTATGATGTGACAAAATGAATTAAAAATAAGCTAATGTATTCACTGGATTTATATCCACTAGTGTCATTTCAGCCCAGTGTGAGTTTTTAGACCGTAGCTGTTATTTACAGTAACGCTAGGTTCTCCTTTTCCTCTCAGTGTGAGTGCACGCATCTCCTTTTACTCCATACTGAGCACACACAAAGCATGTGAACTCCATGATTTCATGAATAAAGAATCCCAATATAAGGGATAATAGCAGCATACCATTTCCCTGGGAACATAACTTCTTCCACAGGAGCTATACACTGTGATATATATTGTTTGCTGTTGGTGAATAACATAAACACTAACTGTCGAGGGAAAAGTCAAGGGACTAAGTATCGCATTGGAATACTATCTAATAAACTTTGAACACTTGTTTTGTTGGGCTCCATGATTATGGCCCTAATGAGTCTCACAATTATTTTAATCAGTATTGGGATCAGAATCAGATCGAGAATTATTCGTCACCATTGTTGACTTTGGTAACGAAAAGATGTTTATTGCTTTTCAATTTTGTTGCATAAATGTGTTTTTAACGTAGCGTTACTCGTACAGACTAGTCCAGGAGACTTGGAGATGCACGCCGCAGGGAACAGCTATGATTGGAGCATGCAGGCACGTGTTCGGGCACTGATTTATGAAGCGCTTGGTTTGCTTTCGCTTTGCGGTCTTTTGGTGGAGCACGCATTTTTAACATCACTCGATCACGTTCGTTTTACTGTGGAAAGCCGAAATTGTGATCAAGATTTCAATCGATTCATTGTGCAGCCCTGCTTTATTGCACCCAGATGCTGCGTGTGTGTGTTTTACATCAGTGTGGTGTTTAGTTTATCTGTTAGACTTGTTCATGTCAGTTTAAATGTTAAAAACTGTCAACAATCTCACTTTTGGCAAAGCCAGTATATCATTTTTGTTGATCTGACCAAATTGTCTTATCTCATTTTTTTGTTCTTTCTTTGATTGTTGTGTAGGGCTTAAAAAAAAAGTGTAATGAACTGGATGTTTGTACTGGGTACGCTAGAACGAGAGAGGAAAGAAGGGAGATAGTGGCAGTGAGGGTACGATGGTACATTTACATTATTGTAGCAGCGAGTGGATTATGGTCTGCGGACTGCGCTTGAAAGGAGGATTAATCTTACCCCTTTTTCTGAAGAATAACAGAGTAAAAAGACTATTGATTTTGCTTGTATTTGATTATATTTGCCTTCAAGCCTCCTTGGACTCGCACAGCTTGATCGATGTCAGTTTTGTTTCTGTATGCGTCGTGCACGACTCCGGGGGTGCTTTCATTGCCTGTGGTGTGTCTGTGGAGTAATGTGAGTTTCTCTTCTATGCTGTTAGTTTGTCATTAAACCTACGATGGTGGTTTTTCTCTTCATTTATTCAGTCAAAATTAGAGTCAGCAAACTGTTGCTTATACACATCCAGCAGTTATCAAAGCACTTTGCCATTCATGTGGAAATGCTCCGGTCTCCCAGGGGTACTCTCTGTTTTTGAAATGGCTGTCTCCACTATGTTCCCTAGCTTGTCACTTAATCTGCTGGCCTGTCATTTGATGGATAATATAGAGTATACAGTGGGTTTTAAATCTTTTTTTCTAACACCTAGGACTGGAAATTATGAATAAACTGAAACTAAAGTCACTAGACAGCGTAATAGGCAGCTGAATCTACTGGAACTGATGGGCCATAAGTACAGGTGACCCATTTCAAATGGTTTTCACATTTTCATCTGACACCTTTTCAATAAAAACATTCAATAAAATATCAAGCTTAGTCACTTGAAATTGTGGCTACATTTAATATGAAGATCTAACACTGTGATATAATATATTAGAGAAAAAGTATAACAGATTCCCTTTGAGCATTTGGAGCCCTAATAGTAGATATTTATCTTTTTTTGTGATATTGATGTGTATGTGTATCATGCTAGTTGAAAAATTGCTGCTTGCAATGGTGTAAAAAAAAAAAATGAGTAGAAAGGAAATAAAAGATGGAATATGTGAACGTGTTCTAGTCTTCAGAAAGATCTTTCTAACATAATGAAAGAGCCAGCAAATACGTGACTAAGCTTTTATTAACCTCTAAATAATCTTCCATG
This sequence comes from Pundamilia nyererei, assembly GCF_000239375.1. NCBI lineage: Eukaryota > Metazoa > Chordata > Actinopteri > Cichliformes > Cichlidae > Pundamilia > Pundamilia nyererei. The sequence goes on along the minus strand of NW_005187538.1, from coordinate 896,200 downwards.
CTTCCATATTGGGTGATTTAATCAAATGTCAGTCCAGAAATGAAAAATATTTCATTTATTGTGCTGTGGGACCAAGAACACCTAAACACGTGGATGGTTAAGGGGAGTTTGTGGTTTAGAAAACTCCAATAAAATGTATATTGCTTGATGGTAGCGGAGGCAAATATGGAAAGATGTATGATTTGAGATTTGAGTCAGCTTCTAGTAGAAACAGTGGCAGTGAGGTCTCTTAAGCTTACAGGAGTAGGGAAGGAAGTGACTTTTTTTCTCTCGCTTCAACTGGCTCTGCAGCTTTTCACTGTATGAGCTTTTAAGTCTTTATCGCTCTCTTTCTCTCTCTGCCTCAAAAAACCCTCTTCACACTTCGCCTGAGAGCACCTGAGCTTTTAGGAAAGGACACATATATATATATATACACTCTCACAGACACACAAAAGACATACACACCAACTCCAGCTGAGCTCCCCTGCTTATAGTGGTCTTACGACTGCATCTTCCTCCTTCAGCTGTGGAAATAGCCTGATTACTGATGGCTGGGAATGGATTTGACCCAACACCGTCAGGTTGGCTACTGAAAAATATCAGTCAATATAATGTTGTTAAACTACATCTTTATGTCTTGTCTTTCCTTCTATATATATGGACACATTTGGAGTAGTTTTTCCAGTTCTAAGCAGTGATGCCAAGCTTAGTTAGCAAGTTGCATCCATACACTTTTTTGATACACTGCACAGATAATCCCTAAACAAATAAAAAATTAGAATTTTACTCACTAAAGATAGACCACAGATCTTCTTTTTTAAATTGCTGTTGGTGCTGTTAAGAACAAAACAAGCCTTATTACTTTATAGAAAATGTAATTAAAAATGCTCCAAAAGAAAACAACACTGCAAACATTGAACATGGTAGAGAGGAGGGGTACCAACGCCTAGCTAACTACCAGCTTTTTCGAAACATTAGTCAACTAAAGCTGCCGCACACCTGAAACCGATAACTTTGACCTTTTAGTTCAACTGAAATTAGTAATTTATCTAAAAAAGAAACATGATGGAGCCAGTCTGGAGTGGCTATTTCAGGAACTGGTGTGTTTTGTGTTTTTAACCCTGATGGTTGGTGTTTTCCTTTCATGGTGATGTGCACCAACTGCCCCTTACTGATGTTTGTTTTTTCATTTTTGTGGATTCACTTTGACACCAACAGCAAAATTCAAAACCTGACGTTCTGATTAGAAAGGCTGGTCTTAATTAGGTTTTGTATTTTGTGTATTTTAATAAAGGAGGTCCTAACTATATAAGCCCAAATCATTTAAAAAAAAGAATTCACTGAAGTATGCTTCAGTGTAGGAAATAAAAGAAGAATTGCCAGAGCATATGTGACAAAGACTGCTTCTGAAACCATTTCCTCCTCTGCTGTCTGCACTCACATCAAACAGAGCTGCTTCGTCAAAGGTCAAAATCAGCTTTGCATCGCCTTGCTACTGTGAAATCTTTCCCTTTTTATTTTATGGTTTAGTTACGTTAAAGCAAATGTGAAACGGTGTCAGATTCACAGAGCAGCCAAAACAGAAGGGCAAGAGTTCTCTGAAAACTTAAACGTATACGTGTGAGTTCACACAGCTTAACAGTTTTGACAGATGACACTGAACGAAATGATCACAGAAGGCTGAAATAATACAGCATTTTATTATAGACTGATAAAATGTATGAAGTTCAGTGAGGACATGTGAACTAGAATATTGGCACACAAATTGATTCAATAGTGGCTGAGCTGTAAAACTAGGGGAATCTCATAGGAGAAAAATAGAAGCGCATGATTGAAATAGTCTGATTTTTAGATTTGTCGCTTGCTAGTCCAGCCTTACACCCAGTCGTTCTCTCATCTGCACCCAATTCCCTCAAACACGCTGCTTCTTCTTCCTGCTAATTATCGAGTGCACTGCCTTATTCCTCTAGCAGCTTGTTAAGCTCTCCAGGAGCACAGTTGACCCACTTTACATGCAGACCTGTAGGCTAAAGCCCCGCTGATTACTCCTTTTTTCTCTTTCCTAGTGAGCTCCACAACACTCTATATATTAGACACAAAACCTGCATTTGAGGTACAAAAAAGAAAAAAAACTGCAAGGGGAAAGCGCAATGATATATAGCCATATTGTTCATAGCAGAGCAGGTTTGTTACAGTGTGCTGTAGACATAAAAATAACAAGAGAAAAAAAAGGCACAAGCACTCTAATGTTTGTAAGTGCTTGTGCCAAATGCTTCTGTAATAAATCACTGCAAAAAAACCTTAATGCTGAGGTGCAATGGATGAGGGACAATTATACCATGCCCTGTTTTTTCTTTTCACAATGCATTTTTAGGGTAGCAGATAGGACTGTTTGATATAACGATATATATCGGATGATGATATAAAAACGTCGTTTCATTTTACGCTATCGTTTGTTTTGTGCTGTTGCAAAATAAACTGTTTACAGCAAAATTTTTCATCGTTTTGATGGTCACTGTAGTGGCTATATTAATTCCCTAAAGTTCTCTCTTTCTCTTATATTTTATATAACCACACTACAGATGGACAAGCGCCTGTTTTTATGCGTTGTCGTTAGCAACAACGACGGTGAAACCATCACGTGTCCGCTTGTTTATTTTCCACATAAACCTTTCACAATAAAGCTCAAGATCCTGTTGAGACTTTTCAAAATAAACTGAATCACTTGAAAGAGTATGCAGAGTATGATGATGAGAAGCAAAAAAGGAGCCGTCAGGTGCTAAAAAATAAACCTTAGACTCAAACGTTAGAACAGGCTTTTCCCCGCAGCACGCCGTGTAATAAATACTCACAAAGAAAACGGCGGCCGTTACAGCCTATGTCTAAAAATGTGTAGTTTTAATGCATCGCTAAAACACTCGACTCCAGATACACGATGCCCAGCTGGAAACACTTCACCTTACCCAAGATTCACAGAATTTACAGAAAATGTAAAAAATTTTGTGATTTATATCGTTATCGGCTGATAGATGTTTTATATCGGGTTATGAGATTTTGGTCATATCGCACAGCCCTAGTAGCAAATATTTTATGATACTGTAGAACAAATTAAGTTAAACTCTGGTGATTCATAGCTAAGATTTGAGGCCAGTTCATGGTTTCCAAGTCCTCGAGCTTCTGCGGGTTCGCAAAAAGAGAATTTATTATTTGCTGAAGTAAAAAGGTCTTGGGATGTCCCAAAATCTGTGACTGCAAAGGCTTGGCAGCTCAACAAACCACTAGAAAAAGCCCACTGGATGCTCATTTCACGTGCTGTATGTTTACTGTATGTTCTGTGTCCCATTTGAAGCTCTTATTTAGACCACCTCCAACTTGTTGCCTTCCTGTTTTATGTGTACTCGCCTGCATACACATATACCACTGTAGAGCAATAGAAGTGTCTGCGATCATTCACCAGCATGCAATAAACATGCACTGGCCTTTAATTTAGTTTCCACTTCAGTTATGATGCACAACCCAGTGGATGAAGCAGCTGTGATCCTGCTGGGAACTGAACTAAATAAAGGTGCCATAGAAAAGGTCTAACGCTGCCTGTAGTTGATTCATCCACCATCAAAGTGTTTTATTCATGAAAGCATTAACGTAAGTCAAATCTGTTGTTCAGTTTTAATAAAGACTCTTCATTCTTCAATGTAAGCAGTAATTATTTTGTGATGGACATGAACCTAAATTGTATTTATAGACATTAAATTTCTGTGGCCACACGGGCATTAAAAGTAACTGAACTAAATCACAAATGTGACATTTTTATGGCTGGAGACACACCCTTTACCCAAAACACATTTGTGGCTGTATTGCACTGCTTTGATCCAAGTGTGGCATTCCACTGTTTAAATGTTGAGCTTTCATTCCAAATAACAAGTCTATCATTTTGCATATTTGCTGTAGTGAAACAAATTGCTTCAAACTTTGGTGCCTGACACCATTTAGTTG
>NW_005187538.1:887081-890271 GCF_000239375.1 Pundamilia nyererei | reverse complement strand
TTCACACTAGAAATTAGATATTAGATTTCAAAAGACAACAAAAACATCTAAAGTAAAGCACAGGCAGCCCATTTGAATTCGAGCTAATCTCTTGTACTCCCCTTCCTTTGCCACTAACTACATCAATATTTACACATCAAACTAAACAGAGACAACAGTGCATCTTATTAGCACTGTGAAGTAAATATTAGTGTGCCCATCATGCTCGGCTCAGGCACAATAAAGCCTGGAATATTCAGCAGCAATTATAAAAATGCTTGCTCTGCTGATGCTTCCCGAAGTCCCGTCTCAATGACGCTTCCTTTCTGAAGGTTACACCGTGTCCAGCGGAACTGAGGATCCCCCATTAACACCGCTCCCTGTAAAAGCATCGAGTCGTTTTGAAAATTTCCATCATTAGCCTTACCTCCTCTGTGCCTCCCCACCCCCACTCTTAAAGAAAGAAAAAAAATCAATAGCATCTGCTACCCTACAGTTAAGCCTGCTTCGTTGCTGAAGGAGACAAACTGAGGGGGAGCTAAATTGATTAAGTATCCGTCTATTTTTAGAGATGATCCTCAGTTTGTCCACGTTGATGAGACAGTAAAATATAAAAGGTGATAAATGCATTCACACTCAGGATTTCTGTATAGGTCATTATTTGCTGTAACTTTGCGATAAAATAAACATGAGCGTGTAACCCGTGCCTGCCGCAGCTTTTGAAATAATGATGAAACGGTGTCGGCACGCCTGGTGTCTGTTCACTGAGCGTTTGTCACATGTCTGCAGTGCTTGTGGGTAATTAGCATGTGACACGGAACATTGCTAAACTAACAAATGATGCAAATAACAGAGCTAATTTCGTGTTGTGGCATATTTGCCATAATTATCGACTCCGCCCACCTCTGCAGCCACCCGTGCGCTACTGAAATGTTAGACCCTTTAAGTATAATCATCATACATGTGACAGCAATCTGTTAATCAGCAAAGGGCTCTTACTTCCTTCAACCCTGTGTGCTCCCTCTCTCAGCTGCCTCTCAGTTTATTTGCTCTCCATATGTTTGAAGTGTTCCTTTGCATGAATTGCAGAGGGAAACAGTGGTGGAGGAAATGTTTGTATATTTACCATATGTTCAAATAACACCACACATTTCCCCTCACTGTTGGGAGACGTTGGGCCCACGATATTAATGAATCTTGCACAGAATATGTGCACACCTTATTTTTGCACACCAGTGTGTGGATATATTTATTTTTGGATGGATTTGCCGGCGTGCCGAGTGTCAGCCTGCACACGTGAAAATAACATAGCTCAATTTCCATTTTTATGAACAAGCCTCTGTCAGGGAGACTGATGGAGAGAGATCTGCTGGATCAATGTCATTCTGCCTCAGGCATGCCAGGGAGCTTGTCCACTTCTTTAGACTGTCTTCAGCATAGTCTCACACACACAAGTACTTACACCTTGATATTCATACTCCCATTTTTCACAAGTTCACATTCTTCTCTCGCTATCTCTAACGCGTGTGACAGGTCCATCCGCAATTTCTCAGCTGCGTAGACACTCAGCTGTAACCTTGAGTTGAATGATCGGTTTAACCAGACTGGAGGGATTCCTGATTAGAGATGGGCGCTCGAGCTCAGTCGTGAAATGAGTTCAAACTTGACGCTAAAGCGTTTGTAGATAAATGCGACTAACAGGGTTGGTCGCATTTAAAGCCTCAACTGTTGTTGTTATTGTCAGAACTTCTCCTCTCACCCACACATTAACACACACATGCACCAGTTGGTGCAGGCTTTTGTCCAAAGTAGTAAGAATTATGTGCAGTGGGAGTGTGAAGCACCAACCCTGGCACCGCCTGTGCTCTTCTCTCCCATTTGAGCCGTGCAGCACCACATGGAGCACACAGATAGATAAATCCTCGAGCGGTGTAAGATTAATCAGAGAATGATGGTGGCTGTTAGACAATGTCAGGCAAATAAAATGTGTTCCCCTGATTCTTGTTGATGGCAGTGCAAGAGCACAACTTGCCAAATTAAATCCCCTCTGGGCTCTTTTTGATAAACAGCATGAAGATAGTCTGGCAAAGTGTTAGGTCTTTGAAATTGTCTGTCAAAAGAAATAATTCATCCCCGTCAAATGTCTTGTCTCAGACATTTGAAGCAGAGGGTTTTGTTCCACTCACCTACTGAGGATTTTAAGTACCGGTATTTGAAAGACGTCAAGTGTGCTGCAAAGAGCTTCATGCTAACATTATGCAGATATCATATAATCCTGTGAAAGGACCCCGGAGACACATAGTGTGATACTACAAAAATAAAAAACATAAGGATATTAGGTGTAAAGCTCAGCAGCTAATGCACAGCCTATTTGCCCATATTGCAAAAAAAAAAAACTATAATGGTATACATGTTACTAAATTATTTAGTATAGTGCATTAACATATCTATTATCCGAGCAAAATCAATAATGTACTTGTGTTCTCTCTGTCCATTTGCTCCTTGTTGTTGGTCAAATCCTCCTCAGTCAGAAGAGAAACACAAGATTCATAAATGGTGCAGATTTATGGAACCTCTAAGACTGAACCCTAACCCTGCTCTGAGAAAAAGTAATGAAAATTAGAAAAGGTAATTACTTGTTCTGCAAAAACATTGTTTAATGAACTTAGAAGAACTTGTTTTCTTTAAGTGCAAGGCTAGCTCTTCATCCTTTTATTCTACACAAAGCTGATTTTAGAGATACTGCACAAGCATGAGATTGACATCAGTGTTATCATCAAACTCTTGGAAAGAAAGCCAAGCGTCATGCCCCCCAAAAATGGCTTAATATACCGATATGTATACAGAGTATAGCTCCGTCTGTCTATTTATACAGTGAAGGAAATTGCATTTGTGGGTTGAGCCTCTGTTACCCCAGGTGCAGACAATCAGGTGCCTGATTAGCACCTTTTAGCGATGAGCCCACATTCTGCCTACAGCAGCTGGATCACAGGGTTAAAGTGTGGACAAGATACCGAGCTCAGAACAAAAGGTAGTAGCAGAATAAAATGTTTGGCAACGGCAAGTTCTTCATGGGTGTAACCCACATACTCAACTCTGCTGCTCAACCCACAAATGCAATTTACTTTACACCATACCCGTATATATCTATATAGATATATATATCTATATATCTATATAGATATATATAAACACATTGGTGTATATATAT
>NW_005187538.1:883763-886949 GCF_000239375.1 Pundamilia nyererei | reverse complement strand
GTGTGTGTGTGTGTGTGTGTGTGTGTGTGTGTGTGTGTGTGTGTGTGTGTGTGTGTGTGATTGTGTTCCTTCCACCGTGTATCAGAGTACGTGAGGAGAGAGTGCCTGCAGGGGTGTCAGCGGAGGTTTAAGATATTCAGCTTGCTGTCAGCACCGACACATTTCTCCCTCTGCACCGCTGCACAGATATGCAAATCCAGCCTCCTCAGAATGCAGAGCACCAGATCAGCTTCAATTTATTCCATTCTGCTCTCTCTGCACTCACCCTCCCTCCTTCCCTCTCCGCTCTCGTCCCTGTCTCTTTCTCTCCCCGTCTCCTCCTCTTTCTAGCTGTCTCCATTCTGTCTTTGGTTTTCTGTTTGGTCTTCTGTTCATGGCATATGCCCTCAGTGAGGAATTGAGGGGGGATTTATTCTGAGCAGCTTCCAGCCTAAGCTTGATGCAAAGAAGCACATCATTCTTTCAATCTAGTACAACAAGAGGAGCCGGATTGCTTGATTGTGTGCGTTTAAGTACATATATTCTCACCTGTGCATGCATGCTTGGATATGTATGTTTTAGCGTTAACGACTGTGAGCGTTGTGCGCATGCAGCAATCTACCTCTCTTTCGCTTAGTTAATTACCAGCAATATAACAGCAGTGGCCTACATTGCAAGTGGTGAAACACAATTAGTCAGTTGCCAAGCCGCTCTCAAAAAGGCTATCTCACCAACACACAGTGTCATCAGTAATCTAGTCTCAGCATAATCTAAATGCCAATGTCTATCCTCTGTGATCCATCCCCATCCCGCACTACATTTACATTCTAATTAGATGTGGCCAAGGCCGCTTTATAAGGACCCTCTTTAATAACATGGCTGTATTCACCTTTTCAGAGTCCCATTGCGGCTGTAGAAAAGTAGGCTACACTTTATATTTTGTCCCTTTGACATTGTGGCTAGTGAGGATTTAAGTAGCTTTTCAAAGCCCTTGGCACATGAGTGTGTGTAGCCTGACAAGAGGTTTTCGTGTCTCTAGAGCATGAATTATAAAAAGAATTGTAAGAAATGGAGATGTGGTGTCAGCGCAGGCATAAAATGATAAGACTATACACATCGGCTCCATTTTGTCCATAATTAGGCATAAAGAACATTTAATTGTAGTCCCTGCAGAATCGGTTATATTATTTATTTAAGTAAGTACTTGACTCTTCTTTCTAATAATGCCAACAAATTTAAACTGGAATTAAAGATTTCATTAGCAATCTGCTGGAAGCTCATTTTTAAATTTGGTGATTCATTTCTTGACCCATTAAAAGTTGTTTAAATGTTAAAAATCTTTATATGAAAGCAAAGCATAGTATTTTCTCCTTTGGAAAATATGCAAACCTGTTTTTCTCTTTTGTTTTTTGCACAGTTTTTCTTTCTCACATGAAAGTATACAACGAGAAATAGTACACTTAAGTCATAGTCGGAGGTAAAAGACTAAATATTTAGCAGCTTTAAAAAAAAAAAATACATCAGTGATTGCTTTGCTTACAAGTTATTTCAAATTGTCCAAAAAACATTATTTTAAGTTATACATACATCAGATATAATAAGATTTTTTAAAGTTGGGGGGAAAAAACTCCCAAAAACCAAATTCTTTGGTTTGTTTGAGGTCGTGGTAGCACTTGGCACCATATTTTCACGTCAGTTTAAATAGTGTAGGTTAGATAAACTCCCAGTCTTCTCTCAGCTTCAGTCTGGGGCTTTAAGAGAAACATGGAGCCTTTTAGACACATAATTGTGTTATCCTTAAAATAACACTGTCTGTTAATGTTGCAGACGGGCAGGACTTGATAACATTTGCTGCCCTGCTCCAACATTAGTGATGATTATACCGACAGCTAATGTGGCTACTGGGGTAATTGCTAAAAGTTAAATGGCTAATGTTAATGTGAGTGCCGGCCAGGTTAACACTGATGAAAACTCTTCAATACTTCATTGTTGTTGAGACAGGAGCTTTACTGACCTCTGAAATTCCTCCTCCAGTGCTGCCAGTGTTATGAACATTAACTACTTAATTTATTAGCGAGGCAAGGTGCGTGGCTCTCTGTCTGCAGCAGTGTCATGTGAAGTTGTGTGTCAGCTGGAAGAGGCGACGACAGCACTGTTTGTATCGATGTTGATGTGAATGAGTATCTAATCCAATCGATTAGTGTTCAAGCTTCACTTTTTCTTTCACACTATTCGAAAAAACTAACTTTAACATTTAACCAGTGAGTCATCAAAACATAAACTGGGGTTGATCTAATCAGTAATTCAACAAATTGTTTCCCTTTTTTGCTAAAACGAAAAATCTCAAAGAAACATCTGAATCCATTCACTGTATCAGTCTGGCCTGCTTTCACTGTTAGCATTTAGGTGTTTTTTAGCAGCTCTTTTAATATGAAAATTGTCCTTCCTAATTTGCTGAGACTTGACAGCTGTTTAAACAACGCGCAGTGACAGGGCTTTCAGAGTGTTTGGATATAGCTGCCTGTGTTGGTGTTCTGGTGACAACGCATTGCTCTAACAAGAGAATTTGATAGAAGCTAATGTGAAAAGAATAAAACATCTTCTGGATGACTGCCCTCATTTTCACTCTTGTAAATGCTCTCTCAACGGTGGCAAGCCTGATTTCCATTTTGAGCTGGCAATAGGTGCTTTCACCAGCTGTGGGAGAAGATTGGTGGTTTTCCTTCTTAACTGTATTTCTAATTACAAAAGTCATGTTTAAAAATGAACAGCAATGTCCTTCATGGCTTTAAAGTAAAATTATTCGACACACATCACAGCTCGTTTTGAACCAGTTGAAATGTGATGTTAGTGTCTTCTGAACAGCACAAACGGTAAGAGGAATTTCTGCTCTCGTCAATTAGTGAGTCATAATTTTGAAGTGCTGTCATTTTTCCAAATCGCTATTACACTTTGTTTTACTTTCTTAATGTGACAGACCACTCATTACCTGTCCTTATCTGGTGTAGCGGACATGACTATGAAGCTGCAATACAATAATAATAATATGTCATATTGGGGCATTTGCAGGTAATGACCAGCAGTGTTTTTATCTATTCAGTACTTCATTACACTTTGATACTCCTGTTATTTAAGTTTGGAAATCGTGATCACTGTCTTTAATTTAAATATGATATATATATATGTATATATATCATATATATATAT
>NW_005187538.1:792820-882823 GCF_000239375.1 Pundamilia nyererei | reverse complement strand
TACAGTGGAAATGGAAATAAACAACAGAGAATAATTATCTTCACATAATACATCTCATATAGCTCATGGTGTACCGTATTTTTCAGACTATAAGGCACATTTAAAATCCTTTAATTTTCTCAGAAATCGACAGTGTGCCTCATTTATGAATTCTGGTTGTGCTTACAGACCTCGAACCGATTTTATGTGGGACACAGCGCTCACAAATTTGTCAAAAAATGTTTTAGTACGACTTCGGTAAGCTATGAAGCTGCACCGCTTGATGGATTGTCAGAGCATTACAGCTACCGTAGTCAGGAGCCTCGCGGAGTAATCTGGGTCCTAAACTCCGTCCGCTTCAGGTCCCAAAGTCAAACGAACACTGCAGCATCACTGAGAGTTAAAAACTGTCTAAATTCTTTCATCTTTAATGCAATTATCAGTGTTGCTGCTTTACCAGGTGTAACAATTAAGTTTAACATCCAGGCATCCATGAAAACAGCATTTATTACATTTAACAGAGTTAGAAGTTAGCAGGAAGTTAGCTCGCTAGTTTCCACCTAAACATGATATAGCATGTTCTGACTGAGAGACTTCTGAAAAAATTCAAACGTACAGCTCTGCTATCACTTCCAACATAAATGAAGACAGAAAACTAAACAGCAGTGACTTTTGTAGGGTTACTGAAGTTGGACTAGCTGGTATATAATGATGTGCTACGTAATCGCTAGCTATACAGCTATGTTAGCATAGCAGACCCATTCATAGACAAGCGCGCCTTATAATCCGGTACGCCTTATGGTCCGAAAAATAAGGTATTCTTTAATTTAACCAGTTGAACCAGTCTGTCAATTTAAATATATAATGAGTAGCTTCGATAAAATTCTAACTGTGGCTCTTTCTTGTAAAGCACAAAGCCAAAATGGTAAAGTTGGTTCAAGTGAGTAAATTTGAAACTCTAATTTGTTTAAGCTGCATCTCAGGGTCTTTAATTTTCTCTGGGATTTTAGTCGAAGATTAAAGAAGACATTAATGCTTAGACACAGTTCTGTGGGGGAATGCTAAATAGATACATAAAACACAGTGAGCCCCTGTCAGTGATCTTACAATTTATTTATACTTCAAACAAGAAGTGACACAGTCTGCAGAATTCATTTTATTTTCTTCTGCGGCACTCATGTTGTCTCCAGCTGACTTTCCTTTGTTTCCTATTGCGAATGAGAATCAGAGCCCTGTGGCCCTGACAATATTATCTACTTGAAAGGAACACATAATAAAACCATATGCTTTATTTTACACCACATAAAACCTCAATAAAGCTCACTCCAAAAGGCAAAACGAAGTGATTAAAAAATCGAAATGGAATTGGTCGAAATTTTTTCCAAAGCTTTCGTTACCAAATTCAGAGCTGTGTTTGCAGACTCCTTTGTCTGTTGGTGATTAAAGGAAATAAGTTATTGTGAAGTAATTCTCAATAACAAACAGCTCTGCAGCAGGCACAAACTTACACTGCCCACACATGCTAATCTGTGACGGTCTGATGGTGTTTTCTGGAGGAACCTGCTCAATCTTTTGTGGCACATTAGCCAGCCAGCTCTCAGAAAGTAACAAACCTCATTACAGGCTCCCCTGTAATTGTGCTTGAAAAGCCGGCATTATTATTTCTTTGAAACCAGCGGCGTTAAACTAACGACGCGTCAGTTAGACAGGTCAGGCGTCAGCAGTGCTGTGGCAAAGTAGGACATGTAATGCACGCCTTCCAGAAGGAACATCCATCTGCTCATTCACTTTTATCAGCAGGATATGAGGTGTGAGCAAATACCAAACAAAACAGTAAAATTCTGGAGAAAGAAAAACACTCCTCTGAATCTCTTCTTGTTCTTAACAATTTGCCATTTGGTGTGAAAGACAGTTGCAAAGTTTGTAAAAGGAAAAATGAACAAGATGAACTTCATTAATGCGTAAGCTGTTACAACAAATGTTTGGTTGCTCAAAATTCCTTTGCAGTCACTTTTTCTTGTTCTGTTTTGTGACAGTAAAAGGTGAAGAAGCGCTTTTATATCTTTTATCGAAGAAGTGTAAAACATTTTTAGAGGCGTTTGTAAATTGTCCTACCAGCACACCAGATTCATCATCTGAACTATTTCTTTATTTTGATTTAAGCTACATCCACACAGGGAACAGTTTGCTACTCGTGCATCGCTTTGAAGGTGACTGTCAGCTCCCACTGGACTTTCCAGGCTCCAGTTGCCTAGGTAACCCTGTAACATACCACACTACCTTGTCATATGTCAATCAGTGATATCCTTCGCTGTCATTGGTAGTCACTTCAATCGCTCACCTTGAAGCTGATAACAGATTAGCTTACACGCCCCTAGTGTTCTTTTTATGTTTTTCATGTGTGTTTGCCACTTCACTTACTTTTTGTTTACTTTTGTTTGTGTGGATGCAGCTAAGTGTAAACAAATGTGTAGTAGTCTCAGGCAGATATAGAAGTTTTCAACTTTGAGAATATATATTTTTTCCACGGCAGTATCGCCTGCAAGGCATCAAATTAAACATTATTTTCATCAAATGTGGAAGAGCAAAAAATTAGTGAATGTTAATTTCCTGAGCTAATTTGGCTCCAAGCAATTTCTGAAACTTTTATCATCTGTCTCCAGAGGTTTGAATAGATGCAGGGAATTTGAAATTCTTTGTCTGACAGGATTTAAGCTCGGCTCTACTGGTTGTCCAGTTTATCAGAAGATTAAGCTACATTTTGGACGTTCTTTATCATTTGTCTTTGCTGTGTGAATGTAGACAAACGGGGAAGGAAAAACAATCACTAGAACCACGATTACATAAAGGATGCTTCTAATGAGAAGCTTGGAACAGGTTGGAACATGTTATAAGATTAGATCAAGATAAGATGAACTTTATTTATCCCCAAAATTGGGAAGTTATTGCGTCACATCAGGCTAACTATTAAACATATCATATTACAGAAAAGCAGACAGCGACTTGGATGAGGAGGAACCAGGTCATATGAATGACACACTAACAAGCAGAATGAGAGAAGATCAATGAGATTTAAAGCACAGGAAACAGCTGATTGGCTCATCAACGGCAAGCAAGAACACAACTAGACCAGAGTGATGATAATAGTATGATGTAAAGTAAAATTACTAGAAATACATTCACGAAATGTAACTCATTTCTGCCATTAGTAAAACTTTAGTAACAATTCCTTTGTGCTACAATAATATTCATATATCATAATCGCACATTCCCGAGCATTTCTCTTTACTTGCTAACAGTTACATGAACCTTTTTGAGCTAACGGGTCTAAAGCAAGGACAAGAAGAAGAATGTGTTAAAATTAATAAATGTATTCCTAAGATCTAAGCAGACACATTTAGCAGGCTGTTTATGTGCAGTGTTTTCTTATAAAGATAGCACTCATTGTATGCTAACGTGCTAAAAAGGTAACTGGCTTTCAGAGCTCCTCAGACTCCTCAGATTGAAGTTACCCTGTGATACATGCGTATCCAGTCATTTGCCCTTCTCCTAATAATTTCCAGGGACAGCTTCTTAAGAGTTTTTTGATTAAATGTCTTATAAAACGTTGCCTTGCAAAATTTGTACTTGATCTTGTAAATTAGTAAATTATAAAGTCTTTATTAGGGACTATATCAGTGTTGGCGATCTGTATTTTAAAAAAAAGAGGCCTCACTTTTTCCTTGTTGGAGGAGAAAACAGCTGCTATTGAAAAGGCGATGTTTTTGTACTTAATTCAGTGTGAAGTTTTTAACTATGACATCACCTTAATTTGAAAAGACGTTAAAGTGAAATGTGAAATATGCAGCATTGATGATGAGTACTCTTTGTCGGACAACCCTGAAAGCTGTGAAAACTGAACCATGGTCTCGTTTTCAAATGCGGGATCGCCTCCGTTGTGTAATCAATATGTAGACTGTGTGGCACAATTGTGTCAATGTTGCTTCAAGCTCACACTGTTAGACTGATTACTCCCAATGGGCCTCTTTCCCTAAAAGTAATTACACTTTTGTATTGTTCAGTTTTGGGGGTGGGTTAAAACTTGCCATTATTACAGATGTTTGTGTAGACGTCTGCAGAGACTCCACCTCTGTCTCAGTTTAGTTTAGCTCATTTTTGCTGAGTTGTAGTTTGTTTGAAGCAAAATTCTGCTATAAGACATTTTCCAAAGGCCAGGAGAGTCAACAGATGTCTTATCTCCCAATGCAGCCCTTTAACGACGAAGATGTTAGGATTCAGCACTTTCAGTTTTTGTCTGCTTATCTTGAAGTTGGAACTGTTAACCTGTGGGGCCAGACGGATGCCGTTCCAACCGTCTACTTTCAGTTTGTCAGAGGATGTCTTCATCACTCAGTTTGTAACGTTGAGAAACTGACAGTCATGCTCGCTTTCCGCAGAAGCTAGCCAGGTTTGTGTTTGAGTAAAAATGGGAAGAGCTCCAAACTGTTTTTATTTTTTTCCTCAAAATTCCTCACATTGCTGCTTTTGCTACTGTTTATGTTTGCAGGTGAACTGTAACACTTTTTTCAGTGCCGGCAGCGACTGAGTTGTTCTGCTTTCAGAAAAGAAGCAGGAGAAGTGAGACTGAAATTGAAAACAATTTCCGAACAAAACCAGGACTGATGTGCAGCGATATTCAGGTTCCCCCTTCATCTTTTTACTTTAGGTTTCTGTATCAGAGTGACACAGCTGGTAGTACACAGACATCCGTCTTTGTTCTGTCAAATGCAAGAAATTGGAATTTAGACTCACCTTACAATGGCAATCAGTTTTTACCCTGCAGCTTTAAAAATTAATATAAACTTAAGAGCTCTAACATGAGGGAATGCTCAGTATTTATTTGTTTTGCTTGAAATGTTAATGGAGCTGTGTGATTGTGGATGACTAAGACTGGCCAAAATTAACTGGCAGCACTCTAAGTCTCCCTGTTTGGGGCCATGTAGGTGCTTAATAAGCAGCTTTTTAGTGCTTATCAATGTGCAGCGTTTCATATGAAAACATATGTTGTACTATCAGTAAGTGTATTTCATCTCTAATCTTATGAATGAACATTTACAGTACTGTGCAAAAGTCTTAAGTCGCCATTCATTCCTTTATATTTTGCTTGGAGGACGTACAGCGTATAAGGAAAAGCAGTTTGTACATTGATTTTGAAAGTCAGCATTCATTCTCTAACAAAGCCTGAACACACTCCCGATCACTGTGGATCATTGCCACATTGAAAAATGAAGGGGCTGTTTGATAAGATCCCCAAAACCACTGCCTGAAATGCAGACCTGAACCATTACAGAGCCTCCACCATGTTTTACAGATAGCTGTATATACTCACTGTTGTACCTTCAGACATATTGAAGATGATTTAAATCAAATTTGGATCCATCACCCCATAAGACCCCATTGTCTCTTTTGGCCCAGATCTTGTCTAATTCAGGGTATTTTCTCCCTGTTTCCCTTCTATAAAGCCAACCTGAGGTCCTTTGTGATGATTAGATGGATAAGATGAAGGGCCAGATGTACCTCTCAAGTCTGTCAGGTCTTTCCGCTTTCTTAAGGACATGACTTTCAGAAACTGTTTACTGTTCTGCTATAGATATATTTTTTTAGGCCTCCCACTTCTGTTTTTTGCACAGTACTGTATGTCTACTTATAACCAGACTCTATACATGTACATGGTGCTTATGAGTTCCAGACTGGGGTCTTTAAAGACATACAAAATTGTATTACAGCAAGATCGCGAAATTATTTAAAGTCTTTATTTATACTTGTTCTTACAATTGAAACTACAGCACAACATTGAAGAAGAAAAGGTAAACGGAGCAGTAACAGAGTCTGAGCTCTGTTTTGTGTGGGATTTTCGAAACACCGATATGAATGAGCTATCATCATGTCCTCACTACATTCTCCCACCAACCAGCAGCACCTTTGCTGTCCCTGCCTTGTCAGACACTGGTTCTCTAGCGAGTTGTGACGAACTGTCATGTGCGTGACTAAACCGGCTCAGCAGCCCGCTGTTGGTTGGAGAAATCACTCAGCCATTACGGCCCCTCAGTTTCTGTGAAAACAGCTTCAGGCAGGAGATTTGGACAGACCAAGAGATAGAGAGAGACTGTTTTCACTGCAGTGGGAAGCATGGTTGATGCGTCTCCCTAACCCCTTGCAAACAGCATGCCAACACAAGTCTGAAACAGCACCTTCTCTATCCACTTGTAAATTCACCAGCTCGGCAGCACAGGAAGGGAATGTAAATTAGGTGTGACTAACAGCAAGATGGGAATCCAGGCAGTTTTTCCCCTCCTCTCTTGCTGTTCTCCCCTGGCTACTGAGGGCTTTGTACACATCCACTTTCCTGCAGTGCTGCAGGCTGTCAGCTTGGTTTCACATGCAGAATGACTTGAGCTGGTGCATAAGCTGAGGCCAGATATGGTAAAGAAGATAAAAGGGCAGATCTGCTGAACTGGAGTAGCATGAAAAAGGCTACAGGATTTGTGATTAATTGGGTGCCCTTTTTCTCCTTCTTCAAAAGCCACTGGACCAGCGTCATACTTACTGAGATATGGGAAACACCACTGCCATTTTTGACTTCCCTAAAACATTTGAGCTTTGTTAACCAGCTCAAATCATTTATGTGTGATGCAAAACCCAAAAATCAGCCAAAGATGCAGTCAAAGAAAAACAGCCAGGCAATGACGGAATTATAACAACCAGATTGAAAACTATTAAAAAAAATAATGTTCATTGATCACTTTCTGGTGCGTGAGTGCACTTACAGGCTGCACTATTTTGGCCCAAATCATTGAGCAACAAACCATTTCAGTGATCAAGCAAAAATCCCCTCTCAGTGCAGGCAGACGCAAGTTTGCCCCTCGTAGCGATGCTGGTGACTTTTCCTTTTTCATATCTATGTTGTTTGATTGTGATCAAACAACAGTTTCTCGTAAACCCAGTGCAGTTCTTATCTGGCACTGTTTATCCATTTGCTAAACCACGATAATTTAAAGGAAAGACACAGTTTGACATCTTCAAGTTAAAAATCGAAAGAAAAATTAGGACTTTTTTTGTCATGTTAGTCTAGAGGTTTTTAAATCTTTGATAACATAAAGTAATAAAGGAGAAGTTTGGACTTTACCCTGGATAACGCATTGGTGGCTCGCATATGTTCAAATCGCCTTGCGAGGCAGCTGGATTCGATCACATAGATCACAAGAGAGTCCTTCATCCCAAGGCTCTAGTTCTGTGTTTGTGGCTGAAACCCGGTCAGTACAGTCCAGTCAGCTTTCAGTGAGGAACTAGTGGTCAGTCAGTTCAGCCATGTTTTAGGCGCAACAGCAGATAAAAAGGTTCCTCCAACCATCTATTATTGTAACTTGCATTTGGCTCCAAATGACTTTATGTGGGAACATCTTACAAAAATGATATCAATTGGCTAATGATAAACTTCATAGAGTTCAAAGTTACTCGAACTTTTGGATTATTTTTGATTTTCCTGGCTTCCCGCGTCGTCTGGTTTATTTCGTTGGCGTCTCGCGTCAGGGTAACATTCAAAAAGAGGGCTGGGACTTTTTATCTTGCATAAAGTGACTTAACAAATGGGTTACTACTAACGAGTTCAGCAACCTTTAAGCTCTTCAAATGGTCCTCTAAGAAGCTAGATTTTAAAAAAATCCAGTTTAAAAATTTTATTTTTGTTTTATCCTTTGTGCTGAAAACATACAAAACTGTGACTCAGAAACAAAGATTAATATCCAACCACAATTTCTGTGTACAGTCACAGCCCCGCTCTCCAAGCACTATGCCTGTCATAGACTCTGCACTGGTTATGGTGAGATCCCAGTGGGGAGGAGATACTGTTGAAGGTGTTATATTCAATCACAGCGCTGATGGTTTTCCACTTTCCTTTTCAGCGGTGTCATCGTTTGTAGGCATAAAGTAATTTCCTCTTGTCAAACTGTCTTCATAAGGTGTGTCAACATGTGGTTAATGTGTATATGCATAGCTGTTCTAAGGTTTATTATTCAGGTGCACTGGGATCTGTGTGTAATAAAAAGACACAATAAGAATACCAAAATCAGCCTTTTTTTTTTCTATCTTTGAGTGCGTAGGCAGTTACTCTCACAGAAAGAGAAACAGCAACCAGCCAATTATTCTTGCGATTATTATTGCAAGGGAGCGGATGGGCCTGCATGTTATTGATGTCAGGAAGGATGTCAATGGACCTCCATTTCAATCCAATAAATACTCTTTGCACTGCTGCCCCTGGATTTTCAAGGGGGGTTATGCAAGAGTGCTTTCCATCGACGGTGAGCCGCGTTCTCCCATTGCACGTAATGGGAATAGTATGCACGCAGTCATATTTGTTAATACGTAAGGAAAGTATCCAAGTGCGGTGCGTATCTGTCTTTCTGGCACAGTATGTTTTACAGGGCTGGAGCTGGCCCTCTGCAGACAATCGGTGCTTATTTTATGGCCTCCTCCCCAGCTGCAGCGTGTGGGCAATAAACCTTTCTCCAGCAATCTCCAAACAGTGCAGCAATCAATGGGAAATTATCTCAGCCAATCGATGGGCCAGGCTTTCTGTTCCTCCCTCTGTCTACCTCTCCTGCTGTCCTCCTGTATGTATCCCCTTTCCCCCGTACACCCACCCTCCCCCCACACTTCTCCTCCTCATCCCTTCTGTCTCATTTTTGCTGTGTCTCTGTTTTTTCCACCCACTCCCTCTCCCCCAGCCCCCTCTCACTTGCATTTCCTCTAGCTCTCTCAGCTCTGCTGCGCCTATTTTGAAATGCGACAGCTCAGCAGCTCCATTAACAAAAGTCGCCTTCACACATGGAGCATGTCACATTACCGGACCGACTTTCCTGTTGAATATGAGAGTCGAACTTGTTGTGAAGCCCAGCGTCTGTGCTCCTTGTTGCCGTCCTTGGTTTTCTGTGCCCAGTTGCATAAAACGATGTTATTTTTCCATATTTCGCTTCAGGGTGTATTTTAATAGGTTTACAAAATTGCCACTTCTCAAACTCTCAGACTAAGTACCAAGTGGTTTCCAACAGCTAGTCTAAAAGCAAAGTAAATACCGAAGGGTCAAAGAGTTTTTAGTTTTTTTAGACTTTATTCTTCAGATTAACTCTTGAAGGTACTGTTGAAAAAAAAACTTTTTAAAAAAGGCTGAACTGAACAAAAGAAACAGCTTTCATTTTCCTGATTTTATAATCACTATATTTATGTAGGACAGCATGGGGGCAAGGTGATTAGCACTGTTGAAGGCCCTGGGTTCAAATCCACCACCACGCTAGGTGTAGAGCTGTTCTCCCTGTGTCTGGGTGGGTTCTCTCCGGGTACCCCGGCTTCATCCCACAGTCCAAAGAGGTGAGGTGAATTGGTGTTCCTAATTGCCCATAGGTGTAAATGGTAAATGGCCTGTATTTATATAGCGCTTTACTAGTCCCTAAGGACCCCAAAGCGCTTTACATATCCAGTCATCCACCCATTCACGCACACATTCACACACTGGTGATGGTATGATAAATGGTTGTGTGTCTGTCTTGGTGCATTCCCGAATAAGGTGAAAATTCTGAGTTCCCAGTCGGAAATCTTTTGTGGAACTCAACTTGGAAAGTCGAGTGGGAAATCCGAGTAGACCATCATACCCTGAGTTAGCAATCCAAGATGCTGACACTGAATGTAAACAGTAATCTTTGGATCTGTACTCCCACTGCTGTGTATTTTCGACTGACTTGAGAAGTCACTGAACACACTGACCAGGCTCGATCCGTGAATGCGTTTTTTTAAGCACAAAATAGAAGTATATGCTGTGTTGCTAGGGTTACGTGCATGGCCCTACCTTGCCAAGAACCAAAACAAGTCCTGGAAAGCACCAACTCTGGAATGACGTCATCTTGAGTCCCAACATCTGAGTTCTGACTTATCTAGAACGCATCACCTGGGTTAGCCCCGCGACGGACTGGTAACCTATCCAAGGTGAACCCTTCCTCTCGCCCTGAGGTAGCTGGGATAAATATAAATATATTTGGATATATTTATATTAACACAAGATCAAATGAAGAGCTCTCCTCAGCTCTACAGAGCTTTTCTTTGATATCTTTCCCTAAGAGTTTTGGTTTTCTCTCACCTTCTCTTATCAGAGGTTCTATCACAGCACTCTACTGTGCTCAGAGAAAAGGCTTTTGAAAACAGATTTAAGTTGTTTGGCACATCCATTTTCACACATAAACTCTGGAGAATATTGGGAGAATCGCAGCATTACATTTCTAAAAGTAAATTTTCAGCGCTGCTTCAGACTCATTCTTACTGAGAATTCTCCTTTTGGGTGAGCCGAGGCTACTGTGGACACAGCGTGTGCAAGATGAAGCACAAAATACACCCATTCACCACGAACTGTCTAGTTAGGTGAAGTGTTCTCACGTGAGCACAATTTGACATCGCAGACTGTGAGCTTGGTGGTTAAAGCTGTTTACAGGTCTGAAATTGTCTTTGGTAAGTGGAACATAGCAGAGCATTTATCGGCCAAAGGGCTGGATGGACTCAAAAACAAAGTGAAGATTGAATTGACAGTGACCAGGTGCCTGTATTTGTAGTAAATGCTAATCCGTCTCCGTGTCTGCTGGAGGTGAGGTGTGAATAGGACCTGTTTGCCAGCACATTCACCATAACACCTTCAGGAGGTGATATGTCAATGCCACGTTGTCACCTTGTTGCACTGAACTCAGGTGGCTTAAAGATTCATTAATAGATCCTCCCGAAGTTGAGACCTTAAGACGATCTCTGCAGCTTAAGTGTCACGTAAAGAATCCCACATTTTCTGAATTAAACTGAGTATTAGAGCTTTTTTGAATAACCTGCCGTCTTCGACCTACTACTGGTTTACTCAGCTGTTCACAAAATGAATTAAAATGCAGCACGCTGGCTGTCCTTAAAATTGCATAACTAGTCATTTTATAAGGAAATCCAATGCTTCCCACAGATTGACCTCTTTGGGGTGCGGTTGGGTGGTTTGTGTTCATCAGGCTTCCAGATATTTGGAGTCAGCCAGCATCGCTCCATCTTTGGTTTTAGATGAATTAACACAGGTTGGAAAACTGTTGTTGTAGGCAAAGAGTTTTAATCAGCTTGAGTAACTCTGTGCCTCGTCTCTTCTGTTAGTGTGCTACGTGCTCTGCTCCATCCCTCCCCCTCTCATACACAGTGACAGCCATAGACTGAAGTCTTTGGACAGCAGAGGAGAGAAATTAGCATGACTATGCAGTACTGTGAAAAAGGTTTGAGTCACCCCTCGTTCTAAACTTTTTGCTAGGAAAATGGGAAGTAATTGAGGTGCAGTTATTTTTTTGAAATGTGGAAACATGCATGGCAATGCAGCATATAACACAAAAACAGAGCTTGTACAAATTTAACAAGCTCGAAATTCAGTATTTGGTGACAGCCTGAACTCTTTTAAGCTAGCTTTCTTTAAGTAGTGTTCAGGGATATTTCTCCGGGCTTCTTGAAGGACATTTAAAGCTCTTCGTTGGATGTTGGCTGCCTCTTGTTGTGCTCTCTGTCAAGGTGATCCCACACTGCTTCAAAAAAGTTGAGGTCCGGGCTCTGGGGAGGCCGATCCAAAAAGACTGATAGTCTTTGTATGATTTTTAATGCTATGGCAGTGTGTTTAGCATCATTGTCATACTGAAAAATGAAGCTTTTGTCAATCATATGCTTTCCATTCTGCATTCATAATTACATAAATTACATAAATTTTGACAAGATCGCCAACACTACTGGCTGAAATGTAGCCTAAACCATGACAGAGCCTCCATCAAGCGTTATTTACTGTTGTTACTGTTGTTCCTCTCTCTGATCTGAATTTAAAAAAATAAAATAAAATTCTTTTGCTTAGTTGTCTGCCATGTAAAGACTCAACACTGGTCCAAAGAAGCAATTTGAAAGACTTTCAGAAAGCCTGGAGAACTGTATGTGTTTTTCATTATGACTAACAGGATTTTATGACCTATCACTTTTAGAGGGTGTCAGGGTGGGGGCTTTGTTTTTACGTCAGGTTGCCATTGTCACCGACACAAAGTAACACGGACAGTCTAGTTAACGAATGCTTCAAGTGCTTGTTTCGATATCATGTTTGTTTCAGTAAAAATATACACAAATGTCACTGTGTCAAATTGCCAGTGGCGATTTTTCCTCGATTTTGATCCCAGCTGTCACTCACACAGCACTAAAAGGAAGTTTTTGTGATTTTGTTTTGTTTTTTTAAAGGCTGAACAAGTCAGAGAAGTTGAAGTGCTAGAGAACCCTTCAGGGAAAATAAAGTCTGCTTACGCTGGCACAACACCGCTCTGACTTCAGCTCTTCGGAGTTCAGCTGCCATCTCGATATTTTATGGTTTAGTCATTGCGCTCTTAACATCTAATATTTATTTTCCTCCTAAAATACATGCTACAATATAACCACTCTTAGACCTCGTCTGCTGGATGGCTCAGAAAAGCCTTTTTAACTTAGGCTGCGTTTCTGTGTGGGTGAATGTATCATTACAGTAATCTTGGATAACCTTTTGGCAGCACTCACCTAACAAAATTCCAGGGGTGTTTCCACACCTAAGCAGCACTCGCTCCTGGCAGAACAGACACACACTGACAGCCATTCAGAGAGGTTTGGAAATGGTGAGCAAACAGCACTTCTCCTTAACACCTTATTTATGCTGCTACTACCCACAGAGTTCAGCCATAACATGACAACATGAAAAGAAAGCATAAGTGACAACCACCGCCCCTGCCTGTCACACTTGTATCATTTTTTCCCCCTGCCTCAGCCACCGGGTGGGGGGAAAGCAGTTAATGTCGTAGTTTGACAAACAGGAGGCTTGTGTGAGGCTGAGAGACGCCGGGTTATTATTTGCTTCGCAGTAAGAGACGGGGTCAACAAGGGGTATCGAAAACCGGCAGAGGTTGTCCTGTGCAGAATAGGGACAGAGCAGTAGACCGCGGGCTGTAATAGAGAAATTCTGAATGTGATGAAAATTCGGAATGCCGCTCTGACAGACAACAAGTTGCACTCACGATAGATTAGGAGGTCAGCTCCGGTCAATGGCTGCGAGGGTTTTTGTTTACGCGCCATAGCTACAGGCATTCGTATAAATAGCAACTCGATAAAATCCCTCTTCAACATTCTCAGCTGTTTCATCGGTGTAAACAGTCGCAGCAGAGGTTCCCATGAGTTTGATGAGCAACAAGTTGTAACCGTGGATCCACAACAAAAGCGGCTGCCTGTGTACGGTTTTACAAATAGAAGAGCATTAATCAGCAAGTTTGTGCAGGTGCTGCTTCAACTACCAAATTCAAAAGATTACCAAGAAATCCTTCACTGATGCATTCTTGGCAGATTGGAAGACATGCACAGACATAAATTTGTAATATTTATTTGTTACTACTGACTTTTCATATTTCCTGATTTCCATTGACTTCCTGCTATTCTGTTTGCTACTGATATAAATTCTGTCTTTCTGCTGGAGATAAGACTGTTTGTGCAGATGGACTTAAGTCAAGCTGGGTGTTAGAGGTGTCGCACAAGGATCAATATTAGCCTCCTTACTTTTTACTGCACACATAAATAACTTTTATTTTTCTGCACACTGCAGTATCCAGTTTGTATGCCGACTGTTATGGCAGTGAGGATACAGGAGTTGTAGAACAAAATCAACTAAACCAAGCTAGTGCTGCAGGATCAGCTCAACTAATTGCATAACAACAACATGATAATGAAAATTTCCATAAAATTGTCAGATGATGTGGTTCTCCAGGCTCATCCCCGTTATTTTCCTCTAAGCTCCTCTTGGGCTATCTTAGGCCTGACTTAGCTGTTGTAGAGCCAACGATGCAGCCTTGCTAATTGGCCGCTCCTAGTTGTGGTCTTTTTCTTTCTGGTTCTTACTGTCTCTCTAAAAATGCAAAACCTGTGAAGGCGTAAATGCACAGAAGGAAATGACGCTGCTGAACAGGTGAACCACAGTAGTTTTGCTGGCAGTGTCGACCTGACATGTAGTTACTCGGGATTTGCACGTCAGGTTACTACCCGAAGAAGTCTGAATTAGTCATCAGATGAAAAGATCTTGTGCCAGAGTTGGCCAGGCTTTTTTTTTATGTAATTTAGCAAAGTCTAATCAGTCCTACCTGTCCTTGAGAGCTGTGCATATTGAGGTGAACCCTCAGTATTTACATCCTGACGCCTCGTCATGATTGTACACCAGGGCAATGATACGGGTCGCTTCTTCTCTTTCTGACGTGTGATGTGAAGGAGGTTTTCTTAACTGAGGAACCAGTAATATGACCGTGCACACCAGTGGTTTTGCGCTCTAGTGAGCCTCAACTTTTCACTTTACATTCGAAAGATCCCCACTTTGAGACCAGGAGGAGACACAAACAAGCTAGTGTGATCAAGACCATATAAATGTTAGGGTTGCATCAGGAAAGACATCCAATGCTTAAAAAAAAAATCTCTTATATACATCCAGATGCTCATCCACTATGGCGACCCCTTGGAAAATAATGGAGCAGAGCTGAAAGTACCTTCTTCTGTTCACCTGATCGTTTGGAAACTCCAGAAGTTTTCTGCTTGTTTTTTTAATTGTTTTTTGTTTTTTAGCATTGTGACGATTTCTGTCAAGAGGGCCGATCTTGATCTTTAACCTACACAGGGGTTAACTGTCCAATGAGTCTTTAAAAATTATGAGACTATACAAAGTGGCTTTAATTCTAAACAGTTATTACAATGTTTATATTAAACCAATTGAATTAAAGCGTGACTGGTTCATTTTAAATCCACTGTGGTTGTGAAAGAGAGGATTATAGGAAACTCCTTTACATTTCAGGTAGTGTTAGATCCATACACGTACTCCTTTTTATCAGCTTTGTGTGTTTAGCCATCGTTGCTGTTGAATTATACTGAATCCAAATCAGGGCTGTATATGTATATTAAAAGGCTGTGGGCTAATCTCTCTTTGTCAGTGAATAAAAGGTCTCCCTGGTCTTTTTTCCTCATCATCTCACTGCCTCCGTCTCTCTCTCGGCTTGTCTTTGTGCATCTACCCGAGTCCGCCTGTAATCAGCAGGCCTTGAGCTCTCAGAAAGGTCACCCTGTCCCTTTGATGGTGTTTTGATTCATCCCTTCCTCTTTTCTCCACTCCCACCCTTCCCTTTCACCCCCATTTTTTTCTCACAGGGAAACTGGAGAGCCACTACCACCAGGGTGCCAAGAAGGGACTGGTCCCATCAGCTGCAGATTGACGGTAAAGGAGAAGCTGAAGAGGACAAAAAAAGCAACTTCTTTCCCCCCACCGCTATTTTTGCCAGGAGTTTCCAGAGCTGACATATTATTAGTATCAGTTTGGTCTTTTTTTGAATTCCTGGTATTTGTATTTAATTAATCAATCCTGGTTAATTGTATAGAATACAAAATTGTACGATTACACCTTTTGTGAATGCATAAATAATTTTCTTTCTTGTTTTAATTAAAGAACGCGTTTGGCAAAATGGAAAAAGACTCTTTTGAAATGTTTCAATGATGCCATTTTCTCAGGGCGCAAGAGATCATTTTCTTTTTTTAATGTTTTTATTAACCTGTCTGGTTAAATGAGGTGACAGGGGAAAAATGAGTTCAGCTTTATTTTTAGTTGAGAGCATAATAACCACAGGAGAAATGCGGTTCGTCTCTTCTCAACAGAAGCAAGCCTGTCATTACCCTTCTCACACCTAAAGCCTCATCTAGACCAACAATAGCAGTGTTAAAAAAAACACACATACACAGAGCCCTTTCATTAATTTCAACGAAGCCGTTTCATTGGCACAGCAGGAGGAAAGGCAGAAAAATTGATCATGTTCCTGCAGCGTGATCTAACATCACCCAGCAACACACTGATTAGACTAATCAAATATACAGCTGGTCCACGCGCTGTAAACTTGAGCATTGTGTCAGTTACTTTGTTTCCCCCGCAGTCTTTAAATGCACAGAGAGAGTTATTGCTGCCGCGATAACCTTTCAGAGTCCCTCCTCAACCCTAAACCGCCGTCTGATAAGCCCTCAGACTCGGCAACTCATTCAGCTGCTCGGATGGTATTTCGTCTCCTCTGCCGTACCTGCAGCAACATGCCCGCATGGAGGAAAACCCTTGGAAGCAGGGGTATTTTCAGTCATAACACCACAGATTAGCTGGCCTGTGTCTGTGCTCCCAGCTCACCACGCGACTTTAAACTAGTTTTTAAAGATTTTTCCCCAAAGTCAACACCTTTTTTTTTCCTTTTCAGTTGATTGAACGATAAGGGTAAGAATTTCTCGTGGATCTGGTTCGTCGCACATCTTCTCTTGCTTTAAATAAGAAAAACACCAAATCTCCAGCGAGCCTTCCAGACCTGCATGCTCAGACAACTACCACTGAAATCATTTGTTGAGTTTATATTCAGGCACACATAAAGTCTTTGACACCTCTGTTATTAAGTGCTGCTGTGACAGGCTCTGATTGATATTTCTGACATGCACATTTCTACCTGCTCTTGAGCTGCTGCGTGTTTACTTCCTTGCAAATGTGTTGAGTGGCTCTTTGACTAAGCTGTTTCTTGCCCTGGGGCGTATTTCACCGTGAAAAGCATAGCATGAATCACCAACACACACACACACCCATCCCAAGTTGTTATGTTTTCGCCTGTGCCTGGCATTGTAATTCTCCGTTGATTAGCTTAGATTTACTCTTGTTTGAGTTGCAGATTAGCTACAACTCTCTGCTCCACTTCATTCAGAACGAGGAGGCATAATTGCACCAACCCTCCCAGTAATCTCCCACCCGGAGAATGTAAGAGGCCTCTTTTGTAAAGTTTCTCAATAGGTGTTTTTTCAAGAGAGGTTGCTTAAGAATTTACTATATTCATCCTGCAGTGAATCAACGATGACAGCTACTTGCCCTGTGGGTGGCCTTTTCTTCTGTCTTCGGGATCGGGGACATTTCTTCGGATGAGAACAGACATCCAAGTTCACATAAACAAGGGCTCTGTGCTGCTACGCTGCACAATTAAGCGCATGCAGTTTTTACTAAGCCTCTGTAGATAAACACCATGAGATCATATGCTGTTGGTTTTTCGTGCACAAAAGATGATGCGATGTGTGGAGGAAATGCTCGAGGTGATCCATTTTATATAGTAAACCTGACACGAAGTCGGAGCCACGGTGAACTGCAACAGATGAAAGTGCTGGCAGCAAATCATCCGGATTTTAAAGTGTCTGTGAAGTGTTTTTTCTCAAAGCATTTCTAAACATGCTAGTTTTCTCTAGAAAGCGTGACTTATTTCTATTTCCACACAATCACAAAACTATTTTAGTGAGTGGGGGTGGTGGTGGTGGGGGGGGGGGGGGGGTCAAGAACTGGAGAAAAGTATCATCAAGAAATTCAAAGAACAGACAAAACCAGACAGAAGCAAAAAGTTTCAAAGATCCTTGATAAAATAAAAAAAAAACGAATGTTACCCCAGAACCCTGAACGGGACTGAACTGTGAGGTTGCATACCAAGAAAAACTTCTACAGAAGAGACCCCCTCAAGCAACTTGAACATAATTCAAAATACAAGTATGCTGAGGACAACCTGGAGAAAGATTTTGCGTACTGGAAGCTCATCCTTTGGTCAGATGAGACGACACTAGAGCTGTTTTGCCACAGAGAGGCTGTTTGTGTTTGAAATAAAAAGGGAGCGGTGAACAATGCAAAGAGCATCATCGAAGCGAAACGTGGTGGGGGTGTTATGATGTGGGGGTGTTTCAGTGCATCTGGAACTGGGAATCTCGTCAAGGTGGAAGGAATCATGAATAAAGAAGGATATGTGAGATTCTGAAAGAAAACCACAAGTTTCAGCAACAAAACTGTGTCTGTGTTGTCGCTTTGTCTTCCAACACGACACTGACCCCCAACATGTGTCACTCCTGGTCAAGAGCTACCACCAGAAAACCAAAGTGAATGTTATTGACCGGACTGTCAAAGACACAGGTTCATACCAGACCACTGAATTTGGAGGAGATTGAGAGATTCGCCAAATAAGAACGGGCTGGGATTGCACAGGAGATGTGTGTCTGACTTTTGTCACACATGCGTATCCTTGTGGTTGTTTCCTAGCTAAGAGGATACACAAATGACTGTTAGCATCAGGGGAGTTAATCATTTTGTCTCTGGTAGTTTTTGTGAAATTATTTTGTTTTCAAAGTAACATAATGTCAGTGATTCAGCTTCTTCATCACACACCAACCACCCTGCTGTTAATTCTGCTGGTGAACAAGGGAGAGGAACTAATCAGAGTAGATGAAGCAATATAACAAGCATGGCATCATCCAATTTTGAGCACCACCTGTTTCAGAAGCAGGAACTCCAAGTACAATTCCTGCCACCCTCCAACTTTGATCCGTTTAGCTGAAGTTATAAATTAAATTAGACATAAATAGGATAACCTGTTTATTTGTCATTAGGGCTGAAATGATGCCCAACTGAATTTTCTAAATGAAAAGAAATGTAATTGACTCCTTTCCAACAGCATGCCCTCCTCACCGTCGAGCCAAGTTTCCAGTTGTAGAAGCAGCAGGACCTTTGTGTGCTTGCTGAGAGACTGATTGGTCTGAGGGCACAGGGTCCCATCCTCCACTGCCACCCCCATCCCCACAGGCCTGGAAGAGGAATTAGTGCTTCGCAGCACTTCAGAAGAGGTGGTGGCAGGCTGGGGAACAATACAAACCCGGTAACAGCTTATGGCTCATCCATCTCATAATCTGTCATGGATCGCTGCCTGTCAAGCCATGGTGGTTGTACAAAAGGAAATTTTGAGGAATGAGTGGGTCAATATTTGCTCATTTAAGACAGCTTGACCGCAAAATCTGACGCAATGGTCGCTCGTTACTTCAAAAACATCCTGGCATTTAAGACGGTGTTTTCATCTCAAGCCATCAGGACTTTCAAATGGTTTGTGTGTGACTTGAGAAGCCAGATGCCACTTGAAGATAGATCTGTAAGCTTAATTTAGCACATTTGATGGTAGGGGAATTATGTTTGGAGGGAGTTTAGCTAGGTGTTTCCAGCTCCACTAAGCCAACTCAGCTGTAGCATCGTATTTACTGTGCAGCCACTGAACTTCTCATTTAACTCTTGGCATTTCCCAAACTGCTGCACTATTAATTTCTATAGCTCATACCCACTTGTTCACAGTCCTCACAGCTTTTTTTTGTTGTTGTTGCATGAAATCCCATTCCTTCATCACAACTGATGTTGATGCATAAACTAAAAGAGCACAATTGCTATCTTTTCCATTCAGTGTAGAATCTACATAGTCCACAGATCTAAGGTTGGGCCCCATTGGAGGAGGGAAGGCGCATGAGTCTTTTGAAAGCTTATATTCCCTCAAGGGCAGTGAGAAATGCACACAGTGGGAGCGATAAGAAGTGGATCTCTTTATGTGACCACAGCTCAAGAAGAGCTATGACCTGCTTGCACCTTAAAAGATGGGCCACCGTAAATGTTCATATCAGATCTATAAATTACCTTCTCCACAAATAATCCTGATCGGAGAAATAAATAAATAAAAGAAACTATCTCAGATTCCGAAAGCCTGCTGACCTGACTTCCAGGATTCACAAAGGGAGTGCAGTTGCATCAGTTCAATTAAAAATGGATTTCCCATCACAAACGGCTTTCAATTGCTGGCCATTTCTAAAGATCCACTGATAAGAGGTCAATTTAATCCCTGACCTTTGACCTTGCTGTGCTCCTGAATGAGATGGTATCTGTAGTGACACAAATGGAGTAGGTGATACTTAAAATTATGGCCATGTTGATTTTTCTCAAAGTCAATCCGACAGAAGCGCCGAGGGAAATTGCTCCAAAACTCCAAACTAAACAGACTCTGGGGTCTTTAAATCAGAATAAAATGCCCACCTACAGAATCCCCCACCAAGAAGTCTTCACAGCTTTCGGGTCTTATTAATTCACATAATGCCACACTGTAGACATTACTGTAGACCGTCTGTCTTCATGGCCTCCTCTGTCAGGAGGATTAAATCTCTGAACATAGTGATTTGTGAAGCCTTAGACTCTTGAATATGTAAAATAGTCCCTTCCAGGCTTCTGTTTTCTCAGGAGCAAGCACTGTAACAGATACATAACATGATTACTCTGGATTAACTATTTGCATATTGCTATATGATAGACAATAAATACAAACACTTTTTTTTTGCCAACAGCTTGTTTGTATAAAGAGTTGCAGATGTGTGAGAAAACTGCTGCCATTTGAGGACACGAAAGATTAAAACTTTTAGGAAGGGGGGGAAAAAATCGACTATCTTCTAATCACCAAACTGACAATAAAGCTTTTTGTTCTCAGTCTCTTACATGCAAAGATGTCTTTTGCAAATGCCTCATGACTGTGGTATGATTTCTGTTTGACTAATTGGGTCAAACCCCAAGTTTGTCCCAAATTAGATGCTTCATACAAATTTAGAACATGCAGTAAAAGATGTCATTGCTTTCATGCTTGATCTCATTTTGCTTGTCAGAGGAGGGGCGCGTTGCTATGAGCGCAATCTAGACAAAAGAGTACATCTTTAACAGTCTGAACCCCCACCCCACAGTTTCCTTTGATTGAGCCTTTTTATGCATTATTTAGGTCACGTATTTGACCTGAGATTAGTCTAGGAAGCAGATTGGTTTTACAACTTTGCTTTAAAATAATCTCCCCAGCATAATGTATCCCATATTACTTTACTGACGTCTATGTTCATTATGTTGATTAATTCTTGGCTCTTAAGTGACCTTATATTCAACAAGGGTGATTTCTCCTCGTCTTAATGTACTTTGTTGTCTGCATGACTCCAATCCATTACACGACCTTCGCTGACGGCTACGACCAGACAAGTCAGGTCATCAAATCCCAACAACTGCAACTCATCTTCTGTCCGTCTCATTCTCTCGCATCGCGGGGTTCGCTCATTCACTGCTTCCTGTGAAAAAGAGGAGTGTACATAACGCTGTAACACTTTATAATACAGCCCCCAACTAAAAGCATAATTACCCTG
The DNA here is from genome assembly GCF_000239375.1 of Pundamilia nyererei. Classification (NCBI taxonomy): domain Eukaryota; kingdom Metazoa; phylum Chordata; class Actinopteri; order Cichliformes; family Cichlidae; genus Pundamilia; species Pundamilia nyererei. The sequence continues at coordinate 861,715 of NW_005187538.1, read as the reverse complement.
TAATTCAATGGCATTTCAATGTACTTTATGTGAAATAAGAAAGTAAATATATTTACCTACAAACACTTAAAGGTAGGTAAACTAGAAAAAGAGTTTCACAAGTTTTACAGGAAACAAAGAAATGATTATACTGTAAATAATTTTAAGTACTGCCAAATTTCTTGGTAGTTTTGCTGAAAAACAAACTATATTTCCCCATCTTGTGTTGTTATAGTAATACTGTAATAGTGGTATTACAGAGGAAAAGAAACATTCCTTTCCTGTGCAGTCCTTTAAAAGTTATGTTTGAACTGTGAAAGAAAAAATATAAAGTTAGATTTACATAAGGTCACACAAGTCCGCCAAATGTGATGGCGTTTATTTTTTCATGTAACTTGGTGAGACTGAGAGTCCTTTTTCATATTTGGATTGTACAAAAGATTAGTAACACAATATCCACCCTGCACATCAATACAATTAATATTAAATAAAGATGTAAAAGGGAAAGCTCCATAATACAGCCTGCCCCTTGAAAAGTACAGCGTATTTATAAAGTAAGGTGTCGAAATATAGTTTGTTTATATGTAAAGTTAGCATAGAAGGCACCTTAAGGACAAAGGTCAGTCTTTCAAGGACGCCCGTTTTGGACTGAGAAGACAGAAGGTTTGAAAGAGGAGTAAAGGAACGACCATCATTAAACAGAGGTGTCGGCTTACGACATCAGCTATGAGCCACCTGCAATGCAGTCCTGAAATCCCTTCCCAGGGGTTTCAACCCCCATTCACACCTTGCCTCAGGTAACCTCAATAGTTTACGTGATAGTGGGGTGGGGTAAGGTCTAACAGAGGTTTCACCTGTCTGCCCGGGTGATGGGGATGACCCACGGCTTTTTTGACACCTCAGCTTACGTGACTACTCACAAGATCAATAGTAGGTTAACGACCCTCAGGACCACCTCCAAAGAAGACGGCCTCCTCTAGAGGTTTGTTACACGGGACTGAAAAAGCCTCTTGGATTCCTCCTTTTCCAAGCTGTGAAGGCTACCACAACCTGGATGACCAAGCGCCTACACAGACAGAAAGAATGGATGGTTCTAAAGAGCTCGCTGAGTTGGAAGATGGTGCTGTAATAGGATATCACCATTACAGCAAGTCAATTTGTACCATTTCTTCACTTGTCGATGTTCCACCATCAGCTGTCAGTGGTGTAATTCCATACCGGAAGTGTTTAGGAACCACAGGAACTCGGACACAAAGTGGCACATCATGTAGGGTTACAGAGCGGGGTCACCAACTGCTAAGGCCCATTGTACATAAAAGTCACTAATACTCTGGTGACTCAGTAAGTGCAGGGTTTCAAATGTCATTAACATCAGCACAAAAACTGTGCACTGGGGGCTTCATGGCACTGGTTACTATGACGGGAGCAGATCCTGTAGGTGTAACATGCTTTTGTCCATATAGTTTATATGGGTACAGATAGAGAAAATATTATGCATACACTTAGAGGCATAAAACTGTGGACTAGAGCACTTTTTTGTAGTCTTGCCTATGGCTAATTACAGCCATTTTTACCCTAGACCCAATCTCCGACCTTTGTGGGGCTAACATCCTCAAAGAAGAAGCTGGTGTGCTGATGGACGCAGCAGATTGCTGTCCCTCCCTGAGCCTGGGTCCTGTTTAAAGCACTTTCTCTATTATTGTTGGAATATAAAGAGCTTTGAGGTGACTGGTGTTGTGATTGGTGCTATCTAAATAAAACTGAATTGACTTGGATTAATAAAAACTCTCACCATTCCCGCCATTTTCATTTGGTGTTAATATTTTTTAAGTGGTACTAAACACAAGGTACAGTCAAAGACGATGGGATTGTAATGGTTTCGTGAGGAATTTAATTGTAAACCAAATGAAAGATTTCAACAATGATGGCGCTGAGAAACAAGGTTGTTACCCTTCATTCTCAAGGGGGGAACGGATGCCTGCATGTAACAGATTCTTGTAACATTTCAGTCAAAGAAAACAATAAACAAGTTAATGTCATGCACTAGAAAAAAAAATCAATCTGAGCAGATGTAAATGTAACAAGATTAAATCAGCAGTGTTAACAGTACATGTCACATTTGTATCTTTACATTTAGACTTAATCTGTTCAAAACACAAGATGTTATGTAAAAAAAAATTAAGCTGAGACACCTTGCAATTTAAAAGATGTATTGTTAGCACAAACATTAATGATGGGACATTTCAGTCTGGAGCAAAGTGAGGACTAAAATGTGAAAGCATTAATGTGTATGACAAAAACAGTCCATTCAGTAGGCTTTGCCTTTTTAATTTAGGTAAGGACGATACATTTTTATTTTCTGTGACTGTGTTATTTCATGTCATTTTATTCTGTTGCATCAGTTTCTTCAACAAGGCTGTTAGCTGATATGGATTTTCAAACATGTGCTAAAGAACAAGTTTCTTACAGATGGGCTTTGGGGCTTTACAGTTTCTTTTATAGAGTAATGGAAAGATGATCACATGAATCAAGCCAGCCCCTCTGTGATTCCACATGGCTGGCTGATTAACCCTTCTTCACTGATGGAAAACACATGGCGTCCACACAGCTTGTTCATTTCAGGTTTTAGCTGGTGTGACGCTAAGCAGCGAGAGCACTTGGTTTGGAGCCATACAGCCTTGAAGGGCAGCCTTCATCAGAAAGCTGTCCCCCTCCGGTCCCCACTGGCCACTGACTGTTATTTAGCTTTCCAATGGAGGCTGGCTGTTCCCTCGGGAGAGCAAGAGTGTGCCTGCCAGCAGGAATGCATTGGAGGCAATAGAGGAAGATGGAGGATGGTAAGTAGCTGCTGCCGCTGTGTTTCCCTCTGTGTGAAAATGAGTCCATTAATTCAGCCCCCTCCCCTGCCTCTCTCCGAGCCCTCCCTGTGCCTGTTGTCTCTGTTTGTTAGCGAGATGATTCCTTCTGTCATGTCAAAGGCAACATTATCATATTCTTGTTGCCTGGGAAACCAGCACTGAGCGAGACAACGACTTAAAGCCTTCATGGTGTTTGAAGCTGGTACACATGAAAGGTTATCCGTGGAGCTGGGAGAACTGGATTCATGACATGTCCAAGGGTCTTATTGTTGGAATCTTTTCCTTTGCCAGCTTAATGTTTTCTGAGAAACTTCCCGTCAGTTGTTGTTATAGATTCACTTCAGCAAAATCTGAACCCAGCTGGCAGTCACTAAGGTAACATGTCCAATTTGCCTCAAGCGTGAAGATCAAGTTTTTGCCTCCGTGTTGCTTTCTTGTGTAGAATCACAGTTTTTACAGATTTAAAAGTGTTGTCATTCAACAAAATGCACATTTGGTTCCCCTTTTTTAAAACTGAGTTAGAGTACATTCATCATGATGTGTCAGTGCTGCCACTTTCTAACGACAAAACATCCCTATGGGCTTGTACAGGTTGAATAAGTCACATACTAAGTGTATTTGATCATTTATAAGCCAGTTACGTGAACATTTGGGTTGCCAGGTTGTGACAAATCCCTTTGGTCAGTGTTTACCCCTGTCCAGACTCCAGAGTAACACCTGCTTTATTGTTTTAGGTAAGCTCTTTAGTTCATCAGGTAGACCGCTCCACTGAACTGTTCAGACACTTTCCTTCTGGAAAAGGCTGGTAGGGAAAATATGAACAACAATGCACTTTTTAAACATGTAACATTCCAGGGCAGACCAGGATTACTCTAAAAACCATTTATCAGTTTCCCCCCTGCAGATCTGATGGCTTATTACACGGTGATGAATCCATATGTGACTGCCTAATAATAATAATTACTAATTCCCTAATGAATTTTTTATACACAATTAGTTCAGTTTTTTTTACATGGTCACTCCAAGCTCCGTTAATAAGTGTTGGTATGTGTATGTGTGTTATTACTCTTTAACAGGCTAAGTGTGATTTAGTAGTTTTTAGAACAACTTTTACCAGCAAAATCTTGAAGTAATAATTTTTTGAACTACTTAATCAGTGTCTCATATTGTTGTCAAGAAAGTTTGGTCCATTTTTCTCTACAATATCCCTTTAATTCACTGAGTTTGTGGGCTTGTTTTCACCATGTGTTTGACAGTTAGTATGAGGTGTTTCTGTTGATTTGGTATTTGCTAAATATGCCGCTGTTCATTACTGACAAACTCTGGTCTGGATACTGTTTGAAACATGTTTTACACATTTAACATGCTACCTGAGGTCTCTAGAGGCTAAAATGTACCACCTGTCTCCCCCCCACCTCCCCCGTTTTTACAATTTCCCTGAGCATTGTAGGGTCTGACCTTGTGATGAATTTGCTAGGACGTCATACTACTTAGAAAATCGTATCTACACACAACTGAACCCCTCAGACCAGCAAACTGCTAAAACATCTGCACTTAAAGAGGCAGTCGGATTTGCTGATGATTACTTCAAGTACATTTGATTGGCAGTACTTGTTTGAGACTGACCCTCTTAATTCCTATGGAAGCAGTAAGGGGAGCTAGAGTCCTGTCACACGACTGATTTAAAAATATACCTATGATGTTGACCTTTTGATAGGCCAAGAGTAACTGGCATATTGTTCGGAGTGTACTGACAATATCATTAGTTGTATCTTATAAACACATGATGAAGGCCAGACAATTTATGTCTGACTTCCCATTATCACACAGTCATCAACAAATCATCATCATCAGATTATTAGCATTTCTATCCCTGAACTGTAATGTAGCAAAAAAGTGGCCTATTGTCTACTATTTGGTATTTTCTAATGTTTTAGACACTTTTATGTGAAGGCATTATTTAAAATATTTTTAATGTCAAATCACATCATTTTTAAAAAAAAATGAAGAGTCACTTAAGTGAGTAAACTACAGACAATTTATGGAGGATTATTGGTGTCTTTTCTGGATCATGGAAGGCTGCATTTAACATTTTGATGTTTTGGGCTGCTAGTTGCATTTGGTAATTGTGCTCTGTCCTACATTTAACAATAAATCTGAAATCGGTGTTATTTATAGGAAAGCAGTATTATTTATAGATAGCTTAAAGAAGCCTTACTCCATTATAAGAACTGAGAGAGGAGAAGATTGAACCTATGACCTCAGTATTTTTTAAAATCCTGGCTACGGCCCTGTCTCTGTGTAAAAACCACAGCAGCGGCTAGAACTCAACGCATTCAGTGGGGGCTGGACTAGCTGGTGCATGTCCCCTCGCTGAAAACTAACACACACACACGCACACAGTCACAGTCCAGGCTGGTTAATCCAGTTCCATGCATTGTACCTGACGTATCCCAGTCCATTCCGAGAGGAACTTCTCTATCCTGGATTTCCTAATCGCTGCTGCTGGTTGGCTACATTGTATCAGTTCCCACACGAAGAACCAGCACGGCGCTCATCCAGAGACGGTGAATACGGAGGAATTAACCTGGATTGAAAGCTATTCGCTGTGGGAATAATTGATAGAGGGTCGCTGGAGAGGACCGGACTTGTGTCTGGCTTGAGACGGCACCGATAAAAATGCGCTCGGGACTCGGCTGTTTACGCTGTGGACGGTATCTCGAAGTGTGATGGCAGAAGTCCAGTGAATCGCTGGCCTCCCCTCCTCTCTTGTGTTGGATGTCTTGGGGAGTGCGCTGCCACTGCTTTCTGGTGCTTCAGATTTTTTTTAGAGGTTTTCTTATAAGTAAAGCATAATTACCGTTGATTTGTTCTTTTTATGGAGCATACACCACCATGGGCAGACCACGGTTTGGAATAGGAGTGTCTAGCTAAGTCGGTAAGTAAGTACATTTTTTTTCTTCTTTTTTTCTTCTTATTGTTGATAGTGCTACGAGTCGTTAGCCATTTAACGTTAGCCTTGTGTGCATGGCAAGCTGGCTAGCTTTATGTTATGTAGCCAACACAGCATGCAGCAGCAAGCAAGCTAGCCAAGGCTGACTGCACTCTGAGCTCATTGTTTCAGTCTGCCAGAGAGCTAACGTTACACTTAGATTAGCTCATTACACCGAGCTAAGTTAGCTCTATCTGCTTCTTGAACTTCAGCTAACGTGTGAAAGTGAAGCTGGTACCGTAACCGTTAAAGCACTGCTAACAGATTCTTTAAGTTGAGCTCACGGGTCGTGACAGTTACCCTCGGGGACTGCAATATTTATTAGCCCCAGAATACACTTGGCTGACTTCACTAATAGTTTTTGTTTTTAAACGACCCCCCCCCCATGTTTGGAGATAAAATATGGATCTGGGCAGATTTGAAGCTGCAAATTCCGCCAGTGAAGTGACCACAGTGTTTCCCAATCTGGGTACCGGGGACTCCCAGGGGGTCTCGTTAGTGAATTGCGAGGGGCACTTAAGTAGGCATGGAAATGAAAGCCTGATCTTTTAACGTGCTACTAGTGATGATTTAGAGCAGAGTGTGAGGATCTGTGTGAATCTGTTTGAAACCACACGTATACTGGTGTTAACACACACACACACACACACACACACACACACAGAGCAGTGTAAACAAGTGCTACAACTCTTGTTACAGGTTGTGGCTTCAGACAAAGTGCTCTGTATTACAGCTAAAATTTTTACAAAATGGTGGATCATGTTAATATGTAGCTATGGTAAGGACTTCCATGGAACCCCCCCCCCCAAAAAAAAAAAAAAAAAAAAAAAAAAAAAAAAAACTAAACAAGTCACGTTTTGTCAGCTCATGTTCTTGGGGGTGTCCCATCTCAGTGAATTGAGTCATTCAGCTCAAGCACAAGATTTCCTTTTTAACAAGACCACTGTGGGCTAACCCTGTGCTCTACCCCATGGTCTGTGCTGCTCCATGGACTGTAACAGGACCACATTAAAGACTAGCAAAGTAGTCTCAGTCTAGTACTTAGCTGCAGGTTAAAGTGTTCAACATATTCATTAGTCAAGATACAAGACTGCAGTAGTGTTAAATGTATTTATATATATATATAAAAACCACAGCAGCGGCTATATATATATATCTCAAAAACGCTCCAGTGTGCAGAATTTTATTATTATTTTTTTAACAGCATGGGTTCATTGGGAAAAAGTGAGACATGGTTTTAATTGTTGTGCAAGCTTGCAACATAAACGTGTCACAGGCTTTGCACAATCCTGCTTAATGTGTACGATGACCTAGTGCTGGCAGTCAATTAAATATGATTTGTTGAGGACATTTGTCATTTGTATTGCACATTTCTGTTTTTGCAAGCACAACCGCTAAGTGCTTACAATACAACACTCAAGGTCTTCCATGTGGCATGCCTAAGTGTAAGGATATCTGGCGTGGGTGGATGATCTCGCAATGAGATATTTGCAAGCGGTTGCAGAACCCCAAACTTCAGATATTATTACAGAGTACTCGAGGTAGATGGATAAGTAGGTGAAGCTGATGTCATTTTCCAATAATAGGTTATGAGATTGAAGTACAGAAATGAAACAAACTACAATTTGTCCACCATGAAGCCTTAACAATTTAAATTTAGTGATAGAAGTAACTATCTTCTTACTTTAAGAGCGAAATGCTGTCTGAGCCATCGACTGTACCATCCACCCAAGCCGTAAATGAGGTGAAACCAATGCAAATGAGTGGAATGAGTGGTTCTTTTGTTAATGAAATGTATTTGTTTACACAAAACTACTATAGTTGACAGTAACTGAATACTCAATCATTAAACATGAGACATGGCTCTTTCTCAAGAGCCTCAGGCATTCCTGGCTAATGCTTCATTTACTATTAAATCAGGTTGGATACATTGTCTTGCGAAAACTCTGGACACCATTTGAAGACACTTTTCTGCACTGTAATATTAAGCTACTTTGGAATAATGTGCATGAAGCGTTTGTTCCCTATTCGGCAATGTGGGACGTGTTGGAAGTTGTTTGAGTCCAGGCCAGTCTGCAGCAGACCTGTGGTTTTCTCATACCAGCTTTTTGGCATAGAGGTGTAAGAGTTCCTCATTTAAGACTTGGTATGCAGTCATTAAGGCCTGACGGGACTTAATGATTTCAAGTGACTTATGTGAAATAATGTCAAGTCAATAGAAATTCACGCACGTGACCCAAGGCAGCATAAAATGCATTCGTTCTGAGGTTTAGTGACGGTTCATATTATTTTCAGTGCAACTAGCCAAATAACCTATATCAGAGCGGGCAGCAAAAGGATCACCTTAACCAGACTAACATTAATTTGCTAGTGGTTCCAATAAATGATTGAGGTCTTTTACGCTTGCTGGAAGAGTGTTTGGTCACTACGTATCATTACCGACTTGTTTTGTATTGATTTCTTTTTGAACACTTTGTTTTACCTAGAGGTTTATTACTCATTCTTCTCATGTCTTTGTCACATTGAAATCAATACAAAAGACGGTAATATAACAGTGTTAAGCCCAGAGGATTTGCCCTGAAATTGAATTCATACATGTGAAAGCACTGGTGTCCCTTTTAATAATAGCAATGTTTCCACAGAGCAAACATGTCCTTTGCTATTTTTTCTTTTGGTGGACAAAATTGAGCAATTCCACTGTAAGGCATAGAGCTGGCATAGCTTTCATTCCAGCTCAGTACCTTTTCAAAGGCAGTTCCTCTCCATCTGATTACCTTTTTTTTTTTTTTTTTTTTTTTTTTTTTAAAAGTAGTAATTTGTTTTAATCATTATAAGGGTGTTAGGATCCTTGTTATAGCATGGCAGATAGATTTTATACAGTCTGACAGACCATAGCTTGTGAAGTGACTGAACACGAGAGCAACGCCACTTGAGGAAATTCCCATTTCCTTATTCAACAGTATGATGTCCTTGATAACTCAGCTGCTGGTATGTAATGTTTTTAAAGGACAGCAACTGACTGTAAAAGTTACTAATGTACGTGATGGCACTGGGCTTTGGCTCAGATTTGTTTTGCGTTAACTGTGACCAGCCTTTCACCTTTTTTAAAAATCTGTTGTGCCTCAGACTATATACCAAAGAAACACTGTGCAAGAAGAGCATTAAAAGTGTTTGTTTTGAGGTCCAGGGCATTAGATTAGTCCAGGACAAGGGGATTATGTTGGCTTTGTAAGGCTGCCGTCATGTCGTGGCCACACACCAGCTGATAGCAAACTCAGAAAGGATTTAACCTATATCCTCAAAGGTAGCTGGTCATTTGAAGGCTTACGGTGCCTTTTATTTTCAAACCACTTGAATTAAGCCTTTTTTACAGGTGCACATATATCCACATATTCAATTATACTCCTGGGTTTTACATTAGCAATGAAATGGATCATGAGGAATGAGACGCATATGGATTCCACAGTTCCCTTTGTGAAGTGGCGAGTGCTTTAATGCAGTTAGTGTCAATAGGCAGGTTGTGATTAGATGAAAATCTTTGTACTTTAAAACATACATGCAGCGTTTCTCCAAGGTTAAGATTCTTTTGAAGCGATCCACTCTGAGTGATGGGGGGATGGGCTTATTGAAGCACTGCAGGGAAGCTCTAACATGGAACGCTTGAGTGCCTTCAGAAAAACAGCATTACCTACATGACCTGACCTCCAAATTGTAGTCAGTAATTGTTAATGCAATATAGCACTTGGTTAAAATAGCTACTTACCTACCTACCATAGTGCATACTGTGTTCCATTGGAACAGCTAACCTGCAGAGGTGCAGCTTTCGCTATTTCCTTTGCATGTGCACACAGTTGAAAAGGAGTGAGAGAGACACCTGGGACTTCATTTCACACTTCTAGCATGAAGAGAAAGTAGCATAGGCTTTGGTAACCCAATATGTTCTGATGGCATATTTAAATCCTTTTTTTGGGGGGACAACAACTTAAGAAAACGGTTGATTGTTTATATTTTTAGCCTGTGCCGCTGTGTGTTGCACACTTGGCTACCTGTGAATTTTGACTATGCTGTATCTGCTTGTAACAGCTGACTAGGTCTGCAGTGAGTTCAGACTTTGATTAAACAGTTCCTGTAATCAATCAAGTGCTCCGTGGAGTGTCCTGTCTTGTTTTCGTAGCTTGTGGAAAGACAGGTGGGTGGACGGTTCAGAAGTGCTTATGTAATTTCCATCATCTTTCGATATGAACATGACTGTCGAGATTATAATGTAAAAGGCCGCGGCAAGGCTTAAAAGCTGCGCTACACCTGAAAACTGCGAAATATTACTGAAATGCGTAATTATGTAATGCAATTATTAAAATGGTGGTTTTTTTGTGTTTTTGTTTATTTTTTTATTTGCTTGTTCAAGCATAGTAAATGCAGGACAATGGAAACTGACAGTCAGAATAGATGGCAATATTTATTGAGCCATCCATTGTGTGGGTGGGCTAGGGAAGCTTGTAGTGGGGGGAAAATGTACCTCATCTGGCCCCCAAAATAGATTTTATATATGAAAACTGATTGTGTGGATGTTGCCGCCGTCTCTATTTCCTGAGGCTACCATTTTGTTGACAAAGTTGAGGATGTGACAATTGTCGTGCGGGCTGTAATGTTGTATCAGAATATGCAGCTCTGCTTCAGGTTTTGCAGCTTTCATTGGATTTCTCACTTGTGAATTGCCCATTACAGCGGGGGAGGGGGGGGGGGCACTTTGAATGCTTGTTGCACAGCTGCTGTTTTGCCAGAAACCAGTGATCCATCTTTTCCTGGGATGTGAGCCCAGGTTACACTCAAGTCTCCCCCACACAGGCTATAAAGATATTGTCAGCTTTTGTGGCGCAGCACAGACTTGAGTGCTGCAGAAATGCTGTCTCATTTGCTTTTGGTTTGAAGTATCGTCCCGTGTGATTGTAGAAAGGAAAGCCACAGCAATTATGGGGGTCGATTCAAAAGGATAGTTGTGTTTCTGTTATTACAAAACCTTTGGGTTTTTTTACCACACCATTGCATTTAGTGCTGCCTTCACTCCTCCATTCATAAGCAGTGTGACCTCATTAATCAGTGGTGCATCACTTGTTCCTGACAGTGGTTATCTTTTCGCTGCTACATGCACATCTATAAATGGTTGATTAAAATAGTAAAGAAAATGCTACAATATAATATTTTTTCTAAGTTGCTCTACAGAACATACAGCGTATCCATTTTTTGACGCGAAGCAATTATGTCTTTCCCAGATATAAGCTCGCTTTTAGCTGTAGGAATGTCATGGTCTTTTATGAAGATATGTTTTTGAGTTGAGCTTAGTGTAGAGCAAGAAAGGTCTTTGAAGTGATGCGCGGGAATTCCTCAGAGCACATCAATAGTGTAGCGTGGTGGCAGTGAGTGGGAGGCTCTATCCCTGTTGCCCTAATCATACAGCAGAATCCACTGTCATCTGTAGAATCAAAGAGAAACTGTTGTCGCTCTCAGATGACACCAGCCTTGCTTGTTATATTGATGAGTAAATGAGAGAACATCCACAATTGCTGCAGTCTAATGTGAAAAACACGGATGATCAATTGGAACGGCAACCACTTTCAAAGAGCACCATTTCCTTCGTCAGTCTAAAACTGTGCAAGTGTTAACAGAGATCTACTATCCTGTTTCATCCCTCTGCCCGGGCATGCATGGAAACAGATGTATAGAATTTTAATGTTGTTTTAGTTTGAAACGCATTCCCATCAAAGCGGCTTCGGTTTAAAGCCCACCAAAGGGTTGTCGTTCGAGGTGCACGGCGATCATGTCCAGTTCCTTTTTACTGTGCATGGATAAAGAATTAACTGGGATTAAAGGCTGTAGTTGTTTGATTTTTGCAGGGCTCAATATATCATGGGGCTAGTTTAGTAGGCATTATGTATTTTCAGCTGTTCAGTAGTGAAAACATCACTGAAGAATTTAGTGCTGGATCTTTGAGCAACAGTAATAGGCCAGGTTTTTATTTTTGCTTTAAATTGTACAGTGATTTGAGATGTGCTTTACACTTGCGTTATCGGATAGAACAAACTGGAAATGGATGTATTGCAGATTTATTGGTGTTGGTGTAAATGTTTAATGTGTTGATATGAATTGTTTTTTCTTTGATAGAATTTAATACAAAAAGATGTTGAGTTAATTTAGAAACGTGTATTATTAGACAGCTTGTTGATTAGAAAAGTTTAATGTAGTAGTTAAAAATTTAAAAGGAGCTTTCTTGTGCTAATTGACCGATATCACTGTTGAAAACCTTTGTTGTCTAATGGCTCAGTAACACTAGAATAAAAAATTAGGAAAGCTGGCTTCTTGGTCAGTGGAGTCCAAAATCTTAGTGAATCCATTGACCTGGTTTGCTACTGGTGACGGATTTCAAGTACTTGTGGCGACTAGGGCTGAACGATATATCGCATTTGCGATAATATCGCGACATGATCAAGTGCAATTTTCTAACCGCAAAGGCTGCGATTATACTCTGGACATGTCCAAATTCATGGGCTGCATCCTCCTGAGGCCGCATTTGTAGACCGATTACGTCACAGCGACGCGCCGAAGGCTGTCCAAATTACTACCATATCCCAGAATTCATAGCGCGGCCCAGCCAAACTCCAGCTTCCAGCAATGGCGGCCGCTACTAAGTTTTAAAATTACTCATACTAATCTTTCTGGGTCACAAAATAAACTTTTAACATATTTTCAGGCGAGAAAGTAGCTGTGTAAACATCAAATATCTGCTCGGTTTATCAAGATATCCCATATTTGCAAAAGTGCTTCGACGTTTTCAGAGGCGTCTGCTAAGCTCGAGGGTTACTGATGCGGCCGAGAACGGCACAACTCCCGGCACATCATTTTCAGATCACCGCGGAGTTTCGCTGCTCGGGTTAAACGTAATATATAAGTCACTTAGACAACCTAAAAATGTTATTGTTGGGCTTTTTTCAGTGTTTTGTTTGTTCGTGAGTAAATCGGTTTGGCTGAGATTAAAGTTATTAGATTAGATAAAATAAAACTTTATTAATCCCCCGGGTGGGTTCCTCCTTGGTTTTCACACAGCTGACTAAACGTCAAACAGAAAACTTATTAAACAGAAGTATGAGACTGTTGAGAATTTACACCAGTGTCTGGTTATATTTTAGATAGCAAGAAGCAGACGGCCGAGTTTATTAAACTCCACCGAGACAGCGATGACGCTAATCAGAACTAGCCTTCTGATTAGCTAATCAGAAGGCTAGACCGTCCAATTTCATGCCTTTAAATTTTAAAGGCGTGTTTGTGTGTGTTTATACAATTGCTATTATGTTTGCACTTTATGTGTAATGTTACTGACTGCAGAGTAAGATGTGTGTATTTTTTATTTATTAGTTTTATTTATTTAATATTATTTTTTAATTGAATGACTGTCTAGTAGTTCACAGATGTCGAAAAACTGAGTGTGGTAAAGCCACTGATTTTTTAATGTATATTTCTGCAATCTGCACATTGTACTGACTTTCATTTTAATGTTTACACCAGGGTTCCTTGTCAGCACTTTATGCTCAGATGTTTGTAAGCTAAAAATAAACTATTGTGTATGTTCAAATATACTGTTGTGATTGAAGAAGTTAAATAAAAATGTCAGTCATCAATTCATGCATCACCTCATGTCATCATAACAGAGGTCTGTCTTCCAGGAAAGAACAGTTTAAAATTAATGTAATATAGTATTGGCCATACTATATGATGTATTGCTTGTCTTTGTTTAATAATACAGAAGACAAAGACCTTAAAAAATAATCGCATATCGCATCGCAATCGCAATATTGGGGCAAAAAATCGCAATTAGATTATTTTCCATAATCGTTCAGCCCTAGTGGCGACCACTTTCTGCCAGGGTCGCCTTTGGGGAGGGAACCTGTTCACAAAAATTTGTGTTTTGATTCAGACTGAGTGCAATCACTCTGAGATTAGCAGAGGTTTGGGAATAAATGCTGTCCGATTTATAGACACAAATCAATTGCCAAAAAATTCGCAATTGATCGGAGTCAGTCTGTGCCGATGAGTTGCTTATCTGTGATGCATTGTTTTGCAATAGGAGACGGCGCTCAACTGGTTGTCATCTAGTTGCGAAGTGGTTGTAATCTGGTTATATTCTCATATAAAAGCAAGGTTGCCAAACATCTATCATTTTGTAGTTAAGCCCCGCCCTGCCATAACTACTACATCATTATTCAGGGGGAATTTCCAGTCTTGACTGGACTTTGTTTAATGTGATTTCTTTGTGTATGTAAACAGCAACAGATTTGCGATTGTTACAGATTTCTTACAGTGAATCACTATATTATCGTAAAGAGATTTCATGTAATTGCCAGCTTCACCCTATTTAATCACAAACTGATAACAAACTGGTTCTGTTTCATTGCTGTTTTATCACCATCTTGACACACCAAAGTCGCTTTGAATAGTGGTTACAAACCTAGTCTCCATCTTTGAAGCAGTTCATTGCACACGCAGTCATTTTTATTTTTTGGTGCTACAGTCTCCCTCCACTGTTTTATCTAGTGTCACTGTAGCATAAAAGTCAGTATCAGCATTGGTTCTAAAAACCCAGTATCAGATGGGCTTTACAAAAAAATCCCAATGAAATCAACCAATCTTCTATACAACAGTCAGCTTTGGCACGTAGTTACAGGAAATCTTATTTGGGGCCTCAGGCTTCAACAGTACTAGTTGTTTGGTTACCCTGGGTGACCACATTTGGATCACTTCCAACTATTTTGTGTAGTCTGCTGGCAGTTTTTGTTAACTGGCACACTGATTCTTATGTCCTTTTTCTACCTAGGCCAACCAGATTGGGGCTGTTGTGTGCTGTTGGCAAAATATGCTTAGGTCTATGATAATAATCAAAACACAAAACAAGTAATGAACAAACATCAAACAAAAACAAAGGGGAAATCAGATCTGCAACATTGTGTTGGTTAGCAACATTATTCTGCGCTATGGGAAATTTATAATGAGACTCTTTGGCTGATAATAAGTTTATCAAAAAGATAATCACCAGATTACTTTGTGTAACCAAAAAATCTGACGGAAAGCACCACAAAATGCAAATGAATTAAAATACTAATGCCAGAAATCAGGAAATTTAAATCTAATCAGCCTGCAGGAAGTCATTATTATCTGTCCCTGTTCATTTTTCCAATTAATCTGACAAGACGCTGGAACAAATTCACTTATTTGGACAGCAAATGTAGGTCTTACCCCGATAAAACTGTGTTATGCGATTTCACAAACGGTCAAGGAAGATCAGTGGAGAAACCCGGTTACTCTCAAGAGTAGAGATCCTATTTAAGGTCGAGATTGTGGGCAGAGAAAGCAGTTAATCAAAAACACGCAAATGGAGCAGCACTCGTGCATAGTCTCGCAAGTAGTTGCTCTTGTGGCTTTAACATTAGTGGTTTGAACTGTCCTGACTGGTTTGCAAAAAAATATGGGTGTGTAATGTTTCACTCAGCTGCTTAGGGCAGATTTATGCCTTTGGATTAAGATGCAGCGGTGTGAGGTTAACACAGGCTGTAAAGGGTTCATGGGAGTAATGGAACAGCTTAGTCTTCACCATCATTTTCTATTTCTTTGAAAATGTAAACAACATGGACATATTTGCTCTTTTTTTTCTTTCTTTTTTTAATCACGTAAGCACAGCATAGCAAATACATGAAGGTAAATTATATTACTTGGTTGGGAAATAAATACACAGCATGGCACAAAAATGTACAACACATCCATCTAGTGAGGTAGCAATGCCACGACAGCCAACGGGTTAAAATCCTACGCTGAACCATAAATCACTTCCCACGCCGTAGGCATCTACAAACGGGAGCAGAGAAACAACTCGCCAGAGAAGCATAAATTCAGCTTTAGTGTTATTAGTAGTGAAATGAAATATTAGGATGCTCCAACGTGTGAATATATCGGACTAAATATACTGCAGCTAAAAAAGAGCACACATGGTATGGTCTGCATATTGTGTGATTGGTTGTTTTAGCTTTTACTTGTAACATACAGTAATCTGCCGGAGAAAGCCTGTTTGCTTTGCATTTTAATTTGGCAGCCGCTATAAAAGAAAATTGATGATGCTGGGGAAAAGGGAGAACAAACAGGCATGGGGAATAGGAGAGGTAGATGGAGAATTGAAGGAGAATCATTTGCATTGGTGACAACACGAGGACAAAGCAAGCAAACCTCAGCTCTTATACTTTTCTAAGTGATGGTGCGTTTGAGCTCCGACATAGCTGAGTTGCATTTTTGGAGGCGGAAACACATTTCCTTTAATGGATGACCAAGTGGTCACGGTGGCAGCAAATGTGTAAACAAGGATGTCAAATGTCCAAATAAGGCGAATGTATTTAAACTCGCGTTCTAAAGGAAAGCTGGTCTAGACCTCTGTCACATGGTCCAGCATGGAAGATGCACTGTAGCTCCAAATATTAAAAACTATATTAAACAGTATTGTTTAAGGTTAATACACAGTGAAAAGTGGGACCACTCGTTAGCTATAGCCTATTATAGGTATTGTGTAATACACAAGTCAAAGAAAATGATTTAATGTAGCTATTTTCCCCATTACAGAAATGCAGCATAGAATGCATTTCTTACCTCGCATACGATTTCCAGCACTGCAAACATTGATGGTGATAGAGTGTGCACCTTAGGCCTTACTGTCAGATGTTACTGCCTACATTTCTGTGTGTGTGTGTGTGTGTTTTTATGAGCAGTTGCGTTGTGAGTCTTTATGCTTCAAGTACAAAGTTAAAGTGCCCTTTAAAACAGAGGCAGCCTATTAATTTTCCCCAAGGAGCCACATGAAAAACTGGGACTGTTGTGGAGGGCCACGCCAATAAGCTTATAAGAGATACAATTAATATTAAGCAGAACTTAGTGTAGCCTGTTGGTCCCAGTTTCTCATTTGGCCCTTTGGGGAAATTGATTGCCCACTCCTGATTTAAGATGTGATTTTTACATAGTGTGCTGCAGATAATTTGTCAGCAATAGATTCCACGCTGTCAAAACCAGTTCTCTGATCGAGAGTGAATTGGGTCCAAATTATTGCTTACTCTTGATTCTTGTCATTTTTTGCACATGACACTTGTGTCTCTGAGGGACAGATCAGTGCAGCATTGATTGTGGGTAGCCACCATGTTAGAGTGACAATGCCATTTGAAGCCTCGCTTGTTGACTCGGCCCCTGTTAGGCAGCTGCTGGAAGAGAGGCAGGCAGTTATTTGAGGTTAATGGTTGTCCTCAGCCTTTCTCTAGTTGGACATTCACATGGCAACACTACAACTGTCTATGGTACAAACAGTAGTGCAGTGTATTAGTCACTCACCAGTGGCCTGCTGTTTTCTCATAGTTGGACTTTTGACACTCTGTAGGAGCGGTTATGCCAGTGTTCACTGTGGTGCTGTTGTTGCTTTATTACTGATTTCTATTGTTCAGTCATCCTCAGTGTAGTAGGTTAATAGAAGATTCCTCGTGGAATAAACTAGTATAAAAGCCTGAAAGGTCCAGAGAATTTGCGAGTAGATACCATTAACTTGACTGAATGCACTGTGTGCAGATGGGTATTTCACTTTTCACTAAGAATTTGTTGGAATCCTGCCTGGTGAGCTGCCCGTGCAGGAATGCATGTAATAAACAGTCGACAAAAGACTCTAGGGAAAAAAGTAGTGTCTTTATCTTTTCTGCTGCACACACACACAGACACAGAGAGCAGTGTTATTCAGGGACTTTCTGCTCTTTAGCCCGAGGCCATGTTCCTTTCACATCTCTTCCTTCTCCCTCATTTGTCAGTCAGTATTTAAGTTAATAAAACAAGCTTATTTTAGCTTGCACATTTCAGCTCCTTTTTCAGTTTACATTCTGGGTCGAGGAGGAAAACCTTAATATTGATTGATGGGGGAAAGATCATATATCGGCTATTCAAAATAATACTTTAACATTTCAGTCGGTGCAAAGCGCTTCAGCACTGTCTCTCACTGGTATATGCATACTACACCTGATTTAAAAAAAAAAAAAAATAGTAAGACATTATAATTTTGCATTCTTACTTGTGCACCTTTTCTCTTGTGCTTTTTTCCTAAAGTTTTCTCAGTTTCAACCTGAAACCTTGATTTTTATCTTTAAAATGTTGGGAAAATACACAATGTTCATTATTAGTGATCTGAAATTAGTGATCTCAGGCATCTCTGAGTAGAATTTGTGGATCGGTGTTTTGTGGATGGCTTCCAACTACTGCTCCGTCCTTACAGGCACCTCGCTTGACGTGTCAAACTAAGAAAGTCCAAAGTCCATGAGGCTCTGCTGCAGGAGTGTTCTTCCAGAATGAGAATTGTGATATCTTAAAATGAGGGTCCAGATTCTCTCTTAAGTAGTAAACCACGTTGAGATCTGGTGACCATGATGGTCATAGCATGTCAATCACATCATTTTGCCACCTATTGAATATTCAGTGAGACCTCGTGCTCTCTCAGTGAGGCATTGTTATCTTGGAAGAGACCACTCCCATTTGGATAAAGTGTTTCATAACAGGATAAAAGGTAATGAGGGTTAGCCCACACGTCTACATTGTGATGAGTGACTCATCACTTTTTTCCTGTTCTCTATAAACCATTCTCATGCCTATGGTTTTTGCAACACTAAACACACTTGTGTAATGAGAGGGTTAAGCCCTTCAACCCTCATCTTGAAATCCCTCTGTATGTAATTGTTATTCGACTGTTGTTACTGACAGTATGATTGTGCCCTGCATTGGAATTTTCAGCCAACTGAGAAAGAGTTGGTTCGTTGTTTTTTGGTACTTGCTGCATAGTCATCAGATATTCGCTGTTGGCAATATTTACCCAAACATATTTACCCAAGTTTTCCATAGATGTAAATGCAGATGCAATTTCCTGCCAGTCTGTGACTAAAGCTCCTCCCCGCCATTTTACTGAAACTGAAGTCTTGCAGATTAGCAATTGCAAGTTTACATGAAAGTGTTTGTGGTAGCTGTGATTTCTGTGTACTGACTGTCCTCTGATTTAAAAGTGTGAAAAAGGAAATGTGCAGCCTTAGTGCGTGCAGTATTGTCTAAGTCAAGAAATCAGTCAGTGATCTAAATTTGATGACTGACTAAAGCCTGACAGCAGATACTCGGAGTAAAGTCTCAAGCGAGGAGGAGCTTGATCGTATCACTTTGACTAACCACCTCAAGCTTCAGCCCTGCTTTGTTTGATTAAATTAGCCATTCTTCTTTGCTTTACTACAGCTAAATAATCAAAAAGAATAAATTGTGTGTGTTTTCTGAAACACCTTTTCTTGAATTTAGTGGAAAATGTCATGATGTCAAGTAAATTTGTGAGGGAGAATTCGTGAGGTCATATGGAAAGAGACCCAAGGTGCTAAGGGAATCCAGCTACACTAGGTTAAGTAATAATATGTTGAAGCTGGTCTCTGTTGATGTTCCAAACAAAGTTCTTATAAGGATGTCAGCCACTCTGTAGCCAACACTTAACAGGAAGTTATTTTAAGCTTAGAAGACAAAGACAATACCTTGACGTGTCTGTGAAGGTTCTCAGTCATCCAGGTCATCGTAGTCAAAGGAGCTTGCAAAAGAAAAGCGTCTGGACAATACCTTGACTTTCTCTTGTCAGTGGGACATAAAAAAGAATCACCAGACAAATTTGGTCAAAACAGATTAAAAGGTTTCGGTAGTGTGTACACAATGTTTAACCAGAGGTAAATGAAAAATACACTGGCCTTATTGTGACAGCATAGCTGGCACAAAGCTTTTGGGTAGTAGGGACCAACATCTGTGACATTACAGAGTTTTTATTGCGTATTTGTTTTGTAGTGTTTCTTATTCTCGCCTTAAAGGTTAGATTAATGTGTGGGGGTAGGTATTAGTTCATGTAGTTCACATCTGTGTATGCACTGTGATCATTTTATTTATAGAGCACTAACCACCATGGTTTGACTGTGGGTTTAACAACATATTTATAGTTTAGTATATGGAAACATTAAGTTTCCACAGGTCATGTGCATGACTTGTGTGCCTTATTGACATCACCCCACTTTGAAAGCTGCTGCTACAAGAAATTAAATATAGAATTAAGATGCTTTGTTGTCCTAAAGGATTGCTGGGTGTATCCAGTGTATATCCAATGCTAAAGGAGATGATAAAGAAAGCACTGAATGACCTCTCCTTGCATTTTGAGATTTCAGCCAGCTCTTAGAGATTTCACTTATATATTTCAGGGTCATTTCACTCAGTGTGCAGACTTCCTAAGCAAAATAAAAAAAGAAGAAGATAAAAGGCTGATTTCCTACTGCTAAAGCCTGGGTTGTTTATTTTCAACAGCTCACTGACTCAAGTTTAAGACCATCTCTAAAAAGCCAACGAGGTGCTGAAAAGAAAATGCCCATTAAACAGAAATCATACCCCATCATGTTGAAAGCAACTGAGCACAAGTGAAAATGATATTGAGGAAAAGGGCTGATGTCTGTGTGCTTACCAGTAGATGTTATTAAGTTGTATGGACTAGTCCTCTTGATAAATGTTATTAAAATACTGAAATGCTGGTGCTCTTGGATACACTTTCTATCATTTGGCCTTGTGTGTTTTCAACATAATGCATGCATTTCTCTACTGAGCTCCTGTTTAAGTATTTAGTATTTATGGATTAAAAACACTGCCAATCAGGAAGTTGCTTCCACTTAATGTTTGTTTACTTTTCTTTTTGGTTTTGAATATGTCTATTTTTGAACCTCTGTTGATGGACGTGGATCTTTTGGTACCTAGTATGACAAAATGTCATCTTTTTCCACTTTGATTGTCATGTAGGAACACTATGTTGACAGCAAAGTACGACAGATAGTCAAGACCAGACATTAAATTCAGCACAGCAAACACGTAACGCGAACATACCCTGAGGTTTTCATTTTACCAACATCGCATATCTTACTTTGGTGGGGTTGTAGATGTCGACCTAAAGTCAACACAAAGCACTTCAAGAGCTCTCTTATCTACACTTGTTATTCTCTTTCGTCTGAATAATTTAGTTTCGTTTAATGAGTTTGTGCTCTACAATTGCAATAAGCATTAGTAAACCAGTTTCATTTAGAAATTATTCAAGTGATAGCAGTCAAAAAAGATATGTCTAGATTGCACTTGATTTTGTCTAGTTTGTGTTTGATGTACTCGATAATGTTGCTAAGCAGCTCTTTGTAATGTACTACTTGATCCTTTTTATCTCACAGTCTTGCTGAGTGGTTGTCACTTGCCAACAGTCTGTCTGTAACCAAATTAGTTTAGGCTTGATAAGACTACCAGAGCTGTGGAATGAAATTTCATACTCTTTGTTGAATTATCTTGAACCCCTATAGAAAGAAGACCGTTTTGTGTCAAGGGGAACCTCTTCATCAGCTCTAACTGATATTACCACAGAAGTTATTGCTATGGTCCCTTCTGTTTCAGTGTTTAAACAGCTCAGATGCTAAATATACTGTTGCATTGTAATGCAAATGGCACCATCTTTTTTTTCTGTTTTGGCTTAAAGGGCTCCATCGAGTGTTTTAAGTCTCACTACCTTGTGGAGGAATGTAATGTTGTCGAAGTCAATCATCATTACCACAGAGGAGATGTTACTCTTAAACAAGGCAGTTTGTCCTGCAGTATTAACATTCTAATTTTACCGCTTTGTCCTTGTTCGTGCAGTCTGTGTAGCTCTTTGAAGACTGATAAACAAAGCTGTGATTGGTTTTATTTTTTATTTTTTCCACTGACATTTTAAGATATTGGAAACAATTCCACCATGAGTGTTGTGCACATTTTAAATAAAAGTAGAAAATAGCCTAGATGTCTTTGTGCAGCTGTTCTCATTGACTTGTTAGTGTTGGGGATTGAACAGATATATCAGCTGTTGGTGATTCAGAGTTCGCAGCTGGTAGTTTTTAGGCGTTAGAAGATTTTACATGTGTGTGATAAAAAGAATTGAAAGTTGAATTGGGCTGCTTTATTTTATTAACTGTCTAGATTATATTGTTCTACCACAAAGTGCTGGTTAGTGGAACATATCACTCAACCCTGTTCTATATGAGGCTTAATGCTAAGTAGTTATTTTTAATGAAATGCAGAGTATTGGTTTAGTGTGTTCTAAACCAATACTGTGATAAGATGTTCTTTCTATCTTTCACTGCTAAATAGGTGATAAAGCCCCTGGTGTGGTATTTGTGACAACGTTCCACTTTCATGTTGGTGTGCAGAGATGACAGGCTAGATGAATACTTGTCATCTTGAAGTGTTCCTGTGCCCCACGCGCAAACATATAGATGGATGCAGTAATATATTACTAAAAATTCCTTAGCAATATCAACCCTAAAGTCTCTCCACTGGGAGATTACGCAGTCAGTGTGCCTATTGTGCAGCTGGCCATGGATGCAAAGAAGAGTGCCATAGTAGATGCCGCGACTGCCGCTACATCAGCTTCCATTGAGACAGAGTGCCTCAATTATAGAACGGAGAGAGCAGAGATAATTAGAAGTGTTTTGAGAATCTTAGAGACTAGCGTTGGTAATTCAGAAATCACGGCATAGTGGAATGGCTCGGCATGTTAATGGAGTTGCTCTTGTTTCTGCTCGAGTCCTCTTTGAGCAGAGGAAAAATCAATATGGCTCTTTGTCAGTGTTTTAGGATTGGGGGTTTCTTACTCTCTTGCCAATGTGTGCGTGTTCTTTTCGCTCTCTGTATCAGCTCTAACCACAGACAAGCCACAGTGTGAGTATTTATTTCTTCTCTTAGGTGAGTCTAATTTCCTTTTAAAGTACCCACCACTCTTTGACTACTTGACAAAATTCAGATGATCTTTTAGTGCATTTTTATTGATGTTTTCTTTTCCATGAATAGCGGTGAATAGTGTTAACACTGTGCTGAGGTTATTTCTAAGAGCATTTCACTAATACTTTGTGACAGGCAGAAGAATATGATTTACTGGGGCAAGCATTTCCGTTATCAAATGACCGTAAACGCACTTGATGTTCTGTAGCTTTGAATCATCTGAGGCATATGTTTATTTCGAATAGTTCAAGCCTGATATTTATCTCAATTTGATTACAATTCACGCAGAGTTGCCTTAATCTGTCAAGTACTTAAACCTCCAGATCAAGGCTTTATTCTTTCTTTTAATCTATTGATATCACTATCAAAGGAGGGGGAGGGGCGTAAGCTGTAAAAATGCAGCACCTTATAAAAATCAAAGTAGTTGTTAGCCCCGTCTGTTGTGCCATTTTTCATTTCTTTAATCTGGCAGCTTTTGTTGTGCAGAGCGATCATCTCAAAGTGCTTTGTTTAAGCATACAACATAATTACAGAGGCTTCACTAGGCAAGTAGATTTTTGTATAGCCCCTAGCTGAATCCGTTGGCAGTTACCATTTCCCCACTATTAGACATGTCACTTCAAGATGTCATCTTTTTCCATCCATGACATTTCCCCTATTACTGCAGTCATCTGCCTTAAATAGATACTACTAACAATTAGAGCTGGGCGATAGAACGATAACGATATGTATCGCGATATAACTTTTACTCGATAGAGAAATTAAGCTATCGCGATAGACCTCGCCGCTCTTGTTCTCTTAAAAGAAAAAAAAAGGTCAGCCGATCCAAATTAAGTAGCGCAGAGCCGAACCAATCACAGCCGCAGCGTCACGTCGCGTGACTTGTTACGTACAGCACAAGTGCCAAGCCGCACGTGTGTTTGTTTGGGAAGCAGCCAGCGGGTAATGGAGCCAGCGCGTAATGGAGGAAATGAGTGTGCCGACTAGAAAAATCAACCGAGCGTGACCGAAGAGAAAACAGATGACGGTTCCAATGCCGGAGATATTGTCGAACAGAAGAGCCATAGAAGCTCCGTAGTGTGAAGGTATTTCGGCTATTTCAAGTCTGACAAAAAACAGAGTAGCTTGCACTGTAAATGTGCCGAAAGCAAGTCTGGAAATACAATAAACTGGTGCATGCGTCACACTGTGCGCCACGTTATTGTTTCGGTGAAATGAATTTCTACAATACTGTTACTGTTAATTCTACTCTCTGCAGTGTTTAAATGCTTACATATACACACAGTTACTGTCCGTCTACACATACGACTCGGTTCTGCTTCTACGCCCCAGCTTTGTTTACTTTTTCCCACCGAGGCTTCTAGACTTCTGATTGGCCAACATTTCGGCACGGTTAGGAATCTAGCGCCACCTGCTGCTTTGGCATGTTCATAGCAGCGTTTTCCTTCATTTCTGCCTTTACGTGTGAACGGGATTATTTTTTAAAACGAAAACGGAAAATCTCCGTTTTCAAAAATACCCGTGTACGTGTGGACGTAGCCTCAGTCTCTGACTGGAAGCGCTAATTCGTCATTCGGCTTTTGTCAGACTAAAGTAACTGTTACAACTGTTTGAAAAGCTAAGCTATACAACAAGGAGAGATTGAGAATTTCCTTTTAGTTCTCAGTTTATTTGATATTGACAAAAGTTAGTCAGTTTTGTCTGTTCTTCTGTAAAACAAACTAAGATTTATTTGTAGAATTAATATTTTGTTTCTAAGTGGAATTGACAATTTAGTCTGTTTCGTTTGTTCTATTTTGAAACTTAGACGCTTTAGCGGCTGCCTTTTGTGTAGTTTGCAATATTTGCCTTTATTTATCTGAAAAAGTCTCATGTTCCTTAAGTACATCTACCCTGTTGAACTTATTATGGGAAATAAATATTTAAATCAAAACAAGCTGCTGATTATTTCACATTTTACTTGTGAGCAACGGCACATTTAAATCTTACAAATATAGTTATTTGGCTTATATCGTGATGGATATCGTTATCGCCTGAAATGAAAAAAACATATCGTGATATGAAAAAATCTCATATCGCCCAGCTCTACTAACAATAAGGTTTTATAATTAAGGAATTTGGTTTCTTCTTGTAACAGTTGCTTGAAAAGTTTGTACAGTTACTGATATGAGTGATTGGCACTGAAGTTAGACTGATTTGTAAAGTTACAACAATGCAGAACTGGCATGATGTTCTGTTGGTTTGGTTATCAGCTGTGAGCTAGACACTCAGAAGTCCATTCACATTTCCTTCTGGAACAAAAATGCAAGAGCTTTAGCGAGGCACACGTTGGAACGGTTTGACAACGCACCAGTGCAGAGTTGGTCTTCAAAGCAGGGCGAACACTATGCCAATTTTATTAATCATGCAGGATGTATTAACTCGCTGCCAGAATCTGCTGTTTGTGTGGTCACAGAAAAATAAGCCTGCCACACATGGAACTTACAATGAGAGTGAACACTAAGCCTGGTCAGTTTTGTCCCAGTAATAATGGATCACTTAAGTTAATTATGAATGTGTTGCTCTTGTCGGTATATTTTGTGATATGCCAAATATTCAACTTTCCTCAAGTGCTTATTAACAAAGACTTAATCTGACTGGTGGCAACATATTTGCATGTCTGCATTCATCAATCAGACAGTAATTATTAGGAAACCTTCAAAATCTCTCTGGGAGTTATTGCAGTCAGTCCAAGTCAGACTGGGAAGGGTTGTCTCAGGTGACCTGTGCAATCATCTTGCAGAAGTGGTCATAAATAAAAGGTTCAATAGTTTTAAATGATTTTTTTCCTCCATGTTTTGCTCTGACATCTACAATAAGTCGCAGCAAAAATAAAATGTTGTCTCCTGGAATCTGCAAAGGCTTGTCTTGGTTTTTGTGCACGCTTTAATACACCTGCTCGGATACGGTGCTGAGAGGGTGTAATGTCAAGAAGTCAGTTTCCTAATGCATCTAACCTTTTCTGTGAGCAAATAGTTTAAATGTCAGTGTAGTTGATCACATAATAGATTTTATTTATTTAATATTCCAAAACAGTCTGTGGGGCAGCAGAGGTAAATATTTGTAGTCGGGTTTAACATTTACGTTGGCATTTCAGCTGTGATCAAATGATGACTGCGTTGCCTTATTTGTCCACCTTAGTGTTTATGTACTGATGTGACATTGATGCAAGATGTAAAAGAGTGTTACTTCTGTTCTGTCACCTAACCCATTTTACTGGAACACTACTGTGGACAATATACCTTTTAAAGCGGCGTTGTGTAAGAGCTTTAAGTTTTGCTGCCCAACAGCAGCTCTTCTACATCTGGTTTGGTCTGAGTCATTGTTCTGCCAGTCCAGAAATCGTGGAAGACTACTGCAGAAAAGACTGGAAGACTTTATATTAAGAGGTTATAGAGTGTTGAGTATAATGTATTAATTTAAAAAAAAAAAATCAACCTTTTAGAAATGGGAGATTGTAAAATTTATCTTCACTCATATGGAAGGCAGCTGTCTAGTGAGCCTCCATTTGCTTAGCATTGTGAGTTACTGTTGTTGGCCTCTTTACTGCTCAAGATGCTGGCTGACCCACAGACTCCTGATTCCCATCACTTTGATTGGCTGCTAGTGTTTATTTTTTGATAATCAGCTCAAGCACACAATCCAATTACACAGAGGTTAGTTTGTGAATGCGCGCCCTGAGTGAAATTAAGAAGATCTGAGAACATCTGTAGGCGTTGGGTTTTAACCCCCCACCTCCACCCCTCTGCCCAAAGTATCCATAATGACATTTTACAAGACAAAGTAAGCATTCAAGTTGGTCTTCTTTTGTCATGTTGGGCTTCTACTAGCAGTTAAAGCCATAAGATTTGGGGGTTTTTTTTAACACGCCGCAGACATCTAAACAAGGCATGTGAATATGTGACACATCACACCAATCAGGGCTGAATACATCCGGTTAAACGGTTGGGTTTCCCTACTATTATGACAACAGTTTTTTAAACAATTCCCAGATCAAATGGACAAACAAAACTGTGCTTGATGTTCTCTACTGTTTGTTACCACATTTGTTACCAGGTTTAACTCTGGTTAATAACAGTTACATTTGTTACTGTTAGTGCTGTCTGAAGATCCTCGAGTAAAAAAATAATAAGAGTCTTACACATCCACAGTGCACTAAATTGCCATCTGAACAAACTAGAATGAAGATCTGGCAGATCTTTCTGAACCTACCTGGATATTAAGAATTTATTATATTTATAGCTTTATATACCCGGCCAGTAGCTAAGCCTTGAATATGGAAAGATTAGAGAATGCCAATGCTGAAGTGGACTTTATATTCAGCATTGAATAATTAGTATTTGTTTATTTACACAAGGCAAACTGTCATTGCAATACTAAATTATGTTATTGCAAATCAAAGATTTTTCCCTCGGATGTGAAGCTAGCCAGGAGCATCGACATCACTAATAAGTGGACCTATACATTCTGTGATATGGGGGGCAGCCAATTACCATTACCATTATTTTTGCACTGGATTTATGTGCCATTGTTTGGTTTAATAATAATTTAGAAGAAGTAAGCATGCAAATTAGTGTTTATTTGCTATACTCTGCTTCTGTGTTACAGTACAATCAATTTCAGCCATAAGCTAAACAGCACAGTGGTGTTGCTAGGCAGAATATTAGGAACAGATTCTAAGGGAGCCTTGTTACTGTTTATCTTATTTCCCAGTATTCTTTTTCTTTTCTTTTTTTTTTTCCTGTCATGGACAAATTATTTCTGCCTATTTCAGAGAATGGTCAGCTGTTTCCGAATATATGTAAACCTTGACACAGTTTTTGTTCAAATGTAACTGCAGTTACAATGTGTGGCCCATTCTTTTTGTTCTTTTTTTTTTTTTTTTTTTTTTTTTGGCCTGTCCCGTTTTGCTCTTTTGCCATCAGAATTATTGTCTAAAGGCGAAGAAAGATGCCCAATGGACCATCCCAGCCTTGCCGTAATGGTCTATTTGATTCACCTTTTAGTGTTTATTTTATTTTCACTTTGCTAAACACGGGACAGGCTTGACTGGGAAAAAGGGTTGAGCCCTCCAAGGAAGATGCTCCTGGAGGGCTCAACCTGAGGGTTCCCATTCTTTTTTTTCCTTTCTTTTTTTTTTTCAAGAGCCAAGTGTTGTTGGTTAGCTGACTCAGAACCTTTTTTGTGCACAGGTAGCGGTTATTCCTCCATTATATCTTGATCAGCTGAGCAGTGAGAGGGTCTGTAGTTTATTCCAGCTGTGGATTTTTCTGTGAGTCAGCATTGTGCAATCAAAGGAACTGCAAAACCCAAACTGCAGGCGCAACATTAAAGGTGACCAGTTAAAAGTTTGGGGGGTTTTTTCAGAGAGAGAGAGAGAGAGCTTGGGCTTGGCAGTATATAGAGACCTGGCCATTAGATGAAGGGAACAGTGGTGCATGATCACAGGAGCCTTTGCAAAGGAAACAAAATTGCTTTCATAGCATGCAGTCAGGTGAAGACAACTCTCCAGGAGGTTGGCATATCATTATCTAAGCATAGCATAAAGGGAAGACTTCACAAAAAGAACTGCAGAGGGTTTACCTTAAGGTACAAACCAAGAGCCGAAAGACCAGATTAGACTGGACATGGCTTCCAGCGGTACTGGGTCACTGGTGTTTATTGATGGTGTGACAGATGACAAAAGCAGTGGGATAATCCAGAGTGTACAAAGAAAATACTGTCTGTTTAGATTCAGCCAAACGTAGCAAAGTAGATGGGACGCTACTTCACAGTACAGATGGAAACTGACCCAAAACACTGTGTAAGCAATCCGGGCGCTTTTGAAGGTAATGAAGTGGAATATTCTTCAATAGGAAGTCAGTCACTTGATCACAATCTAGTGGAACATGCATCTCACCTGTTGGAGATAAATTAAATACAAAAAGACACCTGAACTAAAACACACAACATAAAGGCAGTTAAAAGAAACCTCAGAATAATGTTGGTTTCAGAGTAAAGGCAGTCCTCAATTGTGATTCTTTCCATTTGTTTAATTATATTTGAGCAGCTAAAAGTGGGTTCAGCAGTCATTTTAAATGGAGCTAGTTGCTGGAGACTTTTTCCATTAAAGGAAACATCTTGTTATTGAACTACTGCTGCACAATAGAAGAAGCAGGCAAGAAGTTACACAACCATCAAATTAACGATAGCACAATTGGACGACTGCAATCCAGAAACATATGGAGCAGCCAAAGCATGTGAAAGTCAAACAACGCTAAATGTAAAAGGGGAAAAACAAAACATTGTGTTCAACCAATGGAAAAAAGAGAGAGCGAGTTCTAATGTAATATAGATTAACACACTGTTACACACCCAGATCACTCAGATTCCTTCTCTTAATTCAGCTTTTAGTTTCCACAATACTGTAAAAGTAATAT
The DNA here is from genome assembly GCF_000239375.1 of Pundamilia nyererei. NCBI lineage: Eukaryota > Metazoa > Chordata > Actinopteri > Cichliformes > Cichlidae > Pundamilia > Pundamilia nyererei. The sequence goes on along the minus strand of NW_005187538.1, from coordinate 832,535 downwards.
GCATACACATTTTGATGCTCCCTTGTTTTCGGTCATTATGCTCACTGCATTTTGTTCACCTGTTATACAATTTGAAACTGAGAATTAAAGCGGCAATATGAGCAATTTTAGGATGTGGATAGTGGAGCTGAGTTTTTTTCCGTTTTCTTCCGTTTTTTTTTTTTTGTCAGCTACACGAATGAAATCTGAAGTGTGAATGCGCATGGTGCATTTTCCTAGCACAAGTGCTACTGGATATCCCTCACTGTTCAAACATTCAGTGCTTGATATAGAGAGTCACAGCTATGCAGGGAATGCATTTGAGATTTTGCAGGTGTTCTTCTCTGTGAGATATGGTAAACCAAATCTCTCCTCCAGCCCTGCACGACAATTTAGAGCAACTCTGGAGAAACATCTTTCAGTCCTTAATAAGATGTGGTGCACCGAGTTCAGGATGAGGTAATAATCATTATGACTAAGTATGCACCTCAATAAAAAAAAAAAGGAAAAGAAACCATTATAGCATTATATAAGCTTTTTTTATTGTTATTATACCAGGAGCTGCAACAAACAATGCCCTGGGCCCCACTGGTAGTGCTATTAAATATGTGTTTATCATGGGATGCAATAATCTAAATGAATGGGTTTTCGTTGCCATGTGTCTCAAAGATCTCTGGGTTTGTGATAGTAGGATACAGTAAGAAGGTTCCTAGCAGAGATAATCATGCTTAATTTAAGGGCACGTCTCATTTATACCTTAGCTGAGTCCTTATCTGGCTGTCTGTGCTATCAAACAATAATTACCTGCTCTGACTTTTGATTTAAAATGTGTGACGTCCATTGCCGGCTATTTTTGTCAGATTTTGGAGAATTACCCTCATTTGAGCCCTTAATAGTGCAGTCATATTTTCTCTGTCAGGTACAGGTGGTAATAATAGAGTCACTTGTCATATTTCCCATTGTGTCTGTGTGTTATTTTTCACCTTTCCATTGTATTGCTTCTGTCTGCTACACTTGGTAAGCAAAAAAAGGGAAAATGAGGCTGGCCGGTGCCTCAGTAGTCATTTTCAGAGCCTTGTTTACAGACACATACTCTAGCAGTCACATGTAGAAAAACCACATTATGTCAAATCTGAATTAGCTGTGTTCCACATGAAATAATCCAGAAATCACAACCCGCTGTCCTTTTTCTACACTCTCAAGGCTAAATCACCCCTACATGGCCTCTAATAGATAGCTGAATGAAACTGGATCTGTGAAGAGAAGAAAAAAAAAAGGGGGTGGGAGGAGGCTGGGGGTGCAAGCACTGTGGGAGTTACACAGCCTGCATGCCTTTCACTCAATGGGCCACTCTTTGGGACATTTCCTCAGTGCAGCTTTTTCAAAAGGGGCTTGCGCTGCAGCTCCAGCAAAAGGGGCAGTACAGTGGGTCAACTGCCACTAGAGTTACAACCTCTCTTTTGTCGAGGTGTTGGACAAATTAGACCTCACAACTGTTTACCCAGTCATATAGGGACAGCTGCATCACTCCGCCCCTCCAAAACCTGTCACTGATGGTCGTTCCTTTGGGGAGCCATCTGTGAGGAGTAAGCAGCGATCAAATGATTGCTCAACAGTTTTACCTCCGTCACTGCTGGGGGTGATCATTTAACAGAACGAGATGTGTGTATTGTGTGATCCAGCTGTGATGTTTCCACTGTTTTTCTTGATGGAGCTAAGTCAGGGTACATGTTAAAATGAGCTGGTAGGTGTAAGTGTGCACCAGCATCTGTGCTGCATCCTTTAGATTTTTTTCCCCCCTGAGGAGGGTGTAACTGAACTTATAAATATAGTCTTGTGTGGGTATGTGTCATAACTGGATAATTTGGTATAAAGAATAATTCTTTGAGCTCTTCCATTATAGAAACATTTATTTCATTTAATTGTACTACCAGCAGTAATGAGGCAGAAAATATGCTAATATCTCCATGTAATCTCTTTGGGTGCTGTCACAGTTCTTGGTGGATGCCACAGGATTCAAATGAGCCAAATACACATGAGTAGAAGTCCAACATTCAGATGTGAATTTTAATTATATTGGTTTGTGGTTTTAAAAAAAAGTCTGCATTATAAATTTATAGGTTTTATGAATAAAGTAAAAGTAAAATGCTTTCTTGCCATTTATTTTTTTTTAACTGGCAGAGTTTGATATCTCTAGTAACACACTGTGAATGATGTCCTTGATTTTCATCAGTTCTTGACTCACCTTTATAGAAGCACTGTTTAATGCCTGTTGTTCATTTACGCATTGATTGATTGATTGATTGTGAAAAAGGTTTGCTGAATCCGTATAGCAAATTTTATTCTGGATTTTAATCAAATTTTCTTTTTACATTTTTACTCCACTACTACTACTACTTGCATTTACAATATACATAAATTTTCACAGAACATCCCATGCAACATTTACATCTGTTTGCTACACGACATATTGCTGCCGACCAAACTGCAGTTGTTGCAGTTTGCATCTCAGCGACACATTTACATTTCTGAGAAGGTTAGGTCCAAGCTGATAATTAGATGTAGCTGAAGCATAATTTTACTATGAAATGTAGCAGAAAATGAAAGCTAATCATTTTGTAGACCCACCTGACCGTAAATAGTTGTAGCAATAAGCATCAAATTTAAAGGAGCACTTTAGGCAGGAATAGATGTTTGGGACATAAGCATGAAATTCAACATTGTATTATAATGATTATAATATTTGACTTCCTCTGAGGATATATTTTTATGTGATACAATACTAAGATATTTTTAATAGCCTATAATATGTAAACACAATCTGTATGAACTCATCATTATTTGCTTCTATTATTAGCATTGTTTTATTTCTGTTATTTTACACATATCTCCATTCATTACATTAGTATTACTACATAGCTTCAACTTCATGCTGACCTTAAGTTGTGTTTCTGCATCTTAGTTTTAGCCACTATTGTTAATCACCATTTTCATATAAATGTAGTCATACATAGCCCCTATATACCTGTTGCTAATACTGAGCTAATGGCAAGTTATTACTTTAGTGTCAAAATACAACTACCTAACTGTAAAACTGTGTGAAGCTGTGCATTGGTTAATTACACGGAGACATCGTTGTACTTTACAAAGCTCCTAGCAGACTTTCAGTGTTTCTTATAGTAAATAATAACCTCTTTTCACAGTCGCCCACTCACAACAAGCACGCTAACAGCTTGATTTTCACATTGAGCTCACATCTTTTTTTTTCCCCCTGAAACTCCAGAGGAAAAAACAAGAACAAAAAACTTGTATCTTTATACAAAAAGATTTATATAACTATCTTACCTTTTTCAAACCCAGATTTGAGTTCTGTTTTGAGAAAAGAATTTTTAAACATTCTTTTCTGACCATTTTGTTCTGCAGTATGTCCACAAATGGATACAGCTAAGATCTGTTCAAGAATGTCATATTTATTTGCCCAAAGATATATAAAAGTGATGACCTTTAGGCTACATTGTGTAAGCAAATACAACAAACTGGTGTTCTCCTGAGACGTACACTGGTTCATTCATGCTTTTAAGCTCCTCTGTTAGTTCAAGATTACCATTGTACTATTGAGTTGAAAAGGCACGGCTTCATAAACCATGCGGGGGAGTGTGAGGCCAGCTACTTCTTATTTATCAGCAGTGGCACTATCAGCAGTGGCTTGTGAAAAGAGAGCCAGTCATTCAGAACAGTGGGGCCACCTTGGCTGTCAAGGCAGGATTTAGGCTACATTTCCCATGGTTGCCATGACGACTGTGGGAAGTGATTATGAAGAGAGGGTTTCGAGCAGCGCTGTCACACCAGTGGGTATTACCATAGTGGTTTGCACGGTGATCATCAGAGAATTACTGGCTCATGATCAAACGATATATATATATTTTTTTGTATCCACTGTTATTTTTGTGTCTGAAATATGAGATTAATGTATGTGTTTTCTTGCTTCTGTTTTTTCTAGGGTAAAATGTGGTTAAATGGGACAGGAACAAGTAGACCGTGAGGATTCTCTAACCCTTGCCCCTGTGTCCCAACCGTCTAAGAGGGTGTCGGACCTCACTGAGGCAATCCTGGGCCGTTGGCACTAAAATGTCCCTAAGTGGTGGCACTGCAGGCGGGAAAGGTGTGGACTCTAATGCGGTGGACACTTACGACAGCGGGGATGAGTGGGATATCGGTGTTGGAAATCTGATTATTGACCTTGACGCTGACTTAGAGAAGGACAAACTTGAGATGTCTGGCACCAAGGACGGTATGGCGGCACCACCAAGTGCAGTTGCGGCATTGCCTGACAACATCAGGTTTGTTAGTCCAGTGTCTGGCTCTCAAGGCAAGGAAAGTAAATCCAAATACAAGCGCAGTAAGAACTCTAAAGACAATAATAACAAAGCTTCAGCTGGAGATGGGGGTAAAAAAGAAACTACAGGGCGGACTCAAGGGGAGCCAACAGGCACAGCAGCAAGTGCAGCAGCTGCTGGCAACAATTCCACCTCTGGGAAGAACATGGAAAAAGTGGGAAAAGCCTCCAGAGGTGTTCTCGGCGGTAAAAAAGAGAAAGACGGGGCTAGTGGGAAAAGCAAGAAGGACAAAACAGATGGCGCCCCTGTCGTTGCAATAGGTGTCACAGAGAAGGACGTTGTCTCTCAAGCCCAGGTTGCTTTGGGAAATAGTCGTAACGCATCCTTTGAGAACACGCAATCAGCAGACTTGGCAGATGCCAATCAAATGGGGAATATTGCACTTGAACCTGTTGGGATAGTACCAGCACTGACTACAAAAACTGAACCAGAGGAGGTGGAGAATGGTAATGGAGAATGCAAGACGTTAAAGAAGGTAAAAAATGAAAAGGTACGTTTTCCTTTATTTTTGGTTTTAACTTTGCACATATCTGTTTGGCATCACTGGATTGGGTTATATTTGTCCTTGTGAAAAGAATTTTTTAATTTCTCGTTTTAGCGAAATGTACCTTTGACATTAAATAAGTTGTTTTTATTCATTAGTCTCCTAGAAAAAACAAACATATTGGCATACATGTTTTTTTTTATCCTAACTAAAGCCTGCTAAATTTGACAATATTTTCTATTTCTATCGAAATCTGTGTTGGCAAGAAGAATGCTCGCCTTGTTTATAAGGTGAAAAGTATCTTTGAAACAGCACTGGCTTTATTTATCATAGAGAAATAAAAACAGCAGTGCTTAATACCGTAGACTTCTGGAAATTGTGCTCATAAGGGCCTGTTGCTTTCTGCAGGCTTGGAAATGTACATTCCCCAAAGCAGTCTGACATGTGATGCAGAAGAAAAGACCAACTGCTGATTTCTCTTTTATTACCATGCAATGAGAAAGGGTACCCTTGATGTATAAGATGCTGAGTCCAGCTACAGGAAATGGCCCACACAGCAGTGTTTTTTTTTCCCCCCCTGTTCTTGAAAGCAGGATTGATAATTGCCTGCTTATTTTAAATGGTTATTCCATGTTAAAAATAAATGCCAACAAGCCTCAGTTGAAATCAAAGGTATTATGTGCTTCACATGAGCCAGTAAAGTACCAGTGGCTGACTAAAATGTAATGCACACTGTCACGCAAAACCATAACATAATCCCTGTGAAGTGAAGTAAATGTCAAAATTTCTTCTTCGTTTTTTTATTATTCGCACAATTTCAACGCTGACATTGTCATACAGGAACAATATAAAGATCCGTGTAGCTGTTCACCCACACTTATCTTGTTCACTCATAGAGTTGATCTATCACTGTCTCTATTGTATGCCTCATAGCAGCCTTTTCATGCTCTTGCAGTATAAAAGACAGCAGAGCAGGGAGGTGCTGAGGACTGTTTTTGTCTGTCATCGTGTTCCATTCTTAATCCCACAAGCCCCAGCAATGCCTGGTGGAGCAGTGTGTGGGGGAGGGAGCTGGTGCAAAGCACGCCTTCATCGTTTTTCCTGCTGCTCTGAAAGTGGCATGGGGGATGGGCTGTAAGGAAGCCTGTTTGATTCCTTAAATCCAGGACACCCAGACATGAGCACAAGCTGTAGAGCTGTCGAGTGCCGCGAAAGGAAATTTCAATGTGAATTCTGTAATTGCGATGTATTTCGAATGAAAAGATTTCGTGAATTGGTTCACTGCGCTGAATAAAGGAGAGGGGTCACAACTGCTTTTAAATATCGATCTTGATTAAATGTATCCTTGAAAGTGTGATGGTGGAAGAAAGAAAGGGATGTGATTGCGTTGCTGCATTCATCAGTTTTGGCTTGAAGAGCAGTTTCATTTGGTGTCCAATGTTTAATGGATGTGTTTTTAAAAACCACACACATCAAAAGTGCATTTACCTCAAAGAATAAAATCAAACAAAAGCTGCTTTCAGCCCTGCTCTTCAGCCCCGAGCTTTTCTAGGACTTAACCGATAGAGACACAAATGTGTGACGCCGCCTGACTGGAAATTAGCCAGCTTTTAACCTGCTAGCTCTCTTAATACAAAGTTGTTTTGGATTGATGTGTGAATAGCACAGCTAATATAATAACTGTAAAATAACCATTCGTGATTACTAGTTCAAACACATTTGAAGTAGGCTACAACCTGCTGTTTGTTACATGTAAGTAAGGACCACTTCAAGGAATATTTTATTCGCTTTTTAAATATTTTTTTTTAAATGTATTTATTTTATTGATTTCCTTTTGTTAAATAGCTCAAGTTTGCACTCACTGGTCAACTCATTAGGGACACCATCTGTTCCTAATGCCTGATTTACAGCTTTGCGTTAAATGTACATGTCGCAGTGATGCAGACCTCGACAGTTGCGATAGGTCTGTTTGGCAGTAGAAATGTTGCCATGGGCGGCATGATGGTGCAATGATTATCAGTGTTCTGCACAGCAAGGAAGTTCCTGATTCCTGCAGAGCTTGCGTGTTCTATTCAATTCAGTTTTATTTATACAGTGCCAAATCACAACTAAAGGTGCTTTATATTGTATGGTAGACCCTACAGTAATACATATAGTGAAAACCCCAGCAATCATGTGACCCCCTATGAGCAAGCACTTTGGCGACAGTGAGAAGGAAAAACTCCCTTTTAACGGGAAGAAACCTCTGGCAGAACCAGGCTCAGAGAGGGGCGGGGCCATCTGCGCGACCAGTTGGGGTTAGAGAAGGAATACAGGACAAAAGACATGCTGTGGAAGAGAGACAGAGATTAATAACAGGTATGATTCAATGCAGAGAGAGGTCTAATAACAGAGGTCTTCCTGTACCTACATGGATTTCCTTTGGGCAGTCTACCTAAAATCCAAGGCATTCATTACCGTATGCGAGATAAATAAAGATAAATAAAGTGCTTAAAATATAAAGAAGAAAGCTGTGTATAAATGTATAATTAAATTTTAGTCTAAAGCACTTTGAGTGGGAAGATTAGAAAAGTGCTAGATAAATGCTAGTGCATTCCTTTCCATTGTATGTGGTGTAAACACCACAAGTATTGATTAGCACTAGGAGATCAAGCTTGAACATTATATTGTGCATTAGTTTTTATTCTGTTAGTGTAGACAATTATGCCTTTCTCATTTTCATTGCTCATAATCAATCCTTATGTAGACAGAGTTGGTTTTGAAATCTTTTCTCCTTACTGGCTTTCAGTAAACATAACTGTTGCTCAAGTACCTCAGAGATGTGTGGTTCGTGTGCAGTAACTTTTGTGTTGGTGGTACCTGTGAAAAAGTATCCACGCAGATGCCAGAATGCCAAATACCCCAGCAAACTTTGCCCAGAGCGTTGCAACGCTTGTGCTGATTTTTCTTCTTCTCATAGCGCATCCTGCTCCATTTTTTTCCCAATGTAATTGAAACGCATGTTACAGGTCATCTACACAAAATCCTGCACGCGAATGCAAGTAAAAAAGGTTTACCACAGCATAGAAACCATTTGTAACACCCAGGAACTGAAAGACCTGATTAGACCTGACCTTTGCCACAAAATGACTCGTAATAGCCCAGGATCCGAAGCGTACATCCTCTCTCAAATATGGTGAATAACGTATTATAGCATGGGCAAATATAGCAGCTAATGGAAACTAATAGGACGGCACTTAACTGTACAGATGGATAATGACCTGAAACATAACAGCCAACGCAACCTGAGAGCTTCTTTGGCAGAGAAACTGAATGATGTTAAATGGCTGCTCCAGTCCCCAGACCTCAGCCCAGATAAGCATGGTTTTCACTAACTGAAGACTAAACCAAAGGCAGGAAGTTGTAGAAACAAGCAGCGAGTGAAGCTGGATTCTGTAAATGTCTGGCAAAACGTTTTTTGGCAGTCACTGAGAAGTATTAAAAACAGTGCTTAGATTTATAATCACATTGGTTTGTCCATAATTCCATAAATCACATCTTGATTGCTTCATTTCAAATCCACTGTGGTGGTGCACAGAGGCAAAATTGGAAATGGTGTCAACTGTCCAAATATTTACAGACTTGAGTGAATTTTGGACGCTGTTTTTGTTTTTTCATCATACACAAGCCAATTTCACCAGCTTTCAGTGTCCACTGACGACATTTGTTTTACTGCCTGTGAAATTGATACTAAATCTGATGGGGGGGAAAAATATGTGAAAAACGACCACTGAACTGACTCACAACTCCCCTTAGTCATCAAAGTACTTGCTTATCCGCCTTCTGCACACTGTTATTTAATGCCTTCCCTTTTTACCCAATCGCATCCAGAAGCTTTACAGGGTAATATGGCATTTGTATCAAAGTCTGAATGCTTTTTGTATATAAATGTTATGCTTGAATGTGCATATTATGTAGAGTTTAACCATAGAGCAGATTCTTAGGAAGCAAATTTGGATATTTGTCAACCTTGTTACAGCTTGTCTGAAAGATCTAGTTTAAAAGATCTTGTATGGCTTATCCAAGCATTAATCAGTATCTGTCTCACTAGTAATCTTGTTCTCCATGGCAGAGGTGTAATAGCTTGGCTTCATTGCCTATGTCCTAAGTTAAAGGTCCCCAAAGCTTTCTCTTTGTCTACTTCCTTTGTACAAGCGCTAACTACCTCTGAGTGTGTCTCACTCTCCCACCTCTCATTATACAAACCTAGAGGAGTGAGGCATTCGTCAGCTTCCTCGATGTGCCACCGACCTTGATAAATGGAGCAGCTCTCATGGAAAATTACATAGGCAATGCTACTTTGAAAAGTGGGCAGAAAAGGGAAAGACTGCACTTGAATGAAAGAGCCCTGAATACAGCTCTGCATTCCTGTTGATGTCCAGCTCGGTGAGTTCAGGGATATCATGAGAAGAAAGGCAGAGTTCTTTCTCTTTGCCTGTGCCTGATGGACTGTTGCTCTTGTGTTACGACTCATTCCTTTTGAGTAGTGCCAGGGATTTTAAAGGCTGTGGAACAGAAGGAGGACTGTGATTTATTTTGAGAAGGGGTACGAATTACACCAACAGGCTCATTGCAAAAAGAGCCTGTTAACTTACCGTTAATGTTCTGGTAAAGCCAATTGTGTTTGTATGAGGAGAATTAATCCTTTGTTAACAGAATAATTCCCTTTTCTGTCCTGTGAAAAAGTGCAACTGTGCATCGTGCTGTTCTTTATTTTCCCCGTTTTTTCAGAAACGTTTTCACGTGCAGGACTGAATGCTGCAGGAGCTTTAAATACTTCGATTTACAGTGTGGTTACGTGACAGATCTTGTGAACTAATTATTACCTTGCACTGCTCAGCTGACTAATCTGTCTCAACTTAAGCTGTTTTCACACATGAACTACAGAGAATTTTGGGAGAATTGGGTCAGGGAATTGTCCAGTCTTTACTAGCATGTAGCATATAGTAGGAAATGGTCTGCTTTATTTGTGCCCTTATTACTGGAAATACTGTTTAGTTTAGGCAATGGAGTTGCTTGTTTAAAGCCGGAGGAGACAGGACACCCACCCACTGTGAATTTACCAGACAATTACCTGCGACATTCTCACTCGGGTGCTCTAAGACATCACAGACTTTGAACTAGGGAAGTGGCAGGTTAAAGATGGTTTAATTTCTACATTGACTGCATGATCTCAGTTGGGTAGTGTCTCAAGACGTTTATGGGTTCAGTCTATGTTTGTAAAGCAGTTACAGTAAAGAAAGCAGGAAGCAGCTAGCCAGAAACTTGGCATATCTCAACATGGCGTGCAATTTCATCTTAAAAATATGAGGAAACTGGATGGGGGACGGGCAGAGGCAGACCTAAAAAAAAAACATTATCTGCTGCAGATGAAGTGTGTCTGAAAGTAATGTCCATAAGAAAAGGAAAAAAAAATCTAGAATGAGTTCAAATTGCCATTTATATAGGGAGGAGGTCAGGAGAGGCGCACAGAAGTATCTCCAGCCATCTGTCATGGTTTCAGCCAGTGGTCTTGAGTGATCACGTCAAAGCTGATGGAATAGTGCCATCAGATTTTGATCTACCATGTGGAAAGAATCTAATAAGCAACAGCTTCATTTATCAGCATGACAGTGATCTAAAACATACTGCCAGTGCAGTTAAAAAGACCCATTTCCATTAGTACCTACTTGGATCGGCTTGCCACAACTCGCCACCACTTGACTCGGATCGAATGGTTTTCCATTACAATTGAATACCACCAAATTGTTTTTTGTATTCATTTCCCTCTTTGCCGGGTTTCAAAAATGGCGGTTTTGAGTTTCGTGAACGAGACAAACTCATTACTCAGCGAGTGACGCCACTGACCAGCCAATCGGTGGCATGCAGTCTAACAACATCACATTTTAGCACCTGCTCGTATCGCTTGGAACCCCGACCGAGCAGGTACTATATTAGCACCTGGTACCAGGTACTGTCACCTAATGAGAAACCCTGAAAACCGTGGTGAACCGTGCTCAGTCGATCCAATTAGGTACTAGTGAAAAAGGGGCTAAAGTATAGATGGAAAAACATTACTGAAGCAGTGTGAGAACAGAACAAAAAGGCAGCCAACATCCAAAGAAGAGCTCTCAATGTCCTTCAAGAAGCCTGGAGAACTGTTCCTGAAAGAAATCACAACAAAGCTGAATAAGAGAGTTCAGCCTGTATTGATAAATAAAGGTGGCCATGCCAAGTACTGACTATCAAACACTACATATTTCTATATATTGCTTAGCAAAATATAAAGAAATGACTCTGTTTAATCATCGGCCTTAACCGTGCCTTTGTTCTCAGTAAAATGATAGGTCATGTTTTTCCTCATCTATTTGAGTGATATATAAAATGTATGCTCTGGGGAAAAAAAAAATCAAATTCACATTCAGACTCTAGTCACAACTGGTTTTACATCCAGCACAATCATATGAGTAATGTTGGAGTCTACAGAAACTTTCACAGTATGTCGTAGTATGGAGCAGCTTTAGTTCATTGTGCTGTGATTCCTGCTCACTCTCTTTGTCTGTCTCAAGCATGCAGCCTCAGGGAGTCCCTTGCTACAACAGGAAGAAACCATTTGACCATTAATTGTTTTCTGTGTGTGCCATTAGCTGCGGCCTTCATTGTCACATGTAATGCTTTGAGCTTGTTGGCAAAACAAAGCACAAGACTGCCTAAAAAATCAAGGAAGTACATAATGAACTTGTAGAAGTTTTAAACTAGAATGAATGTTTGTTTTTTTGTTTTTTAAGAAATTGAAAGCCCCACAGATTTAATTTTACATAGTTTCACATCCATGTCCTGGGAAAATTCCTTTTTGCTGCAGACTATGATGAATACCAGGCATACCACACATGTTCAAGGCTTACTGTATACTATCCTTTTCTGACATACCAGTGAAAATTAAAAACTTAGTATATCTCAGAATGACTAGTGCAGTCACAGCAATGCAAAAAAACTACAGCAAAACACACGTAATGTGTTTTTTGATGTGTAGGCATTCAATATTTTAACCTTAAAACACTGCAACAGGATTTTAAATGTATATTTACTTTTACACCTAACAGCTAGTATTTTACTGTTTCCTTTAGCATACTTATGAGATTAGCAGACTAGAGCAGTTGTTAGTAGATACTGAGGACGGATACTAAGATGAAAATAAATTTCCATCTCAAGCTGCCACAAAACTTCCACACAGCTTCCAACATTGTTGGCTCACTCTTGTCATTTGATACGAACCCAAAAACCTGCCAAGCAATTTCAATATTTTTAGGCGTCCAAATTGTTTGCACTTGTGGTATTTTTTTTCTTCTTCTGCTGAAAAGTCTCCATCTTTCCAAATCACTTCAAGTGTCTTACATGATGTACATTGGACCTCAGTGTAATATGATTTATGTGGAGTGATTTTTAAAATATATTACACTGTTTTTTTTGGGAGTTGTTTAAGTGTTATCTCAAAAACCTCCTTGGAGTAGTTTCTTTATCGTATTTTCATCACAATGAGCATCTGTAGGGCCTGTCTGAGCAGATATAGTTTTACTTCTGCTATGCATCACTGAGTCTGAACATTGCTATATGTGTTGCTCATCATCTGTAACCCAAGAAGACTGCATTAGAGAATTGTCACTGTGCAAGCCAGCATGCATAAACGATTCTTCCACACCAGACCACTGATTCACATATTTAGCTAGGAGAAGAATGTTGTAGCCCACAAAGTTTATAGTCATGTTACACAGGAAATCCTTGTCGAGAGGGACCGCAGACTTTCTGTTTGGAAATATTTGATACTGGAAAGTGTTTTCCAATTCACAAAAACAGTCTGTGTTCACCTTGACCTTAGTGAGTGTTGAGTTTGATTTGTGTCCCATCTGTGTGCTTACTGAACGCTGTTGGGATTTGTTGTCACTTTTGATATTCAGGATGGGGGAAAGACTGACTTTACCGTAAGCGCAATCAGGAGTAAAGAAGACTTTGAAAGAGTCGTGGTTGTTCTTTGTAGATCAGATTCTTTAAAATGAGCCACACCGGCAGGTTTTCATCAGGTTTTTTCAGGTTCTTTTTCTGTTTGCAAAGTGCTCTGTTTGGATCATTTGTATGGTCGTGTTGAACCAGGAGATTTATAGATACCTGTCCCAAAGGAATTATAGTAAGGTATTCAAGTGCAGGGAGCAGTGGATAGTCTGGATAGACAAAAATGTACTTTCTGTACATTTCTGACCAGGAGATTGTTACAGTGTGTGCAGGCGAAAAGAGCTTTAGTTTGGGTAAATGTATTTAGCATCAGGTTAATTGGGGGGGGGGAAAGGTTTTGTTTGTTTGTTTTTTTATTTTGTTTGTTTAAAAAGAGAACTCTTTCTCTCTGACACAGTGCAGCACAACCTTAAAAACTTCATTAAGAATTAATGTGAATGTTTGCCACAGGGAGATGAAACATGTGAGTACTTCAGCAAAAAGCAATCACAGATGTGTCAAACAAAGCCCCTATCACGCTTTGTCTCTTCTTTCCCTGTCTTTCTCTTCCCTAAGCTTTCTAAGAGGTGTGTTGTGCTGTGTCTGGATCAGCTTGCTGTGAGGGAAGCGCGCGTGTGTGTGTGTGTGTTGGGGGGGGGGGGGGGGGATGGGTAGCTAAGGCTTGTACAACTAATTCAGCTCATGAAAGACTTATGCAGCAAGAGCAGCTGTCTTCCATTGTCGGCCTGCAAATTTCCAGCGTGCCTCATTTCGCCTCTCAATGCGTGAGTAGCAAGAGAGAGCCCAGGAGGGGAGAACATAGAGGAAATAAACCAAAATAAGAATTTGGGGGGGAACACAAGCAGGCAAAGAGGAGGCAAAAAGTTTCATTGCACCGACTCGGTGTATACTCAGTTCTGGGTTTCTCTATTAAAATGTCGAGGGGTGAGCTGTGGTGCCATGGTCTAATAATAAACCATAAACCTATTCAGACCCAAGCGTGCAGTATGTAGACAGATAAAAAAAGGGCTCTGCTGTGGTGAAGAGGGCATATGAGGGGTAAGAGGAGGAGGCGTTGGTGGTGGTGGGGTTGAAGAACTGCCTGAGATTAGCAGAGGGGGGAGGGAGGGGGGGCTGAACGGTGTTATGAATGGATAGAGTCTTTAACTCCACAGCTCACTGAATACTTTGTCACAGGCTGCTGCGGCTGTATGTGGAATGAGAGGAACTGGCTGAGAGTTCTCGGATTCCTGAATCCTTGAGGCATGTGGTCTGATTAGCAGAACAAAACCCACACAGTGGGGAGGAGCAGACGTGGCTCCCCCACCACCGCCGCCCCATCTTCCCTCGACAGGAATTTTCTCCCAATGAGGAAAAAGGTGGCTCGCAAGTTTGTACCGACTCGCTATGTTTGTGGAAGAGTTTGCAGACTGTGTTTGGGGATTTCTCATTTGTTTCAGAAGGCTTTGTTTCTCTGCAGCCTCTATTGTTTTGACCACGTGAAAAGAATTTTCACCTTCAAGTCATTGTTCTATTGTCGTCCGCCCCTCGTATTTGGTGAAGCTCGTTAAAATGATTATCAATAGCGAAACAGGTTTGACCATGAAGCACATTTGATGAGAAAGTAGTACAGGAGATTAGCTGCTTGTGGAACGTTTTTAGTGTGACAAAGAGGAAGTTAACAGCAAGGCAATGTTTGAGCAGGAGTGTTTATAGAGAGGATTACTTGCTTCTTGCCACCCCCCCTCCCCCTCCCCTTTACTCTCTTAAAGGGATTGTTTGCAGGCAGTTTGTTAAACGAAACGAGTGCAGGGGTTCACGTTTTCTGCTGTGAAATTCTTCACCACATTGCATCATCCCCTTGTTGCCATGTCTCAGAAGTTCAGATTGCCCATGCAACCGTTAACTTTTCACTTAACCACTTTTTCCGAAAGCAAGACGTTTAATAGCACATTGTGGTTACACATGAGATCCAGAAAAATCTAACGTTTATGAGGGTTTATCGATTTTTATATCGACTCTGACCGATATAGGATTTATAAGACAGATACTGATATTTAGTGATTTTAAAAGTTCAGTGTATTGGCTAACACATAAAATATAAACAGAGAGAGAGAGAGAGAGAGAGCTTGTTGGATCAGCTTGTTGTTGCAACATAAATACTCAGAAAGTGCTTGAAAGACAGTCATAAATGCTATTATCAATAGATTGGCAGATGCATAATATTGGCTGTTGTATAAGCCCTGCTAAGATATTAGTCGGGTTCTAGTTGAGATGAATTAAGTATGCAGCGACCCATTTGAATAGACTGATGTTGCTGTGTTTTAAAATCATCACAATATGATGCCTCGCTCCCCTTCTTTTTGGGTTATCTTCTTCTGTTAGACTACATAAACCAACAGCCAGCTGTTACAGAGTAACTAGCACAGTCAGGAAGATACACTCGACCCAGAAAGTAGTGTAATTTCTTCCCATATTAAAAGTGATTTGGAAAGAAGAGACAGTCGGAACTTATTTATTTTTACATATTAAAGCTCGCTACTGTTTAGACAAGTCAGACTCATAACACAGCTCTCCATACTGACTGTGTGATTATCGGTAATTGTCCTAAAAATACCACTCGACTGGTTGAATAACTTTTTGGGAAAACAAGTATGCACGATTGGTATGGCATGCTTGTACTGTTTAAGTTTTGGGGTGCAGTTTTTTCAGAGTCTTATTTAGCGACGCAGAAGTATTCTGTTATTTCTGTTAATAAACCCCATAAAGCCATTAATACGATTTGTTCATAAAGCATTATTGTCTCAAACTCTGCTTCTGTCCAGCTCTGGTCAGAATAAGCCATTTTTTATCGCACTGACACAAGACACACGCCATTGGACTAAATGTTTATGTTTGGGTGTGTAAGATATTTATGTCGTTACAGTCTCTCCTCTTAGTGTCAACTCTGGTTGCGCTCACGTAGGCTTGTCGTTTTACATTCTGTTATAAACCCTCGCAGAGGTAGACAAGTGAGCAAATACACATAATGGCTAATCCATTTTCCTATCTGTCAGATGATGTTGTTTGGGGGCGTTGGATTGTTTTCTCACTGAGGAGCTTCTCCCGGTTTATCCGTCTCCTTACATTTTGCTGGATGTCAAAAGGCTATCTGCCCAAAATAGAGCAGCAGTTGACATTTCAGCACGAGAAATCGGAGAAGCCAGTCAGATCGTGTGCTTGCCCTCCTCTGTGCAACGTCGTGCCTGAGAGCCAAACGGAGAGGTCAGCCTCGAGAGCAAAGCTTTTATACGAGCCTTTCTCTAATCCAGTGACTGTCATGCCCATTTTAAGCATAATTGAATATGGTCTGTTTAAAATAACAGCTTCTTGTATATCAGTATAGAAGTCTTTTGATTTCATCTGCGAGAAGTATACTTTGGAGGTTTGGTGCGTTGTGCGTGCGAGTGTGCGTGCGTGCATGCTTCCAAGCTTGGAAGTACAGATCTGAGATGAAAGGATTTTCTTTCCCATTCTAATCCACACAGACAGCTAGGCCCTTGTGATTATTCCTGCCCCCTTCTCCACACTCATCTCTTTGAATACTGGGCCTTTCTAATTCACCCTAAAAAGGGTTTCAAAAGGGGATTATACTGCTGATAGAAATTAAAGGGAGAACACGTCCGTCCTTTAGGACCAATGTCAAACATTTAGGGGTTAACAGATTCCTTGCACCATACATATTGAAATGATTTTGGAACTGGTTTATATTTAGCATTGTTTTAAAATACTAAACTAATGATGTAATGTTTCAGTGTTACTAGCTGTTAGTGAAAAATTCCCAGAATCTGGAAATACATGTACTTGTCTTTATAGGTGTAGAAGACTCAGTTGTACGGAGAAATAAGACTGTCAGTATAGTTGATTCAGGAGTCGTCGTTATGTTCTGGCAAATTTGAAGAGTATATTTTTGTTCAGCAACAAAAGGAGTACGATGTCAGTGTTGAACACATGAAGATTTAAATATGAGGTAAAGTATCTTGTGGCTCACTGACCTGGGTCTCACACCAACAACTTAATCTATGTCACCTCTAAAGCTCTTAAATCCTCACCCAGGCCTAATGCTCTTTAAGAGAGAGCCATAAACAAACAAACTATATGTGCATTAATTGTGCAAACACGGCTGGGTTGTACTGTTCTCCTGCCCTAACTGTAGTCTTGCTTTGCTGCCAAGTCCATCCAACCTTGATGGCATGTAACTATTTGACTTTGGCATCAAATTGTCAGTCACTGTTTGTGTGACATTTAAAATTTATGTAGCTGGCAGAAGGGCCAGAGGAAGGGGCAAGGCCATTAAAATAACACTATATAGTATATATATATTTTAAAAGTTCTAATAAAGTTGTAACCATTTAAAAGCAGCTGTAAGTTACAAGTGACTCAAAAGTGCATGTTCACCTCAGGGAATATTTAGTGTTATACAAGAGTTATAGTGACAAAGTCTGGCTTTACTGGATGGGGGACTATTTAAAAAGAATTTATAGACTGAAGTTTAAATAAATATTACATTTGGCACTTTATACCTTTTTAATATTTTCTGCAAGTTTACTCTTGCATTCGCATTCTTTCTCCAGAAAGTCTTCTCAATTTTGTGCACCTGCATTCCAGACTTCGGCAACCTTTGTCTTATAAATTACTTGAATGTCCATGATTTACTATATTAAAAACCTTAAATGCCATCAGTGATAAATGTAGGTTGTCCTCTGGTTATGCCTCTCTCCAACGACTGGCTGTGTGCCAGTGGCTTTTATAGTCTCCAGTGTATGATGGTTTGATTTTCTCATGCTGTTTCCTTTCTTTAAACAAGAGTACCACATGCATCAAAGTCACCCCTGCCACAGCAGAGTCCTCTTATGAATGCTGATACGCTCACTAGAGACTGCATCAGTGTCCTTGAATACAGAAGAATTGCATTATCTTTTGTAGGAAGAGAAAGGGTCCCCTGTCAAAACGTTGTTCATCCTATCTTGCCGTGCTCTTCTCCCATCCTTATTCCACATTTGTTTGGTTAGCAGTCTGTTTCATTCATATAATATATTTATACTTGAGTCACAGGTAAGACTGTGATACTGGTGGCGCGGTACGTCTGGAAATAATTCACCCACCATAAACAATGAACTTTTAGGAATCTTACCATTGGCTGATACACAGGAAAGCCTTATTCTGCCCGGGGTCAGCACACTCATTTATACAGAAAGGAATTTTATTGTCCCCAAAACACAAAAAAGGAATGTGTGTGGACAAGGAGGAAACAAGAACCACCTGGAAAAAACGCAGTCGGACGCAAGGGAAAACATGCAGCCTCCACAACTGCCCTGCGTGCTCGAAACCCTTATTTGTTTTGCTGGAAACCGTGGCGGTTCCACCATGTAACAACAAATGTAATGTCATCAGGCAAAACACAACTTTAATCTGATGCAACCATTTTTCAGCAATGAAATGCTGTGTCATTTGGCAGTTAATCAGATATGTGCACATGCAGACTACTAAACTGTACTTTTTACACAACTGCGCTGCATGATGAAATGTTGCATCGTTGAGATTCACTGAATACTTGATCGATCAAGTCACATTGTATTTCTTGCAAACAGCTTCCTTTTAGATTAGTGTTGCACCATTTGAGGAGGAAAACATAGACTTTGCTTGTCACTTGAAAACAGGTCACAGTAAAGATGTGTTGTTAATTTGTAGATCTCACAAGATCCTATATTAATAGGGATCTGAATTAGGGCTGCACGATTTTGCATAAAATGAGAATCACGATTTTTTTTGCTTAGAATTGAGATCACGATTCTCTTTTCCAGTATAAATATTTATTGCACTTATTAGCTGCACATCAACTTCGTAACAGTTGAGACTGAACATAAAAACAATAAATGAACATAAAAACAACAAATGTCTCACGTTTTGTTGTTGCCGCAAAATGTTGTACTGCTTGAAATTCCGTCTCCACCGTTGCTCGACGCTGCGTGTATAGAGCAGGTAGTGCAACAATAGAAAAATAGTTGCGGGACGGCACTGTGTAGCGTTTGTCTAGGGTGTTGATCATTTTCCTAAATCCCTCGTTTTGCACAGTGTTGATGATATCTTTGGTCAGGTGATAAGTGATGGCCTCCGTAATTTCTTTGTGCCTGCGGGAGTTCGACGTGTATAGGGAAGCGCTGTATAAGGTTCCCGTTATTGATGTTTGGGTGGTTGACCGGGACGGATTTTCTCCTGTCACTTTCTTGTCATCCCTGACGTGCTCTCCGTTGTTTTTTCCCTGCTAATTTTAGCATCACACGGCACAGCTTCTGTATCACGTGGTATAAGGCTCCGTCCTTGTCATTTGTTGAGCAGGAAGAGTGAGCGCTTGTTTTCATGCAGATTACGTCCCGGATCAAAATGCGGTACAATCGTCGTCGTCTTTTCTCTCTCTCTCTCTTTTTTTAAATTTTTTTATATCGTTGTCATTTGGAAATGAGATCGCACATAAGTATGAATCGAGATCGCGATTTTCTAACGATTAATCGTGCAGCCCTAATCTGAATGCAATGGAGCCATCGCTTTTCCACTATACCAGTTTCAATGCATTCTGGGAAGCCATGTTTATATCATCTTACAGCTTCTTTTGACGTATTTGTGCTGTGGCACAGTGCTCTCAACTACCCTGCTCCTTTTTGTGTTTTTTTTCTTAGAGGATTTGGTGAGCACATTGGCAAACCATTGCAAATTTCATACATCTTAAGCATTTCTGTTTACCTGGTGAATACAAGAACAGCAACCTTTTTCTTTTTGGTCTGTTTTTGGTCTCTACCAAATCCTGTGGGAAATTCCTGGTTCCTTAGCTGCTAAATGCTCCACTATATCCACCAGCTGGTTTCTACCTGTAGCTTTCTGTCTTCTGTTTGATGCTGAACAGCTACTGTACAGTAAGTTTTTAAAAGTGAAAACACCAGCCTGCTGGGGGAAAAAACAGTCTTATGACAGCTTTGTTAATGAGCTGCAAGTTATTAGAAAGCTAATCAAGCTACAGATTTAGGCGATGATCCATCTGCGTGGGTGATCCTTTTTTATAATTAATGTTGTTTTCAGTGTCAGTTGTTTCACTTCTAATAAAACAATGATTAAATGTAAAATCTCTTTATACATGGGGTATTTTTTGACCTCATCTGTAGTCCTCCTTGTTGCATATTAGGATGCCATAAATCAAGCCAGAAAGACATTTAGCTGGTTTCTCCATTTATCAAATGGTGCTTTATTGAGACACAGAGTTCGTGAGCCATTCAGGGCTTCTTGTGTTAAAAATGTATTATTATTCTACCCCATATTTTTCCATGGCACCAAATGGACAGCTGTCTAAATAAGCACAATTTATACAACAGTTAAACAATTCTAAGTGCATTTCTTCTACACCGCACAATCTTAAAAGGTCCTTAAAAGGTTTAAGTTTGTTGGTGTGGTAGCAAGAAAAGAGAATGTGTGATCGGCTCAATAAAGGTAAAGTTAATATGGAAATGAGCTCCTGATTGTGGTGGAGGCTGGGGAGTTGTATAGTCCTTGACTCGCACATTCAATTATGTTTTGTAAATGGGGCATCTCTGTCCATCTGGAAGTCTAATTACATTCAGTCCTGTCCATTAGCCTCATGTATCCTTGAAGAGTGACAGATTTTGATGTTAAATCCAGTTATTTATGTTGTCTTTCACAATTAATGTTGTTCTTTTTTTAGTAGCTACATTTTTTTTGTAAAAGTCCTGGGAGTTTGTTTTGTGCTGAATGCGGCTTTTAATATACAAAAAATATAATGTCTGAATTGACTGACTTTGTACAAGCTGTGCATGACCATTAGACTACATGAGCTGGAGTGTTTCATGGTCTAATTTAGATGAATTCCAAATCTGTTACCTCAGTGTATCCATGTCATTTTGCAGACCAGTGTATATACAGTGTATTAGTTCTATAGTTGTTGGCTGCAGAGTTTTGCTTTTCTTTGACGAGGTCCAATGTCGGCATGGAAAAACCATCAGTGACTCGTCAGTGGAGGGTTGTTTTTTTTTTTTTTTGAAGAATTTTAAATATGTACTTTTGTTTAATTATTAATTTCGACCTCATCTCTCTGGTGTTGACCATGAAATATTAAGCATCAAAGATTCAAACTACATTAGAAATACTTGAAAAGCTTATAAAGGCCAAATATAGCATAAAAAACAGCACTTTGCCTGGTGTCCTTTGGCTGACATATGTAGGAAAAAGAAAAGTTTTCTGATTTTTATTAAATTACTCATTTAGATTAGAATCCAAACCCTTTTCCGACACAGGGTGCATCACATCCCAGACTTTATCTATTAAGTCCAGCTTTAGTCAGAATTAACTGGGGAGTGGTGCCTTCTTTATCTTTAGAATATCCTTGCAGTTCTTCAAAACAATCATCTTGTAGTGAGTTGAGCAACTTGTAAAGAGACGTGCGCAGCCGTATCTTAGCTATGCTTCATGCAGTTCAGACTACATGTTGAAAGTGATTAGGGATGGGTATCGTTTAGGTTTTATCCGATACCGGTGCCAAATCGGTACTTTTGAAACTGTGCCGGTGCTCAAACCGGTGCTTAAAGAATGGAGAACACAAAATTGGTCCAAAAACCTCTCATGTTCAGCTGGTTTTTGTAAAACGATAACAATGTTAGCCTTTTCTGCAGCTATGGGGCATATATGGTATCACTCTTGGCTGGAAGCAGTGCTTAAACAATGGAAAAAACACAAACTTTGTCCAAAAACCTCTCATGTTTAGCCGTTTCCCTCTTTTTCTTTGGTCATTTTAGCCTTTTTGGCCAGGGTGAAGGGAGTATCTGCCATCAAACAAGAAGACAGCCGCATGTAGCTATGATGATGTTTGCTAGTTCACCTTACCTGCATTAATGTAATAACGTGGTTAGCCTACTCAACGTAAATTAGCTACTCACGCAGAGAAGAACGGCTGCTGCCACCATCATCCGTCATCATTTCTGCTACACTGGCAGGGCTAGGGGCCAGGACTCTCCTCTTCGTGTTTTTGGGGATGTTGCTAACTCCGGGTCTGATAACAGGCACCACACCCGCAGTAGATGCGCTCGGTGTGAGGTCTCGCAGCAAGCTATCAAATACAGCGCATTTCTTGGCTTTTAAAAAAAACCAAAACGCTATGCATTGCCAGGTGTTTCATCGGATTTGAGGTGTTACCTCCTTTGACAGTATCACAGTATCAGCTTAAAGCACTTGTTGCAGGCTGCTGAGTTTGCATATTTTGCTGTGAAGTACAGCCAGACTTTTGACCGCTTCGCCTTGGGCATTTTTAATCTGTAGCTCTGCATAAAAGAACGTACGTACCTGGCCCCGCCTACTATCCTCGGAAACGTAAAATGATTGGCTAGAAGTGTATCACAGCTCAGGAAAAAAAAGCACCGAAATAAAGCACCGAAATGTGCGCTGCTTTTCAGTCTGGTTACTACCGTTTATGTCAGAATCGGACACCGGTACCCATCCCTAAAAGTGATGCATAAATCTGTATGTAAAGTTACCGTAGCAACTTTTCCAGAAAAGTGACGAAGGTGGTTATTTGTAGGTTGAAGCCAACACATTCAGGTGCTACCAGATTAACTGGAAGGAACGTGCACAGATACATGGAGTACATAAGTCACACTGTGTTAAAAGGTATTTAACTCACGCCTCCGCCTCTTAAGATTGTCAGTATGAGAGCAAGTCCTCAGGATAAATAAAGATGGAGGTATCGTCTGTGTTTATGGACAGCAGCTGCAGACAGGGCGGAGGGAGGGTGGAGGGGAGGACTACAATGATTGCACTGACTGTTTATTTTTATCAGGGCATTAGCAGATTAGGCACTCAAACTAACAAGGTCATCAAACTGATGGCTGAGAGTAGCAGACCTCTGCTAAGCGCTGGCCGAGAGGGGAGATTTGGTGCGATATAGTGGGTTTCACTTTACTCGTGCTCTCTGGCCATCACCAGGGACTGACTTTATTAGTGCTTTTAATGATCTGAAGGGCACAGAGATATAATTTGTTTAGAGATTCCCTACAAGCAACCGCGGTGCAAAAGCTTTACTGTATTGTGCTGACACATTGCCACATGTTGTTAAGTGTCTTAGAAACATTCGAGGGGTCAGTCTGCTTTTGTTGTAATGTTATAGGGCATCTACTGAGTAGCTTTAAACCTTTTCAGACAGCTTTCTGAATGATTTGCTAAAGAAGATTTCATTTGGTGTTTAATTCCTGAAAAGGTTTCTCACTTAACTCTCTAGATAATACCAAAGGCTTTTCCGAACTATAAATATCAAAACAGCTCACAGACGTGCTGTGATAATAAACAGTCAGGGTAACCTCCCCTGCTATCCTCTTCCACTCGCCTGCATTTTCAGCAATTTCCCCTTCTCCCCAGTGCCGAAATGTTGTGTGATGCGAGCTATAACAGTCATTGTCCCTAAGGTGTATTAAGGTGCAGAAGTCTATAGGGTTCTGAGGCTGTGGTGCAGGAACTATTGGCACTCGGTTACAGTGCACATCATCGTCCATTAAGATAGACATGGTTCAATGGGGCAGCAAGCATTAGAGGTCAATCAGAGTAGCAAGCCCTTCTTAAAGTAGCAGCACGAGTGCAGTTTGAGCACTCTTTGCCAAGCAGAGCACAAAACACTCCTTCTGGTGTACAGATTCTTTCTACTCCTACAGTATGCCCTTGACCTTTTACACCTTTATTATCTACTTTTTTAGCTGAGCTCTCTATCCCAAAGGTGTATTAAGGCACTGTATTTTTTTTTTTTTTTTTTTTTTTTTAGAGAGCCAATGGATTTTAGGAGCGTGTTGATAAGCTCCCAAAGGTTCTCTACTGACTGCTGTGTAGCTACCTTGAGTATTTGTGTAGAATATTGCAAAATTCAGCCTAATGTATCACCTCGTATTGTAACTTTCTTTATAACAGGTCTGCGGTGTACCAAGTGTAATCTTCAATTGTTTTTGTTTGTCAGTATAAGTAGCATAAGATAATGGAAAGCAATTTAGCATATCCCCTATTGTTTTTCTTCTCTCTTTTTTTAACTGTAAAGTGTAGTTATTGATGTGTGGCTTAGGATTGTCTTTCTAGTGTTTGGAGAAGGCACCACCCACAGCAAAGCATCAACACAAGGGAAACAGAGACTAACAGAACATCTATAAATAGTTTGAGGTTAGGGGCTCTGGGGAAATCTCACAGCCTGAATAACAACTTGTTTTCCTTGTATAATATGTGGAACTAGTAGTATGCCTTTTGCTACTTAACTGGATTGTATGTCTAGGAGCATTTATTTTTGCTCAGCCTAATGCATGCTGCATTTGAGCATTTGAAAGCAGGATAGTAAGTACCCAAAGCTAGAGTTTTGGTCACAGCTTTCAACATTGTGCTGAGTTGTAAACATTATATTACAAGTACACTGCACAGGTTACTAGCTTCTCTTTCTTTTTTTCCTTTTTTTTTCCCTTTCTGGGCTGATCTCACAAGCTTGTGTTTGGCCAAAGGCTGACTCATTGGTATTTGGGTGGGAATCTCGGTGGCTGAGCTGTTGATGACAGCCTCTCAGTTTGTTGTCAGGTTTCCCTTTGCTGTGAGATAAGATTTATGACTATGGAGAGGGTTGGTGAGAGAGAAATCCTCGTAGGCTCAGCTTAGCTTATCTGGATTTCTGCTCCCAGCACAGCTTCTCTCGCTGTCGGGCGCAAGTGGATGACCTTGACAAGAATGTGGCTTATTTTTGTAATAGATACTGTTGTTGTCAATTGACCTATGGTCAGAACGAGGGGGATGGGAAAAGAGAAAAAGGAAAAAGAGATGATAGTTTTAATCTGCCCACATATTTACAGTGTTGCAACAGAAATGAATAGCAGTAGAGTTACTCATTTAATCAACTGTTAACAGAAACGGGAAATAACAGGTGGATCAAAGAATAAAATGCTTGTTAGAAGTCATGCTGGCACAGTATGCGGCACTACAGAGAGCTTAAAACAACTTCCATTTACTAGGATAGCCTAATATCACATATCATTTATTTGCCTCAAGGAGCTTTCCACTTTGTAGAGGATACAACAACATTAATATCCTCAATAAGTTGAGTTATTAAGTGTTGCTCGTAATCTAGCCACAAACGACTGATTTAGAAACCACAGATGATCTTATGAAACAATCAGCCTAACAAAGAGAATAGTTTTTGTTGTATAGTGGACAATAGTTGCATTTTACCCGGCCATAGGCATTCAAAACATTTGGCTGTAGTAAACATAAAGGGATATTCAGGTTACCCTGCCTCTACATGAGGGCTTTCATTCCTCATACCAGCCCGCCCCACTTATGCACATAACCCAACCCCCACCCCGTCCTCTAACAAACAATACCAGACCTAGGCTCAATGCAGCTAGCTGAACCAGAGAAGAGACGAAGGAATTAGGTTGACAAGGTCAAGCTGAACCAAGACAAGAGGATGTTAGCCATTCAATCAACTAAGCATCTGGCCCGCCTGAGAAATCTCTGAACTAAATGGGTACAAATGATTCCCCCACAGGGATGTAACAGTTCAGACAAAAAGATTGTGTCCTCATTACAGTGCAGTTGGACAATCGTTAGATCCTTAAAAGGTGGCTCCTCATTTTAATTTCCGCTTGTTATCCTAAATTGTTGTCCAAAGCATGACCCAAGGCTTTAATGTAGACTCGACATATTTAGACCATATGATCAACAGATCAGTTATTATATATGTTTTTATATTTTCTGCCTGTTTAGACAATCGGATGGCATTTGGCGAGTCAACATAACACAGTCTTCAAGTTAGCTTGTACTAAAGAAGTAAGGAGCCACAACCCTGTGGTGTTATACGGCAGCTGATCACAGTGTTAAATGGATGAGACTTTTTCCTCTGTGTGACTTTGCTTTTGTGAACAAATTAGGCCACTGCTTCATAAGTGAGCAAATTGGTAAGCTCTACTTATCCTGGCTCAGTCCTCTACCCTGCGGTCCCTATGTGCCTTCTGTCTTTTTATATCACTTTTACTTGCCGTCATGTAGCTGGTAGCAGTGGGAACAGTCTCCTGACTAATGTATGTTGTCCTTTCATCAGTGAGTGCAGATGTCTCCACAGGTAAGCCTCTCATGCTCTCACAAGAGGTTTCTCTCTGACAAAGCTTTGCATGCCTTTTTGTTTCAGTATAATCAAAGGCCTTGGTAAAATAGTAGCTCTGATTTGCAGCATACAGCTATAATTTGTCACACTGAAAAGATGTTAAATTTGATTACCACTGAAATTTACACAAATGCGAAAGCATTACATGTCATTCTAATAGCTGAGCTGTATTTCACAGCTGTGGACGAGGGCTTTGAGATGAAAGTCGACTCAGTGCTGCATATGAAGCTGGTGCCTTTAAAGACATTTTTCATGTTTATGACTCGTCTTTAACAGTTCCAAAATGTGGCAGCGTTGCATCATAAAAAACGAGCCGTAATATTAAGTGTTAAAATCTGGGCTTGCTTGGATCGGACCTCGAATCACATTTTCTTTGAGATGTTTACAAATAAAATGTTTGGAAAAAGGAGTCTGTTTTCTTTTTAGGCTTCTAAGGTGAAAACAAATGAAGTCCAGCTTCATTCCTCTAGTGTGCCGTATATTTAAAAAAATGATGTCACTTCTGTGCAAGGTGCAGGGCTGTAATGTTAAGGAGTCATATGGCAAGACAATAACTGTTTAGACTGAGTTCCTGGCTCACTCATTATAGCGCCAAAAAGCTTGTAGGTCATGGGTGACCGACTTCATCGCAGCTTTGTTTCCTCTCTGTATTATTTATGCGTGGTTAGTTTTTCCTGAAAGCGCAATTAGCAGCTAAAACTGAGAAGAGTTGCCTAGAAACTGAGTGGCTTTTGCCAGCTGGTGGTCTACAATAGATGTCAGGTGTTCCTGTTTGTGTTTTCTCTCTCAGTTTCTGCGATTCATCTGAGCTTCAAAGAGAATGACAGTGTGGTTTTAGAAAAGGAATTAGTCCAGTGTGCAGTGTTTGAAAACAATTGGATAGACCTTCAAGACTTGAAAGGGAATCCAGTCATTTTATGTGTCTTTTTTTTTTTTTTTTGGTATGTGTGTCCCCTGGCTGTTTTTGAACAATTTAGTAATCTAATTAGATGAGGCTTGAGGATTTGTTTTCAATTGTGGCTTAATGCTGATAGCCATGTTACTTCAATGATCTCAGTAATGCAACTCGCTCTCTAAAAGCCGCCCAGCGACGGTATGCTGATCATTAGACTTCGTATTCCCGTCGTCTTGATTGGTTAGAATTTAAATGCTGCTGTTTTTAAATTCATTATGTTTCGATTCGACAATGCTGCGCAGATTACATGTTCCAGTGGAGGAGCGTAATCTCGACTGGCCTTCGACCTCAGTAACTCACCAAAGATGTTGACAGGCTTTGCCCCTGGAGTCAAAAAGAATTACATAGTTGAAGCCGGCTCACTTAACTTCGCCAAGCTGAGAAGTCAGCAAAGACTCCTTTTTTTTTTTTTTACTTAATGGTTCATTGTCAGAAAGAATTACATGTTCTTCTTTCAAGACAGATTTTTTTTCTCTCCCTTTCTTTTGATGTCGAAAATGATGTTTTATTTCTACTGCTTTAGTAGGCTGGAAATTCTTGGGGGTTATATACATCAGTCACTGTTGGTGGCTTTAGGTCTCAACGTATTCACCAACAGCATTTGTAACTATGCACAGGTTATCTCGCTTATTACTTTCCACTTTCAGATAATAATTCAAGTTTCTAAAATGATACCCCAGTAATGATGCTATCATGTTATACCAGTTCAAAACT
Organism: Pundamilia nyererei; assembly: GCF_000239375.1. Classification (NCBI taxonomy): domain Eukaryota; kingdom Metazoa; phylum Chordata; class Actinopteri; order Cichliformes; family Cichlidae; genus Pundamilia; species Pundamilia nyererei. Next base: position 804,789 of record NW_005187538.1, on the reverse strand, counting down.
CAATATGTTGCTAGGATACATCATGATATCTGCTAGAAGTGAAGAAGAGGGGGCAAAGTCCCAAAAGCCAAAAAGAACGTCTTGTGTATTTAGTCTGTGCTTCGAGATGTCAGCGTTTGTGTATTATCATTATTCTCAATTTTAATAACGTGTCATTTAAATTAATTAGCTCTCTGCTCTCCCCTACTGTCTGTGTGGTTCGCCAATTTCCCACTCTAGGTCACTTAACTTAATTTGACTTTGCCCTCATTCATTTGGTAAAAATATCATCACAAAGAGTCATGAAGTAGTGATTCTGATTGGTAAAGTTGGGGAGGTGGGCCTCAGGGGTGACCATTAATAAAATAATGAGATTTGTCACCAGTGTACCAATCAGGTATCACAAGAGGAGGTGATGCTGTGTATTACCATATCAGTATTTTTCTCCCGCCTTCACTTTTCGCACAGCGGTCTCCTTGGGTTGGTGTAACACAGGCCAGCTGGCATAAACAAAATTGCAGCAGTGCGGCTTTCACTTCTTCTGAAGCACTGCTGCTAATGTTAGGACAGAGAATGAGAGACACTAGGGAGTTTGTTTCCCTCTTCCAGCATGAACAGAAAGTAATATCTACTTCACTAAGTCATGGTTAAGCTAGCTGACATACTATCTACTGTAATATACTGAACATAAGTGAATTTTTCCTAAATAACTACAGTACGTGGTAATAAAATTGACCACTTCCTTTTTTTTTTTTTTTTTTACTTTAAAATTCTACTAATGATTTCAGGTTGCTGATTTGTGTAAAAACAGTTAATTACTAACAAGATATGTCAGCTGACTGTATGTTTACTGCTTATTTCTAAGAATTATGTAATATATATACATATATATATATATATATATATATATTTTTTTTTAAAATCACCTACATTTCTGTCAATGTTAATCAACCTCCCACTGACACAATCTGCTTGCATTTCTTTCCTCTTTCTTTTGTTGTGTGCAGTACCTACTCATAAAGCTTTTATAAAGGTTTTTTGTTTTGTTTTTGTTTTTTAAAGAGGGATACGATAACCCACTCCTGCCATCAGTCCACATGATTCAGTATTCACAATCTCGCCTGACTCAAAGACCCTGCTTCTAACGAGGGTTACGCTGCTTGTGTTTTCTCGCAGACACTTAGGAAGAAAAATCGCCAACAAAGTAAATTGTGTGATTTAGCTGTCAAGCACATTGAACTGTTGTTGCACACATGATTCTCTGTGACCTGCTTGTACAAGTGGGACAGTAATGGCAAAAAAACATTAACAGATGTTTTTGTGTGTACAAAGAGACATTTGACTAGGCTTATATTGATTGAGTATATTGACAATTAGCTAAAGTGTATGCATTTGAAGACGTCTTTTTTTTATACACAACAGCCTGCAATCTGTAAAATCCTTCCTACGTCTTCTCCCAGCTGACTGTATATCATATTTAGCTTGGTCCGCTGTTACGATCTGCTGCCATTTATTCATTCCCGTGTGCATCAGCAGTGTCTGTGACCCTCATTTTAGCAAACTGCCTAACAGAATGGGGAAAAAGCATGTTAATGACAGCAGCTGCAACATGACAGCTTTATTGACCTTTTAAAGGAAATGTTAAAAGAGAAAGTTACCCATCGGCCCGTATCTCCCACTGGAGCTGATCAGATCCTTTCTCACTGGCTGCTGTCAGTGATCATAAGTTAAAATGAAAATACAGGCTGTCCTTGTAGCAACTTTAACGTTACTGTCACTGGGGCATTTTAAAGGATCTCACAGTCGGGGGTTGTAGCTGTTTTACTTGCACTCAAGTGTCTACAGTTATAATAGTCAACTGTGTGTGTGTGTGTGTGTGTGTGCCTCATCACCGATTATAGCCAAGACAACTTAGTCACTATAATACTGCAGTGTAATCCTTTTAATAATCGCCGCCCAAGCTCAGTGCTCAGTTTTTTAAATCCCACCTCTAATAAACAAGTTAAAGCTGAAGTTAAATGCGTCCAGTTAAAAGTGCAGCAAGCATCCATCTGCCACAGCTGATTTATTGTGTGAACACTGGAAATCCAGGCAGAGTTCCCCTTAAGTCAGCACTCTTGAAATATGCACAAGAGCAGTCCTGGATTTTGGGGATTTTTGCCAGCGAGTTAAACATTATTATTGCCAGTTTTGGCTTTCTTGTAGAGCTGGCACAAGGTTTGAGTTAAGAAAAGGTTTGCGTGACACTTGAGCGTTGTGGTTTTTTTAGGAGAGATTTCCAAATCCTTCTGTGAAGTCTAGCAAGGAGGGAAGAAATCATAGAATTTAGCATTGGCTGAGAGTCGGGTAGAGCCTTGTAATCTGGCAAGTTATGTAGTTCGGTTGCATGTGGGGGTTTTTAAAAGGCTGGACACAGGGCATTTCAGTGTGTGGTTTTGCATTCTCCAGCCTCAGAGAGAAAGTACTTTTGTTCACTCATCCATAGACAGAACCTGGAAGTGGAGAATTATATTCATGCACTTTCAAAACTGCTCCAGTTTCCACTGTGATTCTGCTTTTTTTGTTTAAAAAAAATACAGTTACCTAGTAAATGTTTTTTTATTTTATTATTATTATATAGTTGCATTACGGACTGGCTCATCACCTGCTGTATGTTTCTGACAGTTGAAATGAAATACTTTCCCTCCCCTGCTTGGTAACAGAAAAAAATGAAGCCAAAACTCATCTCAGCAAGGTTTTACTTAATCTGAAAATATAGCACGAGACTGTGGAATTCAAGTTCATTAATGGAAATTATAATTGTTCTGGGAATCACCAGCAGTCAGTGTTCTTCATACAAATAATTAGAGAGGTACAATGATTAAAAGGCTTCTGATACTCCTAGAAACCAGGGGAATCCTTGAACCCCACTCTGCTGTGACACTCAACCTGCGTTTTCCATAATTCATTACTAGAGCCTTTCATTAGCCTCCTATAACTCAACACATGCACAAATGCACGTCGTTTTAGCTAAAATAATGTTGTTTTCAAATATGTAGAAAAATATGAAGAGAAGAAGGCTACAATCATTATTACTTGTTAAATTGAAAAGGATTAATTGGACATTTCTATTCCAGAATAATGGTTTGCAGGACTTGTATGCAATATAGCAAAGGTGGGTCAGTCTGTATGAGTAAATAATTAATAATGAAGTGGCTGATTAAAGCACATGTCCCACGAACTGTTTTATCAGTCATTTTTACTGCAGGTTTTAATTGTGTGGACCTCATAGTAGTTTCATTGCGATAAGCCGGTTATTGCCAGACCATAATGTGGTCGACTAGCTTTGGCCAGAAATGTATCCAAGATGTCAGCTCCTAAATTGTGGACACAGTTTAGGAGCAGTTTGAGAGTTGAGTCCATTTAAAGTAGGCCGTGCATGAACCTGTTTATCACCTTTCACCGTTTGCTGTCACTCTGAGGGAGGGTTTATTGTGCGGTCTTGTCTGCAGCCCTGTGCGTCTCCATAAGGCCTGAGAACAGCGTGCGGTGACAGCTTGGGTGATTACCTGTCCTGTCTCATTGTCTCAGTTGGCCTGCAGCTTGGCCACATCATGCATCAGAAACTGACACACAGTGATTACTATGTCGTTAGCCCTGAGAGTCTGTCGCTCTCTGCACTCATTAATTTGCTCTTCCTCTGAGCACTGGGAGAAATGGACTATCCACGCTGATTTCACTAAACCATGAAATATAAAGCTTCTATGATGACATGTTAGCTAATATTAGATTTCATTGAAGACTAATGTTTGGTTTTTAAAGCACTCGATTCACAACAGAGCGCGAGTCTTTATTCTGTGATTGATGCACTTCACACAGAATAATTCATAGTGTGCATTAGGGCTGGGCGATAGTCCTCAAATCAAAATCACGATTAATAGAATGTTTTACCTCGATTTCAATTAATAAACAGTTATTGTTACACACGCATCATAGTCCTCATAGTTCACTATGTTTGTACTGTATACTCAACTGCAAATGCTAGGATACTTTTTAGCTAATATGATGCACTCCTGGTGGTGGTATTACCTTCGGTCACTAAAGCAATTTTTAGCACAGCTTTCTGCTTTCTGTTTAATGTTGTCTTTATTGATGCCAAAAATGTATCTGAACAACAGACACAGCTTTTTTTTTATTTGGCACAAACGGCTGGAGTTGTTCCAATTGGCTCAATGTTTGACTTTCATTCAATGATGTTTCCGTGTCGCGGACTGAATGGGAAAGAGTCACGTGACAACTCTTTGTAGTATGTTTTAAAGGGGATAGTATATAATGGGGCGAATATTAATAGAGTTTAAAAACAAAGCCAGCAAGATTCCATCAATTTGAGGCTCTGAATGTTGGTTCATTTTCTATTAATTGTCCAGCCCTAGTTTATATTTTAAAAGTCCCCCTTAAAGGCACAGAGACATGGGGAAATGAAAATGCTAATGGTTTTAATTCATGTTTGGCACAGATTTTTCAGTGTTTTTTGTGAGGCGAGTTATAAAAGCAGTTCAACTGTGATAGCCCAAAATGCAAAAAAAGCAGAAAAACATAGTGGCATTTGCAGTAATTGAGCATCATGGTGGTTTTGGATGTAACCCCCTCATTTCATGAAGCATTGCTGGCTGTGAAAAGCTCTACCTAAGTAAAGTGGTGCTTTGAACAGCATTCAGAGCATGATCAGTGTTGAGAAGGCATTATATTGTTTACCGTGGTGAACACTGTTTAGCACGGTAATATTCGATTTGAACAAATGCAACATTTGCGTGGTACCATGGTAATATCAGCAGCAAATGTAACTGGATAAAAAGCATCGATGTGGCTCATGTCATTACTGTTGCGGGTACTTGTTTGAAAAATTACACTAAAGTAGGATTCATCATCTGGAAACGATAAATGTTGGTTTTGTGCTCGTCCCTTTAGTAGAGTTTAGTTTCCCAACACTTCAGCTGTTTCATTCTCAGATAAAATGGTGGACGAACATCCCTAAGATGTAAGCGGTAACTTCACCATCTGCAGCACCGACTTGTTGTAGTTCTCTACATCGTTTTCAGCTCGGAGCAGTAAGTAGATTAGAACAGTTATTTAAAGGATGTACAGCCTTATAATCCAACGTGTCAATTGTTGTTTTGTCTTCTAAGTCTAATAGGATCCAGCATTGGCAGCATATTCCCAAGCACTGAGTGGTTTATGCCCAATTAATAAATGTGCGGTGCTGGCTGCGGCGTGGCATTCCTCCTGCAGTTCAGTGCTAATGATTTGGAGCGCTTTAATGTCGACTGCCTTGAATAAAGAGCGCTAAGCTTGGTGTCACTCCGGCCCTTAAATCACCATCACTCTTCCTCTGTGCCTCTTTCCCACCTACACATTTTTCAGCCTGCAGTTCTCTCTTCCCCTCAGATGTTCTCATCGGCTCCCTCCCTTGCTGTCCTTTTCATTTTCCTTCTCCGTGTCGGCCCACTGTCTCTTCGTTACTGTCACAGAGTGTCAGAACAGGTGGAATCAATTACTGACCCCGAGCAGCCCACTCCTTTGCCACAACTAGCTCTTTAATTGAGGAAATTAATGAGTGATCAGTCTGCGAGATGATTTGGTGTCACGAGCGTCGCTTCGCAGTGTGCGAGGGAGGAAAGCTCGGGGAGGGATTGTTTGGCCGACCTCGTATAACAAATACGGTCCTTTTCAGATTTCCACTTCTGCCTTCCCTGCCTGCTAATCACCACTGAAGCGAGGAAAAACACAGCAGTGCATTGCTAACTGCTGCATCACGCTTTCTGTAACCAAGCTAGCTTTTAAAGTCCACTGAAATACCAGAATGTCCTCGATGCATTCAGCGCTTTGTTCACTTCCTCTCATTGTGGCATCCGCTGGTCTGAGACTCAACATCTGGCCCGTATCTGTTTAGAGAGTGGTTCTGAAGTGTGTTTCTATTTCTCTAAACCTCCACTTCTTCCTTCACAGATGGAATCTCCTGTCTCCACGCCAGCTCCACCCCCCCTCCACCTCCTGGCCACAGTAGGCAACAGTGAGATTGCCTCACCATGCGAGCAGATAATGGTGCGCACACGCTCGGTGGCGGTGAACACATCAGACGTGGCCCTGTCTACCGAACCGGAGTGCTTGGGGCCCTGTGAGCCTGGAACCAGTGTCAATCTTGAAGGCATAGTGTGGCAGGAAACTGAAGACGGTAAGTGGAGCAGTTTAACGTGCTGCTTTGTAAATCTCTTCCCTTTAAAACAAATAAGCTGTGGATTGTGGAGTTAAAGAAAATAGGTAAAAACATATGGGATAGGTTTTCTTTCTTCCTTTTATTTACAAAGCCAGAGCAGCTATGTGTTTGCATATTAACATCAAAGAGCTATTGGTTTTTCAAAGCTTTAGTGAATCTTCTGTCATTTAAAAAAAATCATCTTGCTGTCATTACTGTACATATTTGCCTCCTAAAATGTAATTGGATATGCTCAGACAGCCTCAGGAAATGGTTGTTGTTGGTGGTACTAATGCGTGCTTTACCAGCGCACATGCTGCGTAATATTGCCAAGAAGAATAGTAGTTGGCAGGCAGTTCTTAGGTGGCCTTGATTTCTTTGCTTTTGTTCGGGGGGGGATTTTTCTTTTTTTCTTAGTACGCAGACAGAAGTTTGTTGCACAGAGATATCTGTTCTGCAGCAACATGCCTCAAACACAAAGCACTTTTTCTTTTTTCCTTTGTTTCTTTTTTTTTGTTTTCCGCAAGCCTGCCAGTTGGGAAAATAGTGGGCTCCTTTTCTGCAGTGCAGTCCGAGGGAAATCTTATACACTCTGAGTTTTCCTCCCTTTGATCGAAAACCTCATGCAGCTCATTTAATTTTAAGATGTATCACTATCACACCATCAGGTTCTGCTGGTTCTGAAGAACTGCCCCCCCACCCCCACTTTATTTTTTTTCCTTTTGTGGATGTGAAATAATGCAAACACCTAATCTTCAAAGCAGCTTGCTCTCAGTCTCTCTGCGGGCATGCTGAGTACAAATCGCCCACACATCCACAGAGCTGTTTGTTGGTTCGCTTGGAGGAACCAAACAGGGAAAAAAAGGTCCCTGCCTCATCAACATTCCCAAAGCACAGTCCCTGCTATTGAGTGGCTTTTCTCCCCTCTCTTTCCTCTTTTTTTTTTTTTGATTTTTGCTCTGTACTGCAGCTCTTTTCTGTTACCAAGCATCCAGCCAGTCGCCCCTTGACTCTTGTTTCCAAGCAAACTGAGAGAGAGCGAGTGCAAGGCAAGGGGGTTATGGCAGGGTGGGGGTGGTGGTGCGGCTGCGAGGGGGAGGGGTGGACAAGGCTACTTCTGTTAGTGACACAAACATGGCTCCGAGCCAGCACCAGTACTATGTTTGCGCTCCCTCATTCTCTGCCTCCCACGGAGCGGTTGAGCCTCCCTCTCTCGAGCGCGCACGCCCTGCCCCCTTCCCTTTCCCCAACTGAGCCTGTCCTTTGCCTGCACTCCGCTCTCTCAAAGCTGCTATTTTGGCTGAAAGAGGTAGTGGTTTGGCCTGATGGATCTGTGTTTTCTTCTGACTCTACTCTATCTGGCTCAGTGGGGAGGATGTTGGTGGGAGCTTTGAGTGGTTTTAAAAGCGGCGTGGTGGAGAGTAGCCGGTTGGAGGGCGGTTTGGGCAGACAGCAGGTGTAGCGCACAGGTTGTTGTGGCTATCAGAGCTGTAGACACCAGCAGGTTTTCGAGGCATCAACCCACTTCCTTTGCTTTGAAGCCATTTTTTTTTTATTAAAAAAAGAAAACAAAAAAGTGTAAAGGTAGAAGATCAGGTGAATATAAAGGATAAAGCAACGAGTTTGATAAAAATAGAGTGGCCCTGTAGTTGTCTCTTGCGCACTCTTTTTGGTATTTTAGAAATGTATTACATTCTTTGAAGACAGCAGCTTGTTCACTGCTGACTGACTCGGCCCCAGCTGGTGTGTTTTTAAGAGAGAGCTGCGAGCTGTGGCTGAAATGCGCGCCGTTTCTGAACCTTTGCTTGGTGTTAAATTGATAGATATGCAGTAAACCTTCAGTGTAGCAGAGATAATAGGGGTGAATCTGGGCTGGGTCTTGCAATGAGACATTTCTCAATATCCCCCATTGTACTGTGCACACTACATTAAACGACACAAAGACGCGTGTTGCTTCTACATCATTTTAATGGTACGAGCCACCCCCACCCCCTCGACAGCCCACTGGCTAGTTTTAAAATGAAAGAGACCCAGATGCCGCTTACATCAAACTGCTGTTCAGCTGCGTTTCCCCTAAGAGAACGTGGACTTCTTGCACCGTGTGGCAGCCGAACAAATGAGAACCAAATGAGGGAATCAGGCGAATCCAGGCAGAGTACCAGGGAAGAGGCAACAAAACTGAGGCCCCAAAGACGTAGCAGAGGCATTCTGATTAGCAGTGAAGTTGAGCAGTCTCCCCCCCACCCAACACACACACACACTTCTCTGCATGACAGAGAGCTGTTTAGGCATGCGCTGCGTGTGTGTGTGTGTGTGCATGCATGCGCGCGCATTTCATTTGGCATGCCATCCAACAGCTGCTTCATCACCTCCGCCTTTCTGCCTTGTGGGAGTAAATGAACAACAGGCTCCCAGTAATTGTCTGTGCCTCACCCAAGTCAACATGTGCCAGTGAAAGAAACAGATGAGGAGGAAGCAAGCAACAAAATGTGATTACAGGAGCTGCACCTTTAGGTCAGCGGTGACAAGAATCTTGGCTGATGAGGGCCGGGTAAATTTTTCATCCCGCGTAATGTGAGCTCAGATGTAGCCGGATCTGGATTATGACTGGATCTAAACGGAAACCTTAATGTAACTTGGATTTCAAAGTGACCAAAGTAACCCACTGTGGTTTTAAAAAAGCACCCTTTACTGCATTTAGTCCGGCACAGGATGAAAATAAATGGATAATATGTGATAAAGTGAGTCTGTGTCATGCTGTCAGTTTGGGGGTGAGTGAAGTGTAGACAGGAGGAAGGCAGAAACGCAGAGCCGTGGTATTTTAAGGCCCGGCACTGACACAAATCCCCTCGGCGCAGACGAGGCAGTAGCAGCTCCCAGGGTCGTGTCGGCAGAGCAATGGGCCAACCCCTCCCAGGCTTAGCATGCTGATACCTCCAAATGCCATCTCTAAAATGCTGGAGAAGTTTATTGCTCTTGAAACGCAGCCCAGAATGCCTTGGCTCCTGCCCCAGGGCAGAGGGAACACAGAGGGGGGGGCCCTTTGGCCAAACACCGCAGCTCCATGCCAGTGCCAGTGTGGCATTCAAACACACCAACCCTCCAGTACACAGCAGGCTATTCCCCAAGCTGGTCCCACAGCTTCTTGAGCTGCCTAATAGAGAAATAATACAGGCTGCTTGTGATAAATGTTTGTCTCTTGGATTATTTATGCAGCGCACATGATTGCAGCATTGCAAGCATTGGCTTTAGCACAGAAGTTAAAAGCCGTTTGGCATCTGCATGGAATGGAGGTCAGTGTGAAACGGAGATTTCTGTATAAACATTTGAGAGATGCCTTTTTTCCCCTCTCCTTTATTTCTCCGACCCTGTCAGAGAGTTGAAAAGGGGAATATTGTATGAAAGGAGTACTTGGCTCTATAGTTAACTTGCCAGTTATGCTTCCTTGCTCCTTTGAAGACACCTGTCAGTGGCCTCATTGAAATGTTTTTACAAAGGCGAGCGGTGGCCGCTCTCCGTGAACCCACCTTAGAGGCTGTCCTTGAAATGAGAGCGAACGTTGTCAGGAGGCCTGTAGCTGTCTGCCAGGCCAATGAGCAAGAAGGACACGGAGTGAAAAATCAATCAGAGAAGACCAACTTCTGTTAGCACTAAAGGCTCCTTTCAGAGAAAAGCGTAGAAACGATACTTATTTTTCTTTCTGCAGCCCCCACGCAGTACATTTTCATTTGCCAGTTCCTTAGTCACTTCAGTTTCCAATCCACCCAGCCAATCTTTACCCTCATCAGTGTTCACTGTGCAGTAGTGGAAGTGGCCAATTTCCAGGGGAAAAAGGGAAAGAAAATAACACTCCCATATTTAAAGAATTTGCCAGTTTTCCTAAATATGCTGTTGAAACAACACTCAGGGAACTTTAGCCATCGATGGCTCGTCATTGTCTGACGGAGCAGGCTCGTCTTGTTAGTCGCTAATTTAGTCCCCCGGTGGTGTTAACAAGATGGCGCCCACGTGTGAACCCAAATCTCTAAAGAGAGAGATGCTGGTAACGGCTCCTATTCTTACTGGCTGACAACTGCATTTTTTTAAGCACTTAAAACCGTCTTGAATCGTAAATCGTGTGCCTGGAGGAATTGAGGGCTTCGCCAGTGTCTGTCATAAGATATCATGTTTGCTATATACACATCAAGGAGAACTTGAGTAACACGCCTTTGGCAGGCCCGTATCTTAATCTCAACACCATCTCCTTTAAGGCAAAACACCAGAGGGGTTGTTTTAAGGGTGACTGTTTTTTAATGGTGGCATTTAAGGAAGCTGGGATTGTCTTCATACACATTATTTCCAGTAATAACTGCAGTTGGTAAAGATGTCAATTTTCTCCCTTCCTCTGGCTGTTACAAGCTTTGCTTGTTTGTGATCTGCTCATCTACTCCCTCTGCAAGAGTAAACATGCATAGCTGCTTGGTTTTTCCCCCCCTTCTTAGGGAGGAAGAACCTGCTGCATGTGTCTGATAATGTCTAGCTGTGTGGAAAGCATACTAATGCAACCCTCCCTTGCCTCTCAGTGCTGTGAGAGAATTGACCTTCTCACAGGCTGTTATTCTTGTCTGTCGAGAGCGACTTCTCACTTTTACCTCTCGCGAACCGGAGGCTGAACTTTTCAGAGGACTCACTTGAATTCTCTGAAATCTAAAATAAAATCATCAAACGTAGCCTCGTCTGAACCGCTAGTCATCTGTAACTTTTTCTTCTCAGCTTAATGTCAGCAACTTTTTTTTCTCTCCCTTTTTCTTGTAACAGGGCTTACGACTGCAAAGTTTACAGTGTTCAGTTTCTTCTTTGCCAGGAACTTATTGCACAGAGGATAGTAGAGATGCACAGAATTGACATGAATGTGTTTATGGTGTTTGCTTGTTATGGACAAAATAGCAGATGTAAGAGGGTCAGTTCAACTGTGACTGCCACTGACCCCTCGCATTTCAGGAATGAGGAAGTGTCCCAACTCCTTTATTTAGTGTTTAAACTTCCTGTTTACAGTTGCATGGTTGTAGTCATTGCAGGTCAGACTGGGATAGCTGGATGGAAATGAGACTAAGGTCTCCCAGATCTGTACCGAGGTCAGATTATATTTACATATTGTATTCATGGTCACGTCTGGTTACAGCACATTAGGTTTTGTTTTTATTATGTCACACTGGACTGTGGGTGAAACAGGCCAGGAAAGTGAAAAGAGGCTGGTTCACTGGTTGTTGGTGAAGGTTATAGATTAATATTCAGCTGAGGATGTGCTTACACAATGAAGCATTGCAATAGTTGTTAGTTGCCTTTAGAAATACTGGACAGTTAAAACACTGGATCACTCGGTTGAAGAAAGCATGAATCTTTTCATAAGGAGAGGCTTCTGGCGGTGACCTTGTGACGAGATGCAAACTTTAATGCTGTCCCCTTCGGGAGAGTTGTAATATTAGCTATAGCTTCCAGTTTCTTTTGGTTGGCAGATGCAGTTCAGTAAAGAGAAAATGTTTCCTGCATGGAGTTGGCACACAACAGGGTTGGGGAAATGGTGATTTTTCAGAGAGACATGGCTGCTGAGTTGTTCTTCTCTTCTGTTTTTTTAATGTGTTGAGCACCACAAGGCAAGCATCATCGAGTTCCATTATATTCAAGAGAAGGCAGGCATCTCTACAGCCCAGTATGTCCCAAACTGGACAAGTCACCCCTAAATATTGATGGATTCTGGATGGATCAATTATACTGTAGC
>NW_005187538.1:769533-792800 GCF_000239375.1 Pundamilia nyererei | reverse complement strand
AAAAAATGTCAGTTTGTATGTTTCAGTGTTTCAGACAAATCCTACAGTTGTTCCCAAATTGCTGTTTGCCCAGCATTTAATGCAAAGGTCAGCCTTAGGAGATTTTGCTCTGACACTGACACAAATGGACAAGCTCGACTTCGTTTTATGAGCCGCACCATGAAAACGGGCTGTTGGAAATGCACTCCCGACACTTGAATGCTCAAACACTTAATTTGTCAAGGTTACAGTTATTGCTCGCGGCAGCACACAGCTATCTTTTATCTTCTCTCCGTAATGAACACTGGCATTTTCTCTCATTGTTCTCACTTTCTTGTCTTCATGCAACCTTGATAAATGGTGCTTTTACTGCACAGAAAATGGTGAATGTTCTTTTTTTTTTTTTTTGAAGTTCTACATATTTGTATCCAACTGTTTGAAAAGGTGATAATTGCAAGTGCTGGTAATTGTTCACATAAGTTGTTTTTTTTTTGTTTTTTTTTTAGGGATTACCTGGTTTTTAAACTGAAATTCCTTTCACACACTTAGACAAACAGAACCCTTTAATTTGGTGTTTTGGGAGGGGAGTCGTATAACATCGCACCCAGTCATTACATTTTCAAAGATAACAAAGGCATTTTGACAAGGTCAGTCAGTGAAAATGCCGTTAACCCCATTGGATTCCTGTTGAGATGGGGCAAAGCAGGGGTCAGCCAGTGAACCCGTGGCCCTCGCAGATTTCACCAGCAGCAGAGGACCTGATATTTTGGCCCCACTGAGGCCTAATGAAATGTGTTAAGTGGTGAGGAAGGGAGTTTGAAGGCAGGGGTAGGGCATGGTGGACACCATTGCAGCACACAAGTTAAGCAAAGCAAACGGGAAAGTTTGGCGCTTCAGTCGGGGTTCTGTTTGTTGTTCAATAGCATTGAAAGGAAATGAGTGGTGAAATTACAGGTCAATTCCTCTCATTAATGTGGATTTCACTCTGCCATCCTGAGTGACCCTATTAAGGTTGACAGGGGGAGGGAGGGGAGTAAGAGGGGGAATTGCAGGAAACCATGTTTGCTCCACATAATTTCAGACCCTTTTCTTCCACCACACAGCAAGCCTCCCTTTGAAAACAAATCCCAAGTGAACTGCAGTTTCAAAGTGCAAGTTGTATTTTTTTGATCTTTGAACGCCAGTCTTGTTTCTTCCCTCGAGACAAATCCAGTGAAGGAAAGAAGGGGGGGGCGGAATTGTTGGCCCACACAAACACTCATCTGTAACTCTGTGTGTGTGTAAACAAATGATCACGCATGGAAAGTTCTCCTTGTGTAATTTGCTTTCTGCCACAGGGAAATTTGTTTGGGTTGTTATGTCGAGGGCTTTCCGTGTTTAGACAGACATGACATTGACATCTTTGTCCTAACGGCTTCAAAATGATTCCAAGGATGAAAGTGTGCAGATAAATTCAAACAGCTTTTCAGTTCCAGCTTTGAAACCTGATCTTGTTACATACCCTTGGGCATATTTTTGATATGGCTAAGAAATTCAGTGGATTTCGAAACCCCTGTCAAAACTTTGAGTAGCTGAGTTAAAATTACGCAATGTAAAGTGTAATAAATGTTAAGCATTAAAATGAAAGCATGAAGCATCAGATTTTTTTTAATAACCTGCATAAATATTAATTTTCTCAAAGATGGAATAGTTGTGCAATCAGCTACTCATGCCATCAATATACAATAACGGTTGCTTAATGAAGTGTAAATGTCATCTACTCGGTAGTGCAGGAAGAATTTAGAGTGTTGCTCATAAAGTATCATCTACAGTAAATAATTACCAGGACGGAAGAAATTTTGAGACATTTGCAAGATGACAGTTGTGTAATAGAATTTTTAATCCTTGTTGCTTTTAGTATGGGGCAAACCAAGCTTTGTTTATCTCTGACACACTGATACTGTGGAGCTTGCAACTTGACTTACCAAGCTCTGATACAACTACTGAAGTGTCAGCACTGAAAACGTATACCAGTACTCCCCATGATGAGGAGTGAATTTTAATTACTTAGTAAGCAGGTAATACTGTGTCTAATTGATGCACAGCATACACACGTAAAGTCTTTTTTTCCTCTAATTTTGATAAATGTTTCAGCACAACTTGTTTAAATGTCCTTGAGGTGTCCCAGATAACATTCAAGGAACTACGTTATTAGCATTCAGAGTAGGTTAGAAGCAGATATCTGAGCTGACCCAGAAGCCAAGGACCGCTGACAGGATTACAGGGTTGCTTGGCTTCAGCATGGGAAAGCAGCCAAAAGGAAGGTACCTCTGTGGGGGAAAAGAGACAACAGCAAACATGGATTATACAAAAGGTCACTGTCACTGACTCTGAACTATTGGAGTACAATACACTAATGTGCAAAAGTCTTAAGCCACCCTTCATTTCTTTATATTTTACTTCCAAGTAGCCAGATATAATTGTTTTGGTGTGATTTTGAGCAATAGATCTTTCAAAGTTTTTCTTTGGGCACTGGCTACTTTTTTATTCATTTTCAGTCTAGTCATTGTAACTAATCATTGTTAGAGGAATGTTTGTTTTTTTTAGTTAGCCACTTAACAGTGACCTATTCAGGCAGTAAAAAGTCACCTAACTAAAGGAATGACAGATAACTTGGCAAAGATTTTTTTTAAATTTTAATATCCTTAGATACTTTGTAAGTAGCAGTCCGTAAAAATCAAACAAAACTTGTTTTCATTTCTTTTTAGAATGTATGAAAAATGTTAAAGATAACAGTGTACAATACATAAAATAGTACTTTTTGCACCAACAAGATGATTTTCAAAGAGCTATTAGCTGAAAACTTGGAATATCTCAACGTGGTGTTCAGTGAGTCCTTAAACAAATCTGAGGAAACGGACAAGAGGAGGACTAAATAAGCAGCAGGCCTAAAAGAATTATCTGCATGTTGTACAATATCTGAAAGCTATGTTTTTAAGAAATAGGGAGGAAAAATGCAGTAAAGACCTGACATAGGACTTGAGAGATGCATCTGGCCTTTCTACTGTTAACTGAAGTCTCATCAGAAATGATCCCAATGAAAGGGTGGCTGTCAAGAAGCCATTCTTTAGGAAGGGAAATGGGGAGAAATGGCCAGGTTATGCCAAATCACACAAGAACTCTACTGAAAATCTGTGTCAACAGGTCTAATGGAGTGATGAATGTAAATTTGGACATTTTTATTTCAAATCAGTGTTACTATGTACAGAGGAGGTCAGAAGAGAGGTGAGTGTCTACAGCCACACACAGAGGAACACCTCAACATTACTGAAGTAGTGTTGGATCATCTTGACAAAGAACTGAACAAAAGGCAGCCAATATCCAAAGTAGAGCTGGTATTAAGAAATACCAAGAAAGCTTGCCTAAGAGAGTTCAGGCTGTGTTGAAGAGTAAAGGCGCATACAAAATATCGGCTTACCAGGGTCATACAATTAAAACTATCAAGTACCTTAGGCTTGATGTAGACTTCTGTGGGAAATCTGCATCCTAACCTTCTTAGTAACCAGAAACTCCTTTTATCTGGTGCACGTCAGGTTAAATACAAGGTCGTGACGTAGGGTTAAAATGGGGTTCTGGTAGATCTGATGTAGAAGTATAGTTCACGTGTTGCTGTGATATTGTTAATGATGCTGTTTGTCATCACTGAAGGAAGCATACAATGATAAACACATTCTTTATGACCCTCTGACACTTCCTGTTGCATCCCCAATAGATTTCCAGAATGTTTTGCATTTTATAGTATAATTAAGGTATCAATTGACCCTTTGCTCGGACCGCTCATAATATTTCTTTCCAATCAAATCGGTAAGCTATTTAGACTGCAAATGCAAATTGATCACGCCATCTATTCTCATCACCCGTCCTCCACTTTGCCTACACGAGGTTAAACATTTGAAACCCTACGCTGTGATCTGCTTTTCACTGGCTGTCACATGATAGCTGTAGCTGAGGGAAAGATGGGGAAATTCCTGAGGAAAATCTCATGCAAAACAGCCAGTGTCAAATAGATTGTGGCTTAAGATTTATTTTCCAACAAGACAGCGATGCTTATCACAAGATAAAATGCGGCGTGGAATTTCTTCAGAACAAGATTGTCAAAGACCTTGATAACTGAGCTCAGACCTGAGTTGTGATGGAAAACCTTTGTAGTGGCTCAAAAACGGTTTAAGAGATACCACTCATTCACTTTGATTGAGCTCGAGTAAATCTGTGTAAAGCTTAATATATGTGTCGCTTTCTCTTCCAGGCGGTCGTGTCAAAATTCTTATTGACTCAAGCAAATGGCAAAGAAATGTGTATCTGAAAATGCTTTTTTTCCCCTTTTAAGTGTCTCAATCAGTGCTGCTGGCATTACTAACACTTAATTCCCTCTTAAGCTCATGCATTGTTCCAGCGACTGAAGACACAGTCAAACATAAAGACCAAATGCTAATTTTAAATCATTTAACAACTCGTAGTGTAATTTCTAAACCCTTCTCTAGAGAACGCCGGGAAGGCTATATCCTGCAGATCATGAAAGGCCACTCATTCATTTGCCCTGCCTTGATTTACATCCTGCCACGACCAGCTGCCAGAGCCATTTTGTGCTGGAGTGTTTGGAGAGCTTAGGGGGGTGGGGAGAGGGTGCTGTTGAAGGCGTTTCAGAAAGGGTCTGGGTTCTTTTAATGTGACAGAAATCTGAACTGGAGAACCTCTCTTTACGTAACACACAGACACACACACAAATGACATTTGCAGTTGGATCTTGCGTGGACCCAACATTCATGCTTTTGAGCCATAGATTGAAGGAAGAGACTTGTAGCCAAGTGTCAGCAGGTTCCTGTAAACATATATAAATGCCTTATACACTCGCTGCTTTATGCCAGAGGCAGCAAGAGAAAAATGAGGTCTGAACTGTGACTTGAACTGTGTGTGTGTGTGGGAGGGGAAAAGATTGTAAGCCAGGGATGGTTATACCATTGAAAAGAGGAAATGAGGGTGAGGGTGAAGGAGAGAGGGAAAATGGGGTGAGCAAGAGAGGTTTCCTAAGCTAATAAAATGTTCGGAGGGATGGAAGCTGCCAGCCAGCATTCCTGTGCCATTAGATAAGTTAGCTCACTGCAGCCTCCAGTTTCTCTGCAGTGCTGAAGTGGCAAGCTGAGGTCACCAGCAGAGAGAGAGGGGGGATGGTGTGGGCAATAAATTCAGAATGTGTTTGTGCACAGTCGTTGCTCCTGAACCACTGTAGCCGTTTGGTTGATGATTCACTTCTGAATTTACGGGTCAAATCTTCGGATTATCCTTCGTTTGCCTGCCGTCGCAGCGTCCATTTAAAACGACCTTCAACAGGAGCCGCCGTGTGGAATGTGGCTTGAATTGATATGAAACGTACTCCCGCAGTTAAACATCCACGTACAAGGATTTTAGTTAATGCAATCTTAAACGAATCTTAATTTTATCTCTAATGTTAGAATCTCTCATTTTAGACTGTAAAACGTGAGCTCGGGTGTCACACTTAGCACAAGTGGGATCGTGTAGCTCACACCGAATGCTACAGTATTCACATGAGCCAAATAGGCAACGCAGAAGCTTCTAAGTGTGACAGATTGCTGGAATGCCACTGAAGTCAAGTAGCTTTCTTTGCACATTGTCAGAAAGAGCCATCCTCACTGAAATCTGTTGAGCCCAGGAGCTTGTTGCTTGTTTTTCATAAGCTGTGGTACTGCCTCTACATTCTCTCCAAGGTTGTAAATTTTTGGGCTACAAAGCGAGATAGAAGTTTTGCCGAAAATATTTGCATCTAAGTAATTGTCCCTCAGGGAACTCTCTTGTACTTTGAGATGGCTTATTTAAATCGAATGGGTGTTGTGTGAGTATTTCCCGGTAAAATCGATGCGATCGTTCTCAGCGAGACCTGCTGCAAGTGTCTATTTTTACAGGTTTTACAATACCGACTGCAGCTGAGTCTGTTCCAAGTCATTTAGAAGATATCAGTCAGTCTTGCCCCCACGGCTTTACTGTGTGAAGAAGATTAAAAAAAGGATCCTTTGAATTGTAAAACTGTCTTCCATATGACACCCTTTAGCGAAGATTAACACAGTGCATTATGGCTGTAGCATCATTTTCCTTACATTTTGCTGTTATGTAGGGACTTCGCAGTAAAATATTCTGTTTGGTATATGAGCTGTATTTTATCCACTTCCTTTAATATATTCTAATAGGTGGTGTAAGATAAATATGTAAATCTTTGATCGTTTGTTTTACAGGCATGCTAGTGGTCAATGTTACTTGGAGAAACAAGACATATGTGGGCACCCTGTTGGACTGTACACGGCATGACTGGGCTCCCCCGAGGTAAGATGCATGGCTCTGTGCAATTCTTTATTATTATTAGAGAAAGCAGGGTTTGCATACTATTACATTTACTCTCCAACATTTGGTGCTCGGCCTCTTAACCTTTTCATATTCTGTTTGATATAAATGTGCTGTAGCAGAGTCAGACTTGAGGATATAAAACCTAATGCATCAACTTGCCACTGGACCTGCAGAGTACATGTTAGTCCTTACGTTGAGCCTGGAGAAACAGGATTCATTAGCAAACAGCTGATGTCCCAGGAGGCAGTAGTAGAAGATACAAAGATACTCTAATTAGCCAGATTGCAGAATCCACTCAGTGAACTGACAGCTTTTCCTCAACGCTATAACGTTCTTTATCACAACGGCTGCAATTTCTTAGATCACTGTTATGTGGGTGGTAGCATGAGGTGTTGTTGTAATTTCTGGGTATTTGCCTTTGTTATGCAAAATACACAGTGTGTGGATTGTACCAGGCACACTCGCTTTCATTTGAAACACCTGCACTGTATCTAAATGTAAATGTAAATCTATATTTGAAATGCATGGTTAAGTGCAACAGAAAAAAATCAAATGAAATCAAGGATAAACCAGTGCTAATGGAAAACAAGAAGAGGCTGTATAACACTAATGTATCACAGTATATTACAATAATGCTCAGTACATGTTGTTTGCTGTGCTGCATTTGGACTGAGATAATCTTGCATTTGCAGCACAACCACATTAGGGACAAGCCATGAATAAATCAGAAAGCCTTTAACAGACTGAATGTAAACTTGGGCTTGTAATGTGTCTAAATTCCAGTACCAGTCAGTCTACCGATATATTCACATCCCCTGCTGAGGTTGAATTTTTTTTGGAGAGACTTGCAGGGGAAGCTGTGAGTCATACCAGCCCTGTGTCTGACTTTGTCACAGACTGCTAACCTTCACTGCCGTGCTGAAGATAATTGCATTACTGTTATGGAGAGATAAGGCCAAACTGCTATTTTAAGTATTTGAATGACTGCGTGTTTTGATTACCAAAGCAGCTCAAATGTTCATGGCTGTCTTTTCCAATGTTGCTTACATGTCTTTCATTAGGAATGTCATGTTGCTTTGTTTAAAGTGCTTACTCACTTGTTCAGCACCAAATATCAAGTTTATTATGTTACAAGAGGAAAAAGAGGGGGACAATAGTGTATCTATTTTAGTATGAGTGACATTGTTTATTGTAACTTTAACTCTCCGCCATTATTGTCCGTGCCAATAAAGTTATTACCGATGGGACTAGATAACCTTGTATATGACATTGCAAGTGAAAATATAAACAAGTCATCCTCATAATAGTTTTAATATTGGTCTGGCCAAGCACAACCCTACAGCTTGTTTGTGGAGAGATTAAATAAGAACAAAAAAGAAAGCTTTAAAACCATTGCTTTAAAGGTCCTTAGAGAGCATTACAGTTGCCAGAAACTGACCCTTTTTTCCTAGTAATGAGGGCAACAGCGGTTTGCCTTCCAGATACAAGTGCATTTATCATAAAATCATTTGTGACATCTTAATTACACACGGGTGATTTCCATTAAGCGAAAACAACTGACTGCACCGCTGATGAGATTTGTCATTTTTCTTGACAGGCTGTTCTTGTCATGAAGCCAATTATATTTAGAGTAATTTAATGGTGTGAAATAATAAAATGAAAGTTGAATGAGGTATTGATTGAAGTAGTATTATTAGGTTTCCACAATGTTAATTTTCAAAAATCATTAGTCAAATTTCCTCTATATTATGTACCATAATGTTGATAATTGGCACTTGACAATACAAATCTGTTGCAGGTTTTGTGAATCCCCTACAAGTGATCTGGAGATGAGGAATGGTCGCGGTCGGGGTAAACGAATGAGACCGAATAGCAACACTCCTCTCAACGAAAACAGCAACTCATCAGACAGCAAGGGCACCACCAATAATAAGACACGCGCAGCCTCTAACAGCAAGGGTCGGAGGGGCAGTCAGACACCATCAGAACGCCGTACCCCACCAAACAGCAACACCGAGGACATCAAGGCCAGTCCCTCTTCAGCCGGAAAACGAAAGACCAAGCCAACCTCAGACATGGAACCCAATTCCAGTTCAGAGGACACAAAAGGCAACAAACGCATGCGGACAAATTCCAACAGTGGAGGGGTGGGACCTACAGGCCTTCCTATCCCTTCTATTAAGACTGAGCCACTTCCACCTCCCCTCGATCGTAGCTGCCCTTCCCCTGTTCTTATTGACTGCCCACACCCTAACTGCAACAAAAAGTACAAGCACATTAACGGTCTCAAGTACCACCAAGCCCGCGCTCACAATGATGATGACATTAAGTTGGACTTAGATGGTGACAGCGAATATGGGGAGGACTCAACTCTCCATCCTGAACCAGGAAACTGTAATGGAGCATCTATCTCTCAGAAAGGATGCCTGTCTCCAGCACGTTCAGCCACTCCAAAAGGCAGGAACTTTGATGCTCAAAGTCCTTCTCCATCTCCTGGCAAGTTTGGTTCAAAGCAGAGTAAAAAGAAAATTGCTGAAACGGATGCTGAAACAGGCGGTACACCGATGGATGGGTGTGAGGATGGGCCTTGCCTCACAGATGAGGCTAGTAACGATGGTATAGATGATAAGAGAGGATCGGAGAAGTCTAAAAAGGCTAACACAAGTGCAAAAACGGATAAGAAAAACTTGAAGTCACCACGGCCAATTGGCCCTGGCCCAACAGCAACTCAGCAGATTTACTCTTTTCCTCCTGGAAACCCAAATTCTTCCCCGGGGCTTACCCAAATGATGCAAGGAATCCCTAAGAGTCCCCAAATGAAAGGCACACAGCCTAAACCCCCTGCCATTGGAGATCCTGCCTCCAGTAGCTCCAAAGACAAGAAGAAGAAAGACAAAAAGAAAAAAGATGGTGGAAAGGAAGCTGATAGCCCCAAGCCTCCAGGAAAGGGAGGAAAACTGGAGGAAGGAAAGCTTCCGTACTCAGAGCCTTGCGATCAGGGGAGTAAGGGGGAAGGGCTTCTTAACGGCTCGTCAGAAACTCATCAAAGTCGCTTGGCCAGTATAAAGGCTGAAGCTGACAAGATTTACAGCTTTTCTGACAACGCCCCAAGCCCATCCATTGGTGTTGCCAGTCGAATAGATGGTAGTGGGATTCCACAGACTCTCACGCCACTTCACGTAGTGAACCAGAATGGTGCTGACAACTCTTCAGTCAAAACCAACAGCCCAGCATATTCAGACATTTCAGATGCTGGTGAAGATGGTGAAGGGAAACTAGAAGCTGTTAAAGTCAGGACAGAGGACCAAGCCATCAGGGAAAGTGTCAAAAAGGCACTGTTTCCAAATCAGACACCCAACAAAGATTCTCCTTACTATCCTGGGTATGACACTTATTACTCACCCAATTATGTCAACCCCAGTCCTGGTGGGCCCAATCCAGGTACAACAGCTGCCGAAGGTCAGGTAAAGATTAAAAGGGATGATGAGCAGGATCAAGTTGAGGAAAAAGTCAAGGTTGAGGTTCATGAAGATCGCAAACCTGACAGCACTGCTCCTGCACAACAGCAGCAGCAACCCTCAGTCATCCAACAGCGATCTAACATGTACATGCAGCCTCTGTACTACAACCAGTATGCTTACGTCCCTCCGTACGCATACCATCCTGATCAAGCCTACCTGATGAGCACCAACCCAGCCTACCGGCAACCGTATGAGGAACGCCAGCGACAGATGGCTGAGCAGCATCGTGCTGCTGAGAAGAAGTCAGATGTGGCCATGAAAGAGCGAGAATCTTCCATGAAGGATGAGTGGAAACAAAAAAGCCTGATGCCGCCAAGCCTTTCCAAAACCCCAAGTCAGTCAGACCTTGGAAAGGCGCAGCAGCAACCAAGCAAATCCAGGGATTCCCCCTCTGAGCCGACCTCCAAATCCATGGGAACCATAAAGGGGGAGGACTCAAAGTCCCAACAACCCGAGGGACTAAAGATGAAGCTGACTGAAGGAGGTCACCATGGAAAGGAAGATCCCAAGCAAGCACTTGAATCCAGAGGGCAGGCAGGGCTGGAGCAGGCCATGTGGTTCAGACAGGTAAGTAGCAGTCCAGTTCAACAGTGCTACAATATGTTTGTAAAACTGTTTTGATAATGCTTTGTGAGGTATGCACCACTCTAGTATGGTGATAGTGATTTTAGATGACTTGGAGCTTCTTTTCTGCCCCTAGCAGTACCCTGAGAGCCAGAAGTCTCAAGCAGAAGATGAGCACCAGCAACAACATGCTCGATGGAAAGACCGGGAACATGATCGTAAATTGAAGGATGAAAGGCCCAGGCCCAAGGACAGTCAAAGTGGGCCCAAGGAGGACAGCAAAGAGAGCAGTGATCCCAGAATCACTTCTGAAGATCATCGTGCTATGAGCAAAGACTCTCGTTCTAATCCCCATATGCAGTTCTCATCACCACTAGCACAGCACCAAGGCTACATGCCCTACATGCATGGTTACCCCTATGGACAAGGCTATGACCCCAACCACCCTGGATACAGGGGAATGCCTTCGGTCATGATGCAGAATTACCCAGGTATGACCTTGGATTTCTTCCAAATACAAGCAATTATGAAATGTAGCATGAAGAAATGAGAATTTTTGCTCGTTTACTTTGTGATAATGCAGTTTATATAAAGATTGTTGGCTGAATCTGTGAGGGTTTCTGATTAGTTTATTCTTCTTCTTTTCCATCATAAAAACAGCACTTTTTGTGTTGTTTCACTGGTAATTGTGGTAATATTTAATAGCTTCATGAAATAATTGCAGTCCTTTGGTACAGTTTGTTAGAAATGAAGCATGGCAATGGAGTAATTTTCAAGGCAATTACATGATTTAAGTCAAAGAATGATTCTACTCCCTAAGAGGCTATCAATAAAATTACATGTGTTGAAAATGGTGTAGAGTGGGGAAAAATTGCATTCACTTGATTTTGCAGGATTGCTTGCACTTATAAATACTAGTAGCATGGTTGAATTTGTGTTAATCCACACATTCCTGGAGGATCTGATGTAAATAGCCCAAATATTAGTCTTTATGTAGAGTAAATAAGAGTAGTGTTTTTATACCAACCTGGATGTCAGTGAAGAATACGGATGAGAATTGATAAGAATTTAGCGATTCTGATTCTATTATTGATTGTCTTTTGGGTTCTCATTCGCTCTGTTTTTAGAGTCGCCACCAAAATTACATTCATGCAAATGTATTGCATGCTGTGGGTCAAATGTTTGTGCGTTTTTGTTGAAGCTTTTACCCTCATTGCTGTGATCAGTGTTGGAGTCGTGACTCAAAGTCATTATTACATTTTATTTCTTAAAAGTAATGCACTACATTACTTAATTACTCCCAGAGAAAAAGTAATTTGTTATACTATCCGTTACATTACTTTAATGTCACTCTGTAAAATAGTTGAAACCTACCGTTTTATAATCACCATTTAACAAAATAAACCTGAGGCTACAACCCCACACACCAATGAGAACATGGACCTCTAAGACCTTTCTCTTAGTAAAAAAACAAAGCTGACCGCACAAAGCACAGAGGAAAACCAGCACAAAAAGCAATCACCGCACTGATTCTGCTTTGGCAAGTGCAAGAACCAATAACTGGGGTCGATAGGGAATAGCCAGACAAACAATTCCAAGGAATTGGTCTACTGAGAACTAGTTTTCTATGAAAACCGGTTCTCGATTCCCATCCCTAGTGAAGAGATATGTGAGCTGTGCAACTAAGTGGTTAGTTACCAATGTGTAACTATTGCATTGTAATCTTAACAGTATTTATCTTAATTTTGTATTCCATATAAACCTGAATATGTGGATCACTAATCTTCTTTGTCACTCTCAGGTTCTTATCTACCTGGAGGTTATCCCTTTTCCCCATATGGGAGTAAAATTGCCGGAACCGAGGAAGGCAGTGACAAATCTCGTGCTAGCCCTACTGTCACCAAAACGGCAACAGACTCGAAAGCCCTGGACAACCTACATCTGCATACCAGCCAGTACAAGAGCAAATCCCCCACAGTAGGTGACAAGCCACCCCACGACAGGGAAAGAGAGCAGGACAGGGGAGCTTCGGGAGACAGGGATCGGGAGAGGGAGCGAGATGTGGACCGACCGCGATCCTCACCCTCCCAGCGGATCATGCCCTCTCACCACCACCTGGGATATCCCCTGCAATATGACCTGTCCTACGCCACAGGTAAATCAGTCATCCCATTTCACTGTAGATACAATGTTCACTTCTTTCAGATGCAGCAGACTGTTAGAGTAAATTAAACATGTGACCATCGGGTCTTCTTAAAAACGAGCATAAGAAGGAAATATACTTTAACTGCTTGTCAGCCATCAAGCAGCAACCCCTTCCTTGTACCCACCACCAGCAACCGACAGGGAGGCAAAACACAAGCCTACCGAGAGCAGCATTTTCAAACAAATGCAGGTGGCAGATAATGTGCGTCACACAGCAGCTCATCTTAAAAAAACTCAGGCAGCAAGTTAGGAGTACGTGCAGAGATGTAGAATGTCATTTAAAAGTAAAACTGTATGTTTCTTTGTCATGGCTTTATATGTCATGGCTTCCAGAAAGATGCAGCAACCTGTAAAAAACAAAAACAAAAAAACAAAACAAAAAAACAAAGCCCTCACTTCTCTGTTGCAATCTAGTCAAATATGCAGCACTTTTAGCCTCTCAGCTCATCCATTCCTAAGTAGGTCCTCTGAGGACAACTGGATCATGGTGTTGATAATAGAGATGTTGAATGAGCCCAAGACACAAGTCCACTGCAGACAGCACTGACATCTAGTGGCAGCTCAGTCAAATTACAGTGAATTTGACAAATGCCTCTGTTCTTCCATTGCAAATGTGTTGCCTGTATTAACATTAATTAAGTACAGTTTTAACAAAAGGTTTTGATGTTAAATGTTTGTATCAAGCTTCTTTAGTCACTTTAGTCACTGTTAAATTGTATCACATTAACTGACAAGTGTTTCTACTATTTTGTCCACCTCACTTATATAAATAAGATACCTAATGCATAATGCACCAGAGTTAAACAGCACCACAAATTACAGCCTTTGTGATCAGCAAAACCTCAAGTAGAACTGAGTTACAGATGCGTGTAAAGTATTTTCTCCACACACTTTTTTTTTTAAATTGAAATATTTGTAAATAAATAATTCTTTTCTTTGTATCCTTCACAGGAAAACCTGACCGTCACACCTCAACCCTGCAAAGATTCATATGACTGGATCACATGAGAACAAGATCTCCCGGGTGTTACCTTTTAGACATCAGTTGAATGGTGTTTCTATCTATATTTTTTAGTTCTTCTGTCCCAAGGAAAGGCAGACTGTTGTTGCTGTTGTTGTTGTTTTTTTTCTCCCTCCCCCTCCTCTCGTTAAAGACCCCAAATTCTCCAAACCTTGGTCTGTACCAGAACTGATAATATAACCCAGGTTCAAAGCCATCACTCTGCCCTGTCACGCAGAGGAAACACCAACCCGCTGATTATCTAGTCTTTGCACTGTCAACAAATGCAATGCAAAAAGAGACTATTGGACTGCCAGAACAGCTTTTTGTTGTTGTTTTTTGTTGTTGTTGTATTTTTCTCCTTGGACTGCATTGTTTCTTGTTTTGTTCTTGTTTTCTTTTTTTTGTCACATGCAGAAAGAAATTGGCAGGGGATTTTAGGAAGTTGGGTGGCTGATGGGAAAGAGGGGTCAAACTAAATTAAAGACTGTTTAAAAAGAAAAGAAAAAAAGAAAAATGATTTAACGTTGAAATTGTTTTCAACTCTGTCTTTGGCTTCTCGTATGCCATGAAACAACAGTATATCCTTAACTTGACAAATTGTTGGCTATATTTCGTGGGGAGAGGGAATATGGCAGAAGCTGCTTTCATCAGAGACTTGAGAGCCTGAGACTGAAGTTTTTGTTTTTTTGTTTTCAACTTTCCATCATCGTTTCCCCATCCTCCTCGAACCCTCACGTCGTGTTTCAGGGATGATGTCGTCACGTTCTGCGAAGGGACCGCGTACACCTCAACGGAGAATAAACACTATTCATGTTTCCTTCACTTCTGCTCCATATCATTGCGCTCATCTTCGAATGTGTCTGATGCTGGTATCGGTCCCGTCATCTTTTCCTCACACCGCAAAGGGGTCGCCTCCGTTTTTGCCACTCACTCAAACAGTGAAGCCACATTAGCGAGCAATCCGTTCACGGGACGCTCCGTCGTCACGCTCATCGGGCTGCTGGTGTGTGTTCTGGTGTTTTTGTTTTTTTTGTTTTACTGTAAGATTGTGCTTCTTCAAGCTTGTCAAGTTTTGATTGTTTCCTGTAAACAATGTGAAAGTTCACCCATGTATTTTTCTGCTGTAATATAGACTTTTATCCTACTTTTATGTGCATAAATGTTTATATTTATCCCAGCACGCAACTGCTTAAAAAACTGTTAAATAGCTTTCACTGCTGCGTTTACCATTATGCGCTCAGATGGTCACTGTTGCTGTGGAGTTCCTGAACGTCTTGTGTGCTTCTTTATTTGCCCCCACAGGCTTTGCTTGACCTTAAACTTGGTTCACATCTCCACATCCTAACCGAGCAATGCGCAGGTTGATTCATTGTAGACTTCTGAATTGCTGTCTTCCAGCTCCAAAAACAACAGTTCACGAGTTATTTCCGGGACTTCTTCAAATTTGGCCGCTCTCCCCTTCAGGGTCATTCCCTGGTGCACTTCTGGGCTGCTTTCTGCAATGCTTCTGATTTTACAACATTTAACATTAGGACACCATGAATTCCTGTCTCAGTAAGGAGTTCTACTGTAGCATGCTGAGGTGGAAATAGCATAACCTGCTCTGGCACCCAGCGCAATCCCTTGTTGAGAAGATTTGGCTCCCTGCAGCTTTTTCTACTTCCCCCAAAATAAAAATCAAGTCAAAGGGTGACTATTTTAACACATCGGTGAAGACCGCACGGGCACAAGTCTGAGCAGGAAATAAAGAAATGAATAAAAAGCAGCCATGCTAAAAGCCCTGCAGTGCTGTACAACAACATGACCTTGACGGGGAGATCAGGCAGAGTTTCACAGGTGAAGTCTTCAAACTCTGTGGTTGTACGTTGCAGTGACAACAAACTGGAACAAAATCAAATGTCATTTTTAGGTTAATATCCAGTGTGAAAAGGCTTAAAATTTCTCTTGGTGCTTCGCTTGCTCATGTGGCTTCACCTTAACACACATCCACCTCAGATTCTTTTTTAGCTTGTGTGTATATATATATACACACACACACACACACGGTTTTTTGTTTTGTTTTTTTAACTAGCAGCTAGCTTTGGATTAGTCTAAAAGTGAGCAAATGAGTCTGATGCCTCTGACAGCAGTTTTAATTGTTACGTTGTTGCCTATGCTGGAAGGTCAGTTTATTAGCACATTAAACAGAAGAAAACTATTAAAAATCCAGCTGTTACTCTTACAAGCATGAACCAATCAGATGTTCCACAAAACAAAACCAGAAGTGTGAGCCAGTCTAAATGTGGAGCAACACGAACATCGTAAACTAAAGCGAAACGGGAGTCGGGAGGCTCAAAGCTGCCCAATGAGCTCTCTGCTTTCCTTTCAACCTCTTAACACGTGGTCCCCTTTGTTTCTTCTTCTTCTTCTTCTTCTTCTTCTTCTTCTTTTTAATTTGCAGACGTGTCCTCTTGTACCAGAGTTCCCTCTTGGCTTTATAGTACAGTTCTCTTATACCTCAGGGGTTGTAAGTGAAATTCTATACACATGCTACTTGCATAGATTTGAGAGGGATTCGGTTTCTCTGTGTTGGGGGAGGGGCACATTATCCACTCTAGGCTGGATTTGATGTGCTGGTTCATTCAGGATAGGGCATTGTTAAAGGTTCAATGTGGGCTGTGGCTTATGAGCAGTCTTAATGTTCCTCTAAAGGATTATAATCTGAGTGGAATATTGACCATGTTGTCATTAAATCTAATTTTATTGATTTTTTTTCTTCCTATTTTTTTTGGGGGGGGTCTATACTTTTAATGTTCCTATTGTTGTCGTTTCTGTTTCTCTCAGTAAATACTCTACATGGTCAAATCCCTAAACCGCCAGTTAACGTTGTGTCTAACACCCTCTGACGTCGGATGTTAGCTGCTTGTTGAGACACTATTCAGTTACCAAACTGCATCACTTCATTCTGAGGTTCTTGGACATTCCAAGTAAATACGTTGCCAGTGCCCCGTCTAATGGAGGCTTGCGAGGACGGTATATATTTTGACTTTTTACGCATTTTCAAGAAGAATGGCTGACATGAGTAAGCTGAATGTGGTGGTGTTTGACGTGTACTTAAATCTGTAAGGGTAATCTAGGCAGCTGTGATGTTGTCATTAAAAGTCAGTGGGTTTTTAGTACCAGCAGGCTGCATACAGTACATATAGTTTTATCAAACAATGGTTGTGACAAGTGCATTTGTTCTCTCTCTGAGAGTAGTAATGTTATCTCAGTAGTAAGCAAAGCCCAGTGAAAATCATATATACTAAAGTGTATGAAAAAGCCAGAAAAGTAATGTTTTGCTATCAACATATTGGAAAGTGCTTGGCTCTTGTATTTTGCAGGACTGTATTTGTTTCATGGTGAAGAGTATATTTATTGGCCAGCAGTTGTCTCAATTGGTGCCTAGTTGAACATTCTCCTGTGAAAATGCAGAGACACTCGCTCGTTTGTCCTTTCCCGACCCCGCCCACTGTCACGCAAACCGCCGCCAACCCGAACCCCATTCCCACACACCCCTTTTCCCAAAAGTACCACTTCTGGTGCTTGCAAGGATGTTTACAATGTCTTCATTTTCTTTCTGTTTGAGAAATTCAGATCTCTGTCCCCTCTCCTCATTTCTCCCTCCCTTCAGGAGTTTGTGTAAAGTGTACATTACCATGGTTCTTTTTTATACAATACTCTGTAACTTGCCTTTGTAAATTTGGGCTGGAAAAAAATAAATCTTTTTATGAGACAATCTGTCTTGGGAACTGTTTAATGGCTCATGCTTGGTGGGTGCTGTAGATTTAAGCTGATAATACAGTTAAAATGGTTTTGTATTTATTGTTTACCGCCCAGGGACAAGGTTGACTGTAACGCAGCGTTCCAGCAAAATTCCTTTTCAACCTTGAAAGTCACATCATCGGAACAGGTTTCCTTTTGTCATTTTTACCAAGTCTTATTTCAGATGAGAGTCAACCCAATAGGTCATGTAATATTTATATCCCATCACAAAACACAGAAAGTCCCCAGCATGTGTATGGCAAGTGTTTGAATTTGCACGTAAATTGATTTTCCCATCCTGGGAGTCTAAAAGTCTGAAAAACCTCTTAGCCTGCAGAAACTGCACCATGGCACACAGCCACATGAGTGCAGTGTCTCTAAAGAGACCACAGTCTGTCTCAGTGGGATCAAATGTCAGATTTTTGCCTCTTTCTGAGTTTTACAGCTGACTCGCTTGCACTGCATGCTTGAGGAGCATACATACATTTAACTGGAATATATGTTATGCTCCTCTGGGAAACACTTGCAAGCTGTCAACAGTTGAGTCTGTTGAGAGCGTCGCTTTGCATATGTGCACACGGTGCTCAAACTTTATCTGCATCTGGTGCGACATCCATTCGTATCGGGCAGTTGGGATATTTTTAGCTGCCCCTAATGCCCCTGAACTGACAGTACACTCTATGCAATAGCATAATGCAACATCAGTGACAGAGAGTGATTAGGCCGGGGATGATT
This sequence comes from Pundamilia nyererei, assembly GCF_000239375.1. Lineage (NCBI taxonomy): Eukaryota > Metazoa > Chordata > Actinopteri > Cichliformes > Cichlidae > Pundamilia > Pundamilia nyererei. The sequence goes on along the minus strand of NW_005187538.1, from coordinate 774,617 downwards.
TTGGTGAGTGTAAATGTGAAATCTGATTATCCTCCATGCTCTCAGCTCTGCAGAGGGAGGAGGGCTGGAACTAGAGAGAGTGAGGCTGGAGGAGAGATTCAGAGGGAAGGAGGGGTTAAGTTACCAATGTGCTGAGCCAATGGCTTTTCCACAGAGCAGCTGGCTGGCATCAGGGCAGGACAGGCCGCTCAGAGGAAGGATACCTTGAGGACGACTCACACCCGCTAACTGTAGGACATTAAAGGTGACTTCTAGGAGGTGTTCATGGGATGCACTATCTACGCAGCCAGCCCTAAGGCCCTGCCAGCCGACGAGGCCCCAGGCCAGGACAGATACTATCCGGTCCCCCACTACCGCCACCCTCATGGTAACTGCAGTCAGAGGATAGCAGCCAGCAGAGCCAGGTCAGTGAACAGCACACAGGAAGTGTTTTTAGGATGGTTACACATTCAAGAACGCATCCCATCCATGCATACATTACAAAAAGAAAAAAAAGATCACTGTTTTAAACAGCAGTAGGAAATCAGTTTTCAATTTAGGTGTTTTTCTCTTCTGCTTTGAAACATGAATGGCAGAGGAGAAGCAGGGATGAAGGGATCACCACAAATGTGTCAGCAGTTCAAGTTATGACATGTCTATGAGAAGTCAATTAGTCATCACTGACACCACAAAATGTGTGATTCAGGGTTTATTTGTGCGGCACTGTCAACTTAAAACGACCTAACTCAGTAGCAGTGTTTGGACTGCGATTTCAAAAGTTAAACTCCTCAGTGCAACATCCTCTCTGGAAAGTGTCTCAGTTTGACCTTAGAGCTCGGACTCAGAGCACTTAATGCACACAGACAGCTTGATGCTTGAACCTTTACTGTTTGTACATGTGCACAGAAAGACGAGGGGCAGCAGCTAAACCCCTTCAAACATCCTTAAACGATTCTCCTTTAAATCTTCCACTTGATGGTTTTGCACCAGATGACACATTTGTTGCTTCCATATGAGTGCAAAACATCTGCAATGTTTTTACATGTCAGTTATTGGTCGTTTACTATGAATGTAAGTCTGAAACAGCAGTCTGATTATTTGCAGACGATACAATGATACGCTGAATAATCTTTACAAAGTTATTTAAAAATACTTCTGAGATGTAATTATCTTTTTATTTTATTCCATGGATAACGTGGCCAATAACTAAGAGCTGAGACATTGCCTCTGAGTAACGCTTTATAATGACATTATACACTTTTAAACTCCTCAGCTGGAAACGGAAACATGTTGTTAAGGTATAAAAGATAGAATGAAAGCCACGACCCCTCCCCCAGTTTAAAAAAAAACAAACAATCTAACTAGTTTGATCTTTTACGTCATGTTTTTAATTTCCGTTATCTCTGCACGTGCAAATGAACGAGCCGCGCTGTTCTGAGCGTCTGAGTGTAATCCCCCGGCTGCTGTAAACAGTTAGCTAATAGGTAAGCTCAACCCACCTCACACTCGGACTCACTTGTGAAGACGCTGCAGCTCAGCCCTATTTCCCTGCTTAAGCTTTAATTATTGTGGCGGGAAACTGGGTGTTTTTGTTAGTTTGTCGTGGAAAAGCATAAAATAAAAAAATGAATTTGACCACTAAGACCTGAAGAATTTAGTGGAGCTACTGGAAAACAACAGAGGAAAAAGCGACAGCAGCCTCTGAGCTACAGGTAGGAAACCTTATGTAAATCAAGCTAGCGAGAAAAAAACAGCAATGCTTCCGGAAATGACTTTTTAAAAAAAAATAAATGCACCCGTGATGCCTTTAGGGATTTACTGAGGAATTTAGAGATGTCGATGGTCTGTATGAATAGTTGCTGGTCGTGGAGTTTACCAAAATTTACTTTTTTTGTTGTGTTTTAGTGCCCCTTATAGCCTACTGCATGTCTATTTGTATTCTAAATTTGAACGCTTTCTGCTTTTATTTTGAAGGGCCCCGGTTATTCAGATATTGTCTTGTTTAGCTTCACGTCGTTGCTGCTTTCGGGAATACTGTAAAAGCGGCGTTTATTCCAAGTCAGGCGCTGAACATGCGGATATACTTCACGAATATAATGTGAAATCCTTGAAGTAGCCACTTAAATTGAAAAATATAAGTAAAATATGAAGTTATTTTCAAAACGTGTTTACAAGCCCATAATCATCATGTTTATTACTACTAAAACTGAAGGTGCTAGTGGCCTATCGATTTGCCACGACATACCTACACTAAACAAATAAATTATTAAATGGGCTACTAACTAGAAGTAACTAGAAACCTTTCAACAGAGCTATTAATTTCCCCTTCCTCCTCTAATCCCATTAAACCAATCACTCTGCTCCATTAAGTCTTAGGTAAGATGGACTTTTGAAGGGTTGTACTGCTTTAAAAACATACTTCTGTCATCAAAGGTTGTTTTGAGGTACTTGCACAATGGGGAGGGTTTCTTTTTTCTTTGTCTGGTCTCAAGCAGTGTAGGCCAGAGTCCAAAGGCTGTACATGTGTTTCATAGACGGACTGATTCAAGGACACAAAGAAAACGAAAGAAAATAATAATTATTCCGTGCCATGTGATGCACCAAAGCTCTGCAACCAAATATCCCTTGGGTTAGCGTTTTTCATGAGTAAACTCTTGGTTGACTTGCTGTACATGAGAGAAAGCTCTTGCTGGCAGCTTCAATGTCCCTATAAGAGGAAGTCACCTTCAGCGTTTGTAGACACATTAAACCTTTTCTCCTGCATATCCACTGTAAACAACCCAGATGGTTTATTACTGACGCATCTAATCAGAGACAAAGTTCTTGGTTTAGTAGCCTCAAAAATGAACGTGACTTTAGATTGTAAAAGAAATTTGGAGGTATTTTCCTTGGTGCACTGGTCTACAAGGAAGCGAGAGGTGGAGAGAGCGCAGGGACGACCTCGGTGATGAGCAACCTTAACAAGATTAGAGTTTATTGGATTGAGGGATGTCTTGTGACAGCAAAAAATGTCCAGACACAAAGAAGGACATGGAAGAGGAGAGGTGAAGAGAAGAATGGCTTTCAACTGAAAAACATTCATGCAAGAAACAAAGAAAGTGAGACAGAAGGAATGAAAGTTGGCCTAAAGAAAGGCCAAAGGTTAGAAGAGACCCCAACCTTTAGTTTATACATGTGTGTATTGTCTTTATGAGCACTGGCGTAAGATGATAGGTGGGACGCTGCTTTGTTAGCTAAGTTTGAGGCTCAGTGTGTTTAATGAATGGGCCATGTATTGTTTGGCCTCATAATCGTGGTACAAACTCTAAGTTACAGCAGCGTTGACTCCCTGCCCAGCTCCAACAGCAGACTGAAGTATTCATCACAATGCATCACCCTGTTTTGTTGAGAAAAATGCAAAACTTATACTGTTGGAATATTTAGCCAGCTCTGTATTAATTATGTATTCATTCGTGGCTCCATGGGGACATCCAGCCATCTTTGTGGAGGCAGAGCACGGGTAGAAGAGGAAGCCTGTTAAATCATTTTATATGAACTGATTCTTATCTGAACCGCGTCATATAAAACTGAAAAGCAGCAAATTCGCTTTGTCATTATCTCATGAATTATGAGCTTTGAGAGCGTGTTCCTTCACATAAACCGACTACGTATTGAACTTTCTCATCAAAAACAGGAAGGATTCATTATCAGATAGCTTCGGATGATGCTCCTAGTCTTGAAATACTGTGACAGAGCTCACCAGGCTGCTTCTTTTTTCCAGCAGCATTGGAGTTCAACATAATGAATGAGTGTCTCACCTCTTATTTACCTAAGAAACTGGTCAGCCTGGTATATTTTGTTTCAGTTTGCTCTCCTGGATGACATGAACAGTCCAACTTTAATCAGAGGTTTAAGTGCGGGCAATAATTTTCCAGACAGACATGCTAATATAGCCAGATGACTGTGAGAAAATCACAGGTTGTGGTGTATTTGACGCAGCATTCATCGTCTACTTCCAGGAAACCCACTCAGACTAAATAAAACCTATTTTAGATGGCCTAAACATCCTCACGGTCAAACTCACAGCGATATAAAGTTGGTTTATCTCAGGGCTGTTTGTCTTGGTCATTATGATGCATTTCTATAGATGTTTTATACAATGTCTAGACTGTAAGCCCGCAGCTTGTGAATGAGTTAAAGTCTTACCTCATGTGAAAAGCAAATGTGAAAAAGAATTGCAGCTGTTAGGTAAAAGGTCCATTTATCTATGTATCCACCGAGTCAAGTTTATCTCTTTGCAAGCTGATTTTCAGACTACAGCAAAATGAATGGAAACAATAACAGTGTGTATTTATTTTCAAAGTAGGTCAAATAATATATAAAAACATTTAAATAAAGATGCAGAAACCTTCACTTTTTGCATTAAACTTCTTTGGGTTTTCACACCACCATATCTCTTTGGAGTAACATTTACCCATATTTTGTAAAAAGCCTCTGTTCTGCAAATGCACAAGTCTCACACATTGGTTTTTTTCTTTTTAATTATTAAAATAAACACTGTTAAGTAAGCACTAATTCAAGTCCTTTATATGTTGATTCTGAAGAGGAAAAAGTGTACAAAAAGAAGTGAGCTTTATGCAAATTCACGGTAATACAGCATCTGGGATCAAATACTGCTCCTGAATCCTTTAAACTCTGCTTAAAGACCCCACATATCCTATACTTATGTATTCAGCCTTTCACCTCCCATTTAGTCCTCTGTGATCACAGACAACAAGTCAGATGTAACCTCAAGCACCAGACAGACAGCTATTGTTTGAACAGGTCAGCGGCTGACGCAAAACTTCTGCCTTCTGGCCAATTAGAGATAATATACTGGAAACTGCATGCAGGAGCCATATCCATCAGCACCTGTAATTAAACCAGAGCAGGTGGTAAAGACTTCCCCTCTCCCAGAGGTATAGCACAGGGCAAGCATGTGTTTGTGTGTGCATGTGTGAAAAAAAAGATGTGCAGGTGAGGGAGGAAACAAAATAGATGGGCTAGAGCTTTTCAGGTGAAGCTGTTATGTAGTAAAAGCACAAACACTACAAGGGTAAAACCTTTTTTTGTGTACCCAAAGACTA
>NW_005187538.1:748834-768172 GCF_000239375.1 Pundamilia nyererei | reverse complement strand
CCACAGATTAACAAATCAAACTGTGAACCACTTGAAAGTCCGTAGTTTTAAAAGGTTGGGAAATATTTAACAGGTGAAGTCAACCAGATATGTGCAACAGATTTAAAGTTGAAATTGTAACTAAAAAGATTACATATGCAGGTAGGCATATAACAGCTGAAAGTTGATCAGACATTTTACTAAAAAGTTCTCTTTGTATGAACAGTTGTGTTAAATACCATGCAGCATCAACTGAAATATTACAGGTCACACTTTTTAAGGGTACTTATTCATCTCAAAATGCTGTGACGAGTGAAGTTTTTCTAGTTTATTTTAAGTGGTCTGATGAATCATCTATATTCATTTGCCTTTGGAGCCTCATTATAGATGGAGATTGTGAGGCGTGTTTGATTGTTTAAAGCCATTTGCTGCCATCTATTCTGAACTGCGTGCACGCCAATCTCAACGAGCCGTTAAAATGACTCGAGCCTCATTATACATCACAGTAAACACTGAGCTGAGATTTGGTTCTCTCAGCGTTTCTGCTGAATCCACGCTTTACCGAGCCTGGTGTGAATCACGCTTTGCCCGGCTTGCTGTCAATCACAGCCTGCGAGGAGATATTGTTCTGAGCAGCTCACGCACAACCAATGGTCATATTCATGGCTTCTTCTTCTTTTCTCATCCGAGAAAAATTAATTTCACGTCGCACGTGGCGCTGAAAAGTGTATAAAGTGTATTTTTAAAAATGTTTGAGTCAGCTCACAGCAGCAGATCAGGTCAGCCATCTGCACAACCTCTGGGGTGCTCTGCTTCTTTGTAGACATCTGGGAGAGGGTACAAACTGACCCAGTTTACACAAGCACAAGCACACAGATTTATTTCGCTAAGTAGATATTTTTAATGTAGTGCCAGTGAGCTGCGTCAGACTTTGAACGTTGCATCACCTCTGTGTTGATTTTGAAGACAGAGTCCACTTGTTTGGCCCATAAAGTTTTTGGGAATAGCTCACTTTAAAGTCAAACACGGAGGCAAAAACAAACCATTTCTTTTACACGTCTACATGGAGATCGAGCAGAGAGGTTACCCGCTGTTAACACAGAGCTGTGTGTTTGTGTATCCAGGGCCAGGAGCATGACTGAGCAGCAGGAGCAGAGTGAAGAAATAGGCCTGCTTTCAACGCAGGACCTGGACCCCTCCAAGGACGACGACACACACGGCCACTTCAGGCAAAGCTTGCACACACAAACACACGCTGCTCCGCCACACTCTTTCCATGTTTTTTTTTTTTCATCCCACACACCATCTGTATCCTGTGCACGGTCACGGGTGTCAGCCCTAGGAGATTTATTTTCACAGCACTTATTTTGTGCTTTTATTTCAGCTGTATTTGATGTCAAACAATGGTCAAACACGCATACATAAGGATAAAGAGACTGCAGACAGGATGTTTTTTCTCTTCTCCCTTTAGGGTCTTTAAGAAGATATATGTGCTTGGGAGGCATGCTATAGTTATACTCGTAATAAAGTGCTTTAATCTAATGCATCATGCTTTTTGTGAGTATTCATATGGACATGTGTGTGCGTGCATCTGCAGATATACTGCATGTGTGTGTTGGTGTGTTATATAAGAAGGATTGAAGGCAGGAGCAATGTAATCTCGGGGGAATCTGCTCTGGGATGGGATTTAGCCCTGAGGTACGGACTCAGGGACTTGAACACTTTATGCACGTTAGCTTAAACTTGTAGCACTTGTAGTCTATATTTGATCCACTTCCTGTGTGTAGCTCACTTCAATGCAGCTCTGTTCCAGCATGCAAATATTTACAGACTGTTTCTAAAAGATAGACTTACGCTGTGGCTCTAAAGTAAAGCCAGTGCAGAAGAGTCTCTGACTTCTCAGAATTTATAGAAATGTATGAGAAAATGACCTGAATTCCCACTTCAATTAATACCTCAGTAGATACTAATGAGTTTATGAGCTCTGTTGCTGACTTTGAGACTTATTTAATACAACATGATATTAATTTAGTGAAACACAGTCCCATAAAGAATCAAATACTTGATAAAGCATGATTTTAGGCATGGCTACTTTTCGTTGTTGTTGTTGTTTTGTTGTTAGTCCAACAGCTCTTTTGGTCTCAACTATAACTTTCATTTAGTGCCTAGCTCCGAGCCGTTAAATGTTCCACTATGTCGTGGTGCTAGACATTACCTGGTGTTTATCATTGTAAGTTGATTAAAAGTTAATAATCATTTAATGTAACTAAAGAAGGATACATTGAACATTCTGTAAAACCAAACGTTCAAAGGGGCTAAAAATCCACGAATTAGTAGATATTTACCCATCTAACCTCTTTTATTGTACAGAATCATTTGTTTGAATGCTCATACAGCTCATACAGATATATATTTTTAGTCATTTCAGTAATTGCTGCACCAGTAGTTTTTCTATTTCAGTTCAAATTAGCAAAAGCAAAAAAAGGATTCAATTGAAAGCAAAGGATGAGTTATTTTATTATTTTATTACTGCACTATTGTAAAGCAGTGAGAATTCTTATTGATTGTAGTGTGCTCTACTGATTTCTGTGTGAAATATTTCAAATGAACGCAGATTTTCTCAGGACACGCAGGCAAAAAAATTCACGCGTTCTTTACTTTTCCCACTTGTGCGACCTTATTCATTTCCCACTCAGAACACTTTGATTTTAAACTCCCGATCATTCTCGTGGACACGTGTCATTTAGAGACGTATTCTCTCAGTGCTCCCAGTCCCAGTTTCCACTCCTCCAGCTAAATTATTGACTGCGAGTCCACTGCCACACTGGCCACCGATGGGAGGTGTTCGCCTTCTAATTTTAGGATTCAATTTAGGATTCTTTGAGCTTGTAATTAGTTTCACCATTTTGCCTCGCAGCCAAGGGCACTGTGACAGTCTAGTGCATGCATATACACACACGAACCCACGTGCCACAGGCAGCATTTTACTTTGTTTTTATTTCCAAACTTCAGAGGTGATGGTCGGGATCAGTTTCTATTCTACCCCTGATCTATGAGAAAGTTGTTGCTGCTCAGTATATGTTGTGTGCAGGACAAATCCAACACATTTTGCTGCTGTTATTACTCTTTGTTTTTCCTGTATTCAGCACACACTGAACATTTGATGATTTCCTCCCGAGCCTGTGCATTTCAAACCCTCTGAACAATGCCCAAAATAAACACGAAGCAAAACTTTAGTGGAGCTGTCCATATCTGTATCATTCCAACGTGACCTTGTTTGTACTGTAAAAAAATGCTTTATCTCAACACAAACCACATTCACAGCTATCCTGCAGTCATGTGGGAATGCCCAAAGCACTTTTGTCCCGATTTTTGCCCAAATGCACCTGCAGTATTGATTAAAAGCTGGATCTGGTGGAAAAGAGAGAGTGAGAGGGAGACAGATGGAGATAGAATACTAGAGAGCCTACTAGTCCCCACAGACCCGCCTGTGTTTTTAATAATCACTCTCTTCTCTCCACCTGAGAGTGCAGAGCCACTGTGTAGCCTATTTATAGGCGGGAACCAGCAGGCAGGGAGGCAGAGCAGCACACATGCTCTGTTGTTCATAATGTGGTCACAAGATGATGGGGTGCCTGGAGGGGGAGGGGGCTTAATGAGGAAAACTGTGAATTTCACATCTAGTGCAAGCTACATTAAATAATGAAACATTTGAAAGGTTGAACAGAGGTTAGTTTGCTCATCTAATGGCCAAATTATGGCTCTTATTTAGCTTGGTTATGGTTTACTTATTATTTATTTTGGTCTCTACGTTTGTATTAATGACACTTAATTTTCACATATTTGGGTCATTAATTTCTTATGAAATTCACAGCATGTAACATTTTGTAAGTTAATGTACCTCACAATACAAGTAGATACTACAAAACAACACAATATATTAGTATAAATTCATTACATTTAAAATACAGATTATAAAGAGGCAGTCTGGCTACTTGGATTCATTGTCAAAGACTGTATGTAAAAGATGTGTGTCACAGACTGCTGTTTTTGAGCCTCAGCTTAGAGATTTCACCCGTAGGTGAAGCTTAGCATTTGGAGTTAAGAGATGCATTGGACACAGAATAATAAAACTTGATAATTTAATGCTATCAGAAAAATTCTTACTGTGGGATTCAACCACAGGGGAAGCTACTAACAGTCTTCTATGCAATCTAAAATTCATTTTGAAGCCAGTGAAGTCTATCCTCACTGGCCCTCAGAGAGAGTGCAGGTTAAAGACCCTTCTACAATAATCAACAATTATTTGGGTCACCTTTCATACAGTCTATGTACATGAGTCGATGATGTCAATGTGTTGTTTTGTTTTTAAGCAGACACATAATATAAGTTGGCTGGTATTCAATTCAATTTTATTGATACAGCGCCAAATCAAAACAAGGCGCTTTATATTGTAAGGTAGACCCTAGAATAATACAACAGATATATCACTTTAAGGTCTGTGAGGTTTACAGGAGTACCAGCAGGAGACCTGGCAGTGCTGGAACAGCTTTGCTCTTGTGTAAACAACAGTGACAAGCTCGCACACACAAAGTCACACAGCCAGTAGGCTGACATAGCATTTATCAGACCCTCTGCTCTCTTATACTTTAAGCCTTCTTGGATATATAGGATTCATCTTTTCAACAACATTAATTTATCACCTTGAGTTGGCTCAGTTGTCACAGAGATGGAGCTGTTTTCAGGTTTGCACTTCTTACTCAGAACTTTAAGCAAACACTGAAGAAAAGTGCAAACGATTACTGAGCTCACATTTCAGCATATCTGTCACCAAGACAACCGAGCAATCTGCCCACGGAGCAAGATCATGTCATGTGTGTCGAGTGGACTTTGACTTTTTCAAAGCCCTGTAGGTTTATTTACAAATTTGAAGTTACATAACATGTGACCACCTTACATTTGAGCGAAGGAGTCATCACTTTGGTCCTTTAGCATTATTTTAGAGGCATCTTTCTGTCCTTTTTAAATCTCCCGTTCTTTCTCCAAACGATTTTATTGCTTTTTAAAAGTCTCACTCTCTAACATTTCAGTTGGTAGCGGCTAGCTTTAGCTTTGACATACACCTTAGCTATAATGATATTAAGATAAGATAAGAGGATAAGATAAAACTTTATTAATCCCTCGGGTGGGTTCCTCTGGGAAATTCGGTATCCAAAAGCACAGCACCGACAGAAGTTACAGAGTTACAGAATATTATATATACACACACACACACATATATAAATACAGAGACATATAATATAAATAAAATATACGAAGGGGATGAATAGGAATAAAAATAAAAATACAAGTGAATTGCACATTTCAAGTATTGAAATTGACTATTAACAAAAGTTTTTTCCCGTTGGGTTGAGGGGGCCTTCCGGTTTGTTTTTTCCCCCTCCTTTGTCCTCCTGTTTCCCCTCCCTCTCCCCTCCAGAGAGGAGTTAAACAGTCTGATGGCGTGTGGGACAAAGGAGTTTTTAAGTCTGTTAGTTCTTGTCTTTGGGAGAAGCAGCCTGTCACTGAACAGACTCTTCTGGTTGTTAATGGCCGTGTGCAGAGGATTCCCAGCATTGTTCATAATATCCAGCAGTTTTTTTAGTGTCCTTTTCTCTGCCACTGTCACCAGAGTGTCCAGCTTCATGCCGACCACAGAGCTAGCCTTCCTGATCAGTTTCTCCAGCCTGGATGAGTCCTTCTTTGCTGTGCTGCTCCCACCGCACACCACAGCACAGAAAAGTACTCCAGCAACCACTGACTGGTAAAACATCCTCAGGAGCTTCCTGCAGATGTTAAAAGACCTCAGTTGGCTTTGGGCTTTTTTACACAGGTGCTCTGTGTTGCATGACCAGTCCAGTTTGTTGTCCACCCACAGCCCGAGGTACTTCTACTTGTTGACCACCTCCACCTCCTCCCCCTCTATCTGAACCGGCAGTGGACCTTCTCTGGACCTCCCGAAGTCCACAACCAGTTCCTTAGTCTTTGTGGTGTTGAGTTGCAGGTGGTTTGTGTGATTATATTGTATTATAATATTTTTTTTTTAAAAGTCACGTGAGAAACATCTTTAAATACTCATTTTAGCAAATATTGAATCATACTGATAATCAGATTGATTTCTCGTGGTCTCATGGCTTTTTTCACATTACTTCGAGTACATAATATAATATTTAGTACTGCATTTTTCAGTTTTATCGAATATTTTTTCTGATGCTGGTGATTTTTAAATAAAGCTGTTTAACCTTAAATTGAACGGTGATGTAATTATCTTGGCGTCATCGTGACACGCACCCCGGCGGTCAGACTTTGTCATTCTCATCTCCACGGTGACAAAGAGCTGCATGGAAAAAACTACCAGAGTCAGAGAGAGTTGTTTAGGGACAGAGGTCATGCTATCTTCTTACCCAGAGGAGCGTTTCTCCTCTGGGGGAGAGACGGGACACTGACAGCCCTGCTGCCATAAGGGCAACAGAGAGGGGGATTTTACATAATAGCATCTCATTGTATAAAGTATAGGACGCTTCTCAAGGAGAATACAAAATGTGATGCTGAAGAAGTCATGTTGAGAAGTAGATTTTGTGTGTACGTAAAAAAGGTAAATAAGGCTGTTGGTAAAAGTAGTTAAAATACAGTTATAAATACAGTGACATCTATAAATATTTTGTGATCAGCCTGAAAATGATGGATTTGTACTGTATTTGTGTAAAAATAAGATTGACTAATAATTTATCTGACACTTGAAGGCTTCTTCATATTTTAACAGTATGTTTTTACTCGTAATGTGAGAGCAATGACTTCGAGATGATGCAACAGACTTGTGCTCTATATGATGGAATATACCAAGTTTCACTTTCTGCCCTTCGTTTGAAGCCTCTTACTCTCGCGCAGTGCAAGAAGTGGCTTCCACGGAGTGTGATAACTCATCACAGAGCACGCGAAGCTTCAATTTGGTTTGGCCAGAGCTCCCGATTTATCAGTATCTCCTTCAGCAGCGCTCTTTTCGTATCAGCGCTGCGTTACATCTTGCTGTGCTCGCTGTCAATCACCCAGCGCTCTCAGAAAATAGAGGAAGAAAGGCAAGTCTCTCAGAAAAGAAACCATCGAGAACACCCTGCCTTTTACTCTTTATTGTTGCATACATATCTTCTCCTTTTAAACCTCTTAACTGGAACAGCAGTATGTTTCAATGACATTTTCCTTAAAGGTCTGATTATACTGGATTTTATCTGCTGCGGGGAGGGTGTGTGTGTCTGCTTTAGCAAAAGATATGAGTATCATGCTGTGACATCTGCTGCAACACTCTGACTATTCCTCTTGAGGCAAGTTGGATGCCAGTTATATGTGTGTGTGCGTGTGTGCTCATCTACTATTAAAAGAGTGACACAGATAATCTCCTGACATGGCCACTTTTTGTGTTTGAACAGCTCAGTGTTTATCTTTATGTTGTTTTTTATGGCAGCCCACATCTCCCTCCATTTATGCTGATGATTAACTAACCATTTGTCACGATGACGATTTTTGCCTTGTTTAGCTCACGTGACGACATCAATCTGTCTTCAAGTGTTCTTATATTTTTTAAAACGAATGTTTTTAAACAGCACATTGAGATGAGCTGGCAATAGATGGCATGTCGGTATCACTAAGTGTATTTTTTTTTTGTTTTATCACAGGTTTCAGCTGATTGAAGACCTGTCCTATGAAGATTTGAAGAAGTGTTACAGGGGCTCGGTGAGTCTGATCTCTTCTTTTTGCTCCTAACTGTGTCTGTGACTCAAGTCCAGTTAATTGTATTTTACTTTAAATACTCAATAAAAGTGGAACATCCTTTAAAACATTATTTTCTTTCTCTGTACTGCTAAATTAAATTTGAAAGCAGATAAATGCGCTCAGTCATTGAATCCTTTTTATTTCCTGTGGTTAAGATGATAAAGTTGAGAAACATTTGGACTCCTTCATTTTACGTTTGTACCAGATTCTTGCCCCATTAAAAGAGAATTTACAGCACCGTTGTCATCAGTGAGTAGAAATAATACAACCGCACCACAAACTAAACCCCATAATACCATTTGAACTACAAATTTGTCAACAAATCATCCCCCAGTAATGGTTGCAGCTTTCACGCAGTGGCATTTGAGCCCTCTGAATTACTGTAACCTACTGTAAGCTCCATAGTCCTGACGACAGGAGCTGCTCTAGCGTGAGCTATTAATAGAAAGACAAAAACAGGAGCAGCAGATAATAACAAACAGAGCACCTACAAGTTGAAGGAAAGATAGATGAGCTACAACGGGACACAAAAAAAGAAGAAACTTAATCTTGTGCTGGAGATAGCTAGAGGTGGAAGTGAGTCGAGCTGCGAGAGAGGAGGGTGGGGAATGAATGAGCTCTGTCGTGCATTCGGGGGAGGAAAATGGACGTTTTTTTTCTTTGAACAAGGGAAGAATTTTAGGTGTGAGACACTGGCACTACAGACGAGATGCTGACAGAGGAGAAGAGGAAAGGTAAAGGCAGAAAAAGAGCAGACTTCAAGTGAGAGCAGTGAGGAGTACCAGTGTTTTTTTATAGATGAGGGCAGAGTGTGTGTATGTGTGTAAAGGAGAAGAGGGAGGGTGTCAGCTGGGTGCTGTAAAGTGTAGTGTCACTGGTGTATCTGAGGAAGAGAAAGACAACCTTGTAGTTGTGAAAGAGCTCGGTGGCTGTAAAACCCGAGGCGTCTGCAGCGCGTGTGTGTTGTGTGTGTGTAGGTCGCACATTAGAGCCACGTGTGTGTTTGTAGGACGTGTTGACTAGAGGTAGTTGCACAGAGGCAGTCCTCTGTCACAGTACTGACCGACGACAGGGGAACAGTGTGTGTCTTGCAGCAGCTTGCTCCAGGCCTTGGATGTTCGCGAGTGTGTGTGTGAGTATGGTGCCAACGTGCTGAGCCTGGTGCAGAACTCGCGTCCTTTGAGGGAGAGGGTGGCGTCTGCGCCGAGCGGAGCCGGAGTGGCCGGTGGCGGCGGTGGTTCCGGTGCTGTGCAGGCAGGCCGGTCCGCCAAGGAGCTGCTCATGACTCTGCCCTGTCCCTCTGCACAGACTGTCAGCAAGTACAACTCGCAGTACCACAAACTGTTCCAGTGCGTGCCCAAGGATGAGATCCTCATGAAAGGTACTGTGTTTTTTACTCTGTTTGGCTCAAGCTGCTCATCTATAATAACTGAAGTGAGTCAGTTAAGCAATCATCAGAATGAAAAAGATTAGTTTAATTGGTGGCTGTTATCACGTAAATGAATTGGAAATAAAATGTTTGGCGACCTTGAAGTTGCAACGAATGAGTCATTACGTGTTATTCATTAAAAAGGTAACTTAATCCATTTTATATTGTTCTTTTCTTTTATGTAACTCAACCTCGGGCTTTTCAGGTGCCTTTAAACATCTCCAACTCCTCCCTAACCACACCTTTAATCTTTTGTATATCGGGTAGAAAATAAGAAAATAGAAAATAAGATGTTTAGCGAGACGTAGCCGTACAGTTTGAGGGGATTTACTGACCGCCCAGCAGTCACGGCGTAGCCTCGGTGGCTTCACACGCCTCTGCTCAGTCCTGACCAGAGCTGCAGCTTCACCCATCCGTCACCTCACAAACTAGAGCTGCATCAGAAGTCACTCATCCGTTCTTTCATTCATAGCTCCCTCTACTGAAACTCGATAGTGAGAATTAAATGGAGCTTCTTCTTTTTTTTGCATTGTGTTTTTGTTGGCAGACATTAATGCGCATGCAGAGGGCGTGTACTTTACTTTTCAGGTTTTTAAGTAAAAATATTTTTAGTAGAACAATTTTTTTTTACTACTAAGCTTTTTAAGGTTTTCTCCATCAAGTTTTACTGTTGTTAGAAGAGCTTTTGTCTCTTCTATCCTCAGTGTACTCCTGCGCTCTTCTTAGAGATATCCTCCTACAAGGCCGGCTATACATTTCCAGAAACTGGCTGTGTTTCTATGCCAACCTCTTCGGCAAGGACATCAAGGTACGAATGACTGGCAGACAGCTTAATAAATTTAAACCGACTGAGAAACTTGAACCGGGTTACTCCCTGTCAGAGTCTGACAAGCGGATCTGAAAAACTTACAAACTGATTGGACAAATTATTTGTCTGAAAGTCAGTCAGGCTTACAGACTGAGGTGAAGTTTCACAGTCTTCTATAAAATACCTCTGCCTGTCTGTATGTGCGGTGAATTTATCTACGAGAACCAGTTAGACTTACTGAACCTTTAACCTTAATCAGCTATGTTATTCTCTCTTTGATGTTGTGCAGTGTACCTTTTCCTTCATTTCCTTGAAACCAAACCTCTCCTAACATTTCAGTGACAATAAGCTACTTATTCAGACTGCATTCCTCACATTCTGACTGAAATAAGACACGCTTCGTGTCCACTTCGAGCTTTCTCTGAGGGCTTTTCGTAGATGGATATTAGCTCTAACTTCCCTGCTACCATCTACTGAAATCACAAGGGTGTTATTTCCTTATCACCCCTGCTTTAAAAATCTATTTTTTTCCTTAGGTGGCCATCCCTGTCGTTTCTGTGAGGCTGGTGAAGAAGCACAAAACAGCAGGCCTCGTACCCAATGGCTTGGCTATCACCACAGACACCGGCCAGAAGGTAAACATTACAGTCACCATAAACTGAAATGCTCATGCTGATTAGCTCAGCAAGGGCGTTTTTTCCACTGAAGCTGAGATGGAAAAAAATAGAACGGTGCTATAGTTAGAAGCAGAGTGAAGTCCCAGCTTGCTAACACAAGAGAGCGAAAGGTTTTTCCACCATTACAGCAATGTTAAGATGAGCCTCTTAACTTCCTGTCACACCAGATTTAACCTCTCATCAGGTGGTGCTTTCAAGGACAATTTGCACCTTTCAGCTCTTGCCCTGGCCCCAACAATGCGTGAATAATAATAGCTACATTAGCATCTAGTTAAATCTGGGTAATTCATCTTCAACTGCCAATTAGTACTGCGCAAAAAAAAAAGACCTATAAACACACTGAAGTCAGTGTGGCCCAGAGGGTGAAAAATGTTTTAATGAATTGTTCCACCAAATTAATTATTTGTGTGCACCGCGCATCGTGCTGAGGGAGAGAAGAGGGGCAAATTAACTCATTTTTAAAAGCATGATTTGCTCACTCGAAAGGAATGATAAAAAAAAATGGTGAACGCAAAAAATTTAAAGTTGTGATTCATAAAAAACCCACAGAAGTGGCAGCACTCTAGTAATTTACAACTGAACTCTATCATGTTGCCGTATATTTATAGAGTAATGTGGTCAAACATTAACTGTGCTGCGTTACTTATAAACTACATATCAAGGTTAGAAATACTGTCAGCTGACAAGATAGAACGGAGATCATTGTTTTCATTGTTGTCCTGTTTTAAAATGTTCTGCTATAAACCTAAATAGATAAAGACAGAGACAGATGTTTTGTTTGTTTGTTTGTTTTACAAGGAAATATTTTACTGAATATTCTTTCTAATCGGAGCAGACATATGTCCGCACACATATAGACAAAAGAGCAGCTTCCTCAGCATTATGAGAATCAAAAAGGTTAAAGCCATTCTGTCATTATACGACCTATATAATGCACCAAATCACAGAAGTATTCATTAAATATTCTAACAATGGATCTTCCCACTGTAAAAATCTGCCTACCAGGATATACAACCTCTGTCTTTACCTTCAGTTTCTTTCATTCTTTCTTTATTTCTCCTTACACTAACTCAGCTGATCAAATATATGTTTACATTCTTTGCGTGCTAAAATCCATTCTTACCAACTAAATGACCTCAGAAGATAAATCGTTGTTATATTTACATCACGTAGTGTGACTCACCGGACAGCACGTTAGTTTATAGCATCATCTTATTTAAGGAATTAAAGACACGCCTCTGTTGAAGCATGTGACAGACATAACATAATTAGTCGTGACTGTTTATCATCTTAAAAGCGACTGATAACGCACGCACGCACAGTGATTCAAATTTCCATCCAGGTCAAAGGAATATTGGTACGTGAGCCAAAATGAGATCAGAAAAGTCCAGGTGACTTTTAACAGATTTTTTTCAATTCAGTAAAATCAGAATCGAAATATTTTTATGCTTGTCTGCAGCCATAAATGTACTGCATGCGGACTAACATCATAAGCATTAGTGTTATGGGGGAGGCAGGGGGAATGTGAAACAGAAATAATCTCTTATCTAAACTGAGGGTCTTCTCAAAATTGTAAATAGAAACCTTAACTGGCTGCATGGGTATACGCTGCTGTGTTGTTCTCAGGTGTTTACTGCACAGTAAAAATCATAATGATAAAGTTAACTGAATGTTTATTTCCCTGTTTCTCTTTTTTATGTTCTCAGTATGTATTTGTGTCTCTGCTATCAAGAGACAGTGTATATGACGTCCTCCGCAGGATCTGCACACACCTGCAGGTGACAGATGGAGGACACACACACACACACACATAAAGAGCTACACTGCTAATTTAATTTGTCGTGGTGTACATGTTAGTTACAGAAGTGATCTGCTTTTCCTCTTCAGGTCAATGGGAAGAGTCTGAGCTTGAAGCAGTTCATGGAGGAGCCAACCTTATCCCTGGTCAGTGAGGACATGTCTTCCGCTGAGAGAAACCACTTTAAAAAAACAGTTAAAAATCTTAAAACTGTAAAAATTAAAGCAAGTGTACCCCTGAAGTAGCTTGAAACACTGATCAGAGGGCTGACTAACCTTCCTACACAGACAGGATCAATACATCATTTTGTTGCAGCTGCAGCCTCACAGTGCATTATTCCCCGAGTCTGCAAGATGCTATCAAAGAGCTCTCTGAAGTCACCTTGTGTGTTTGTGTGCATGAACACACACACACACCACAGGTTACACTGCGACAGAACAGCTTTTGCATGAAGGAATAATTAAGTTGTGTTGACGTACTTGTCCTTGATCATACTCTAACCTGGACTGATAATAATCATGGAAACAGGGTGTTTGATTATCATGTCATCATACTATGGCAAAAGTGAAACATCCAAGAGCTTTTAAAAGTTTATACCTGCATTATTACCAAAACAAAATTATTTACACCCAGATTTCTTTCCCTTGCAACCTTACAGGCTTTGATCTAATTTAAGGCTTTTTACTTTCAAAGAGGCTTTACTATTAATAATATAATAACCATTTATTTAAAACCAGACGTGTGCTGACAGCTCATGTGTTGATCTGTTGTTCTCTTCCTCCTGCGCCACAGGATGACTTCCCAGCTCCAGACGTGTTCCCAGTGGTTGATGAATTCCCATCAGTGTTAAAGTGGAGAAGGAAACCCTCGGTCGTGTCTGTGTCCTCCTCCCTCCCCGACCTCCTGGGGAACTCAACCAGCAGCCTGAGTGCCACGGACACACCCTTCAAATCAGAGCAGCAACTCGAAGGTGATAAAACTAGATAATGATGCAGCGTTACATCATAGATACAAAGGTCAAGGCTTCACGCAAGGCCACGTAATCGCAGGGTCTTGTGAGTTTTGACTAATTGAGTTTTATGACGCAAAAAGAGGGAAGTAATCTCACAAGCGGGTTTTCAGTCTCCGTTTAAAAATAATAAATTATCTTTCTGTATAACACGTCCCAGTGGTAAAGGTACAGATTTTCACAGGAGTGCAGCATGGAAAGAAAATCTACTCCCAGCAGGGCAGTGGAATAAAGTGCCTGCATTATGCACTCTAAGAGTCAGTATTGTATTGTATCTTTATTTTAAACATTTTTAATTTGGGGGAGTATAAAAATTTTAAGATGTAAGGAGGTGTTAATCTGTGAGGTTTAGGGGTAGGAGGAAGTCATTTTTAGTATGAGGTAAATTAACTTTGGAGAGACTGAAGACATGTTGTTACTATGTGTTTTCTAAATGTCATTGATTTAGTAGAAGAAGACTAATCGATTAAACATTAATAGACACTGCTCAAAAAAATGAAAGCAACACTTTGAAAACATATCAGATCTCGATGGGGAAAAAGAAGCTTCATGCTGGATATCTATAAAGATGGACTGGATTGTTTGATGGGAATGAAAATGATCAGCCTATGGACGGCTGAATTCAAATATAACCCAAAAATCAAAGTGGAAAAAAATGTTGAAATTGATCTTGGATCTGGACCCGGGCATCACTGAGTTCCTGGACAGTGTGAGGTGCAACCTGGACAGAAACACAATGCCCCCGAGGTGCTTTATTGGATTTAGGCTTCCAAGAGTGGAAGCCAGTCAGCGTTATCAATTCCTGCATCCTCTTGCCAGGAGGAACCCAGGACCCACTGCACCAGTGTAGGGTCTGACAGTGGGTCTAAGGATTTCATGCGATACCTAATGGCAGTCAGGTTGCCGTTGTCTGGCCAGTAGAAATCTGTGTGTCCCTTCATGGATATGCCTCCCCAGACCATCACTGACCCACCACCAATCAGTAATCCTGAACCATGTTACCATGTTTGCCAAATGCAAAACTAATGAAAAAACAGTCAGAAAAGATGAGTAGGGAAAAGAATCAATAAATATCCCAGAAGTTCGATTAAATTGATGCTATACTCTTATTAAATTGTTTGTTTTTGAGCCACACTTATTTGCTGTTTAACATTTTTATTGTTAGTTGAATGCTGTGCAGACAGAACATGTGTGTGAGGGGGGCATTGAGAGAATAATTGCTTTTGGATTGCAACGTTCCTCTTATGCAACAACACATTAAGCCTCAAATGGAGATTGAATCATTTGAGGGGCTTGTATTAAAAAGCTTTGGGCGGGTGCAGATTAAGTAGAGATTATGACGAGCAATGTCTGCCGTCCAAGTTGTGTGAGGACAGCTTCCGCGTTATCTGCTGAATATCGTTTCTGCATACTCTCCTCCAATAATGCTGCTCTCTATTAAATGTCAGATCAGCGTGAGCTTTTGTGTACGTTATTGTCACAGCTCGCCTGTGGAGTGGAAAGCTGGGATGTAAGTCAACACCTATATTACAATTGTTTTATCTCACTACAAAAACACACCACAGTGTAAAGAAGAAGAATGCAGATGTCAGCCACCGTGTAATAATAACAGAGCAGTATGGAGGCTGTGGTTCTGTATGACACAGACTGTTTGCACTGTTTACAGTGAATGAAGAAAAAGGTAGAAACAGAATTAGAGTATCTATTTATGACTCCTCAACTCTGGATATCGTTTTCAGGGAATATATGAAAGCACTGTAATTGCATATGAGTGGTAGACAGGCAGCAATATTTAAAGGGGACTATGTGGTGCAGTCAACCACTATTAATGGTTTTATTGTACTGTGTGTGTGTGTGTGTTACAGAGCGAGCTCTGCAGACAGACAGAGGTCTTTTATCTGAGCCAGTGGCAGAGTTGGGCCAGATGGAGTACCAGCTGCTCAAGTTCTTCACCCTGCTGTGAGTATACTGAGGAACATACAGACACCAACAACACCACCTTCATCTCCTCCAGGAGCTGACTCACAGCTACACACACGAACACACGCACACTAATGCAGAAATATAAATAGTGGATGATTGACTCATAGTGAACACAGGGGGTCAGAGCTGAAAAAACACCTTTTATTTTGTGTTTTTTCCACACAACAAGTTTCCTCCCATGAAACTTTTCTAAGATTTGTCTCTTATATAAATAAATCATTTATCTTTAGGACAGTATGTGCTCCTTCCTCCACCTGGGAGACTGTGCATTATCCAGAAAGCATTAGGTCAATCTGCTAGCTGTTTATTATGTTGCTGACCCCTGTCCCCTG
The DNA here is from genome assembly GCF_000239375.1 of Pundamilia nyererei. Classification (NCBI taxonomy): domain Eukaryota; kingdom Metazoa; phylum Chordata; class Actinopteri; order Cichliformes; family Cichlidae; genus Pundamilia; species Pundamilia nyererei. Next base: position 752,351 of record NW_005187538.1, on the reverse strand, counting down.
TCTGAATAAGAGGAAGAGACTAATCTCTCTGAGATATAACAGACTTATTCAGAAGTAGATAAATAGGTAAATCATCATGTTATTATCACTATGTAATAATGCAGAGTATATTTTAAAAACTACAGCTAAGTTATATTATATAAAAGTCCCAACATTTCATTTTATTATTATTATTATTATTATTATTGTATATGAATGACTGTGGCTGCATAATAAGAAAGAAAAGACATGATTTGTTACAGAATCAGTTCTTACTCTTCTTTAGGCTGAGTTGTTGCAGGACAGTGTAGCCAAATGCCGCCACCCAGTGTTCATCAAAAGCCATTACAGCCCTCATACTTTGTTACAAGACTCATTACTATCAGCAAAGATGACATACACTTTTAATTAGACCAACGGGTGCATCTTTTCTTCTGTCTTCAGTATTATTCTCCTCATCTTGTCATCGTGCTACTTGGCCTTCCGTGTGTGCAGTCTGGAGCAGCAGCTGTCTTTCCTTGGTAACCCAAATCTACCCCTGAGAGAAAGGTAAGTAACGTGGTGTCAGTGGCATCATCAGTGATTTAAATAATGTTAAACTGTGTAATATGGGTGCTGGTATGGCTCACCTGGTTAAATTTGCAACCACACTGCAGAGGACTGGGTTTAGCCCGACCTGTTATTCCCTGTTGCTCTATCCCTGCTGTTCTGTCTACGATTACAAACAAAAATAAAGGCTAAAAAAGTATAATCTGAATAATTATAACTGGAATTTGCAGAAATAAATAAAAAATATCAGCAATATTATTAAGTTATGATTATTAAACTGTATTATTTTATGATATTCTTGTATTTTGTTAATTCTGTTTAGCAGGAACAGTACTGATTAATGCTGTGCAGTACTGCTGTATGTGGGAGCAGGTGTAAAGACTGATAAATAACAGCACATTTCTGGTGTCGGAGTCCACTACCAGGCTGCTTTCTCCTCATCTAGATAACCAACCGCTGTCTGCTGTGAGCCTCCAGGCTGGCTGCTGTTTGCTCTCCTCCCGCCTCAGAGTCGACGATGCCCTTCTGCACAGATCCAGGACCTGCTTAGAGCCCAGAACAGACCAACCTCCGCACCAGCTGCACCGTGCAAAGGTGCAACAACAACCCAACTCCGGGCTCCTTATGGACTTTCCCACCAGGGAACGAGTTCCCAATCAGTGATCACTTCCAGACTATGCAAACAGACTGTCTATTTTTTTCTAAATATAAAGTAGCTTTTTACTTTAGATTATGATGGTCTCCCAGGATCTGTCCCTCTCTCCGACATTTCATCTTTAACCTGGTGACGCCTCAGTGTAAGGCGATCCTGAAATAGTGAGTAGATTACTGTTGAATCTGCTGTTTGTGGCACTCGTCTTTTTTTTAGTAGCTGAGCGATAATTCAACACATTAATTACTTGAAAAAAGACTGAGAATGAAGACGTCAGGCACGTTATGGGTGTAGCTTGCACATCTCACCATACTGTGACTGACAAAAACTGGACTGAACCAGATGTATTCTTCTTATTTAACCTCATTTTAAAGGATAAAACTAGTTACCACTATGCACTTTCTCTTAGTACAGGTCCACGTGATTTCAGACGTATGTGACTGTTTGAATCATTTTTCATGATATTTATGAAAAAAGGTAATGTTGCAAGCACAGACTGTTGACTGAATGAAGTTATACGTCATATAATTTGATAAAGTGGACACATCCCTTGTGGGTGTTAACTGTAATGTGAATGGGACGATTAGATGACATGCATCTCCTTTGTTTTTCATTGTATCACTAGTCAGCTGTGTGGCAGGTGTTCCCCAGGTTCTTTTATACGTTTCAAATGAAGAGTTAAGACTTAAAATAACACTGATGTGTCATATTGTTGGCTGATGATGAGTTTTCAGACATGTGACATGTAGCCCTCAAGTCCTATTTTGTGAAATCCCTGTGAATTAAATTGGAAAACAGTGTAAATAAGCAAAAGAGAGAGAAAAAGTCTGTGGCTTTTACTTGTTTTCCCGTCAATTTGGGTGCCAAGACTTTTACTGTCTGGTTTTCCATGCTGTCATATTGGCACGGCATACACGACCACAAAAAGGCTGGACTCCAAGACCACTGCAAATTTCAGTAACCTCCACAGCTCAGGCTAAATTATAAAACTGGCCCACGATGTTGGCAGAAGCACTCGGCGCTTAATAAATTACATACGGTACGTTGGCCGAACATCACTGGCACGGGTTTTCTTTCTGATGAAATCAGTTTAAATTTAATAAATTGTCGCCGTTTTTCATGCGCTGAAAATGTCTACTTTGTAACATTTTAACTATGAAAAACAACCATGACTTTAGAAAGGAATACATGCCACATAGACATCCTCACTGAAAATCACGTGGTGCTCAATAAACTCAAGAAAGAGGTTTCTCATCCCGCACAGGAACCGTATGACCTTAGGGATGACGTGGGGCTCGATTCAGCTTTTAACTAAACCCAGAGCCAAACAGCAATGCGACAAATGTGTTGTTGATTAATGACGTGGAGTCCTCGTTACATGTTACCCTGAGGGTAAAGATTTGCTTATTTAAATACAAATATTCACTAAAGCTAGTCTGAGGAAGCAGAAAATCACAGGTGAGTAATTCAATTAGATTAAATTAATAAAAACAAAAACAGATAATAGATCTGCTTCTCTGGAGGAGCGCATTAAATGACAAATTCATCCATACAACAATCGGAGGGTTGGAGTCGATCCCAGGTAGTCCATTAAACTGAACCCTCACATTCACACCTACAGTCGGTGATATCCAAGCTTTGTGCCTTTGGATTGTGGGAGGAAGCTGGAGCTCTGGAACAAACCCACAAACATGCATGGAGAACAAACTCCGCACGGAAACGTTCCAGTCGACTCGAGAAGCTTCTTGCTGTGAGGTGACGTCCAAACCACTGCAGCATCGTTCAGTTTGATTTCAAAGGCCATCTGCAGCCCAGACTGTCCTCTTAATGAGTCAGATCACATTGCCCACAGAGTCGTACAGACATAATAAAAACATGTCAGTTGAATTGAGAAAAGTGAATAACAGGGACTCGTTGCCTACGGGACTAATTGACCTTGTTGTACACTCAGAGTATAGTTAATATTTAAACCCAGCAAAAACTACAGACCTCCTGCACACTGCTTTATGCACATGTCCCTCCTTAACAGCCTCACATTTGAAATTATGAATACTTGAACGCTGCAGTCGATGCTATTTTGTTTGTTGGTGCTGTTGTGGGTTTATACAGATCATAGACTGTATATAAAAGAAGGACGGATCCATGCCTCCAGACCAACTTTTGCCTCTGTAAGTAATATGAAGTTCATAGTAGGCAACAAGAGGCATCCTTCATCAATCATTTGTAATAGCACATTTAACAGGCTAATCATCAACATCTGTGTGTGTGTGTGTGTGTGTGTGTGTGTGTGTGTGTGTGTGTGTGTGTGTGTGTGTGTGTGTGTGTGTGTGTGTGTGT
>NW_005187538.1:747364-748813 GCF_000239375.1 Pundamilia nyererei | reverse complement strand
TGAATTTTAAATAAAATCTCATGTTACTGCTCAAAGATGTGCATATGTGATTTAGGCAGAATTAGCAGAACTTTATCACAAGAAACTACACTGACATCTAGTGAACAAACAGAACGGAGCCCTAAACTCCACTCAGTGTCTGAAATTAAATACAGCCGCTCAGCAAAGAGTGAAAGCAGCATGAATTATTCAGTGCAAAACTCTTACTGATTTCATTTGGCGGACAACGTCTGTATTGACTCATTTTTGCTCCAGAATCACCCAAGAGTCAGTATAAATCACGGTAGAGCAAAATTCTCCCTGTCTTATAATGACAGTTTTCTGTAATATTGCTGGCACTCACATTACTGTGCAGTCACATTTCTTTCTGAGTAATTCTGGTGTGTGTCTGTGTTTCATGTAATAAGACCAAACTTAATATCTCAGTTCTTGAAAGTAAGACTGTCCTGTCCTATATTTTTAGTCAGTATATTTACACACCACACATGAAGTTTATGTTTTAATCAAGTAATATCTCAGATTTTTGTATTTAGCAAGACTTTTTAAGGATCATAGATGAAAATAAATGTTTAAAAAGGCTGCAAGGCTCACTGTGACAGCTTGAAAAGGCAGATGAAAGTGATGTAACTGAAGAATTAACTTAAGGGGTGAAAAATAGAGGAAGACCTTCACAGATTTAGTTAATTACTTTAAAGCATTTTGCCTTCAGGCGAGGCCTCGCCCCAGGTGACTGCAACTACAGCCTAACTTAAAATATACTAGAATTCATGCCATTGAATTACATTTAAAGTTGTCCTGCTGTATGGATCAATGCCATGAACTGCCAAAGTGAGCTTGGTATAACATACCTGCTTTGTGCAGCACTCAGTCTTCTGGAGATCTCAAGAGGCACAAAGAGCAGGAGTCGACCACTGTGTCACACCAGTGTGTGTGAGAGTGTGAAGACAGCTGTAGCTGTGGAGTAATGGGGGCAGGTTGAAGCAGATGGCTAGACAAGCTGTAGCTTCATCCATACCTCCAGGGAGCCATATTGTCTGTCCTGAAATGCTCTTCTGTTGACCTCTGACCTGTGCGGTGTGAAGGAGCGGGCTGACTGCGACGTCACGCTGATGTCCTCTGTTACACACGGCAAAATAGTCACATTGCTGGAAGTTTTCCAAGAAAATTACCTCAGTGGAGCACTGAATGCATCTGTGTCCGCTGAAAGCACAAGTCTGTTACAGCTGCTATTTATGAAGTGAGAGGTGCTATATTTTAACTCCAAGACACCACAAATATTTCTTCTCCTCTCCTGGTACGAAATCTCTATGCAGCAGATAATTACAAGAGGCATACATCTTATCAAAATAATCTACAGTGAAACAATAAAATGATCTAGTTTGACAATTTTCTTTGAAATGTTGTGCAAATGGTTTGCAAATAATGTAAAAAGTCTGCTAGGAAATTGCA
>NW_005187538.1:724661-744473 GCF_000239375.1 Pundamilia nyererei | reverse complement strand
GGTGTCTCTCGTCAGCTGGCAGCTGGTTCATTTGTGCTGCCAGACGCTCGTGGAGTGCAGTCAGCTTCTTCAGCCAGTAGGCGTGAACCATGTCAGGTCCTGGTGCTGTCCAACTCTTCATACTGGAGACCCTTTCTTGGATGTCTGCCGCTGTGATGGTTACGTAACCCATATGTATCTTCCAGTATCCCATATGCTCTTCCAGTATTCCTCAGTCTCCAGCCTTGGTGGTGCTCTTCTCATATTGTTCCCCTGCCACTGAGAGTACACTTTGGCTGGTTCTGTGCAGAACAGCTGGTTTATTCTCCTGCCTTCGATCTCTCTGGTGTACCTCTTCAAGCGGCTGGCCAAGTCTGTGAGTCATTGCTTGGCATTTTCCAAGGCCTCAGGTATGGACAGGTTCCTGTACTTCTTAGGCACCTTCTTCATTGCACCTTTCTGCAACTCCGATAGTTGGCTAACCTCCCTCCGTGCTACCTTGATCTTAGCCTCTAGCCTCCTTCTCCATAGAGGGTACTGCCCCTTGTGGCTGTTCAACTTGTAGCCAAGCATCTCACTCATCACTGCTGCTGTATTGTAGATCAGCTTGTTAGTCTGTTAGTTAATGGAGACTGTAGGTATCGTCTGTAGTGCTGCATTAACATCATCTAGTAGATCTTCTGAGGGTACTTCACGTAGTCTTGGTAACCGGCTACAGGGGATGCAGGTTTCAAGCTTGGCTATGATTTTATCTTTCAGGTCAGTTCCTCTCGCACTCAACGATCCTTCTCTTTGCACACTTGGGGCTTGGTACCCAATCTTGGGTGGGGGTGATGATATCTCCCCCCTAACCTGGCGTCCTGGTTCCCCCTTGCCCTAAGGATTTTAGTTCAAGTCCATTTTAACTACTTAACTACTACTCAGCACTTGCAGAGGATGAGAAATGATGGTCTGAATCTTCACGGATGGATTAACTAGTCTGTGAAAACTACCATGGTAGTACATGACATGTACATTTTCATTTCCCTCTCCGCTCTCATCCTTTAGTCTGCTTCTCTCTCTCCACATAAGCATCTGTGCTTCATTAGCTCTTTGGATTCTTTCATTTTCCTCCCAGCAATAACAAATTGAACCCAGCGAGCCGACCGCTGAAAGATCTGGCGTCCCACAAAACGCAGTGTCCACATATTACCACGGCCAGCGTGGTTAACTGTGTCCACCGAGTGACACAGGCCACAATATTTTCAAGCGCACGCATGTGGTGAAGCTAAGAAAAATTGCTTTTCATGTTTACATTTTTTTCTTTTAGCTTGAGCCAAATAAAGAGCCAAATGATGAGGCTGCTGTAATTTGCTGAGAGTTCAGAGTCAGAGTTTGGCATTTTGTGGTAAAAAGGCATTTTTTCTTTCTAGGACAGAGCTAATTAAAAAAAGTGATACCAGTCTCATTTTTGTACAGCACATGTAAGGTCACTACCAACGGTTAGTTAGTTTAGCTTAGCACAAACGCACTGGTAATGTGTTTTTTAAGGTTGAAAGAAGCCACGTGTAGCTGCAGCTCTAAAGGTCACAAATCAGCTCATTGTGTCTTGTTGCTATACTTCTTTTTTTTTAACTTGTGGTGTAGAATCTCAGTGAGCTTTAAATAATATCTATTATAAATGTTAGTTTTTAGTTCATTTACCTCACATGTTAAAAACATATTGTTCCAATTGTCTAGTTTCCAAAGGATGCTGGTAAGAGTCATCAACCGTTCTCAGAGCCATCAATCTGTTCTTAATTGTGTTTCTGTTGCACACCAGATTTTAAATACTTGAAGCTGGAGTTTTGTTTTTTTCTTTTTCATTCTTTCTTTGTTACAAAAGACAGCTGGAAAAGTACAAGTCATAAATCTGTAATTCTCCAGCAGTTTTTCTGCTCATACAATGACTGTCCCACATAAAAACTACCTGACCCAGGGGGTTTGAGCCTGGCCTGCCCGTCTGCATTTCACTAGTACACGCTGTTAACACCGAGCACAATGCTGAGCTTTATCTCAGGGGGATGTGTGCTGCTCTTGCAGTGGAGCATCCAGTTTTTTTCCTCTCTTTTTTAAAATTTCTGATGTGACATTGCGATAGAGACTTGGCCTACTTGCACCTCCTCAACAAAACGCATTGCCACGCAGGGCACACCTGCAAACTGTGCTGTTCAGGATGTAACTGAGCAGGTTTAGGCCTCTCTTTGGGATACTGCTTGTTTTAATCAAGCCTTTTCTCACACATGCTGCTGCTTATGAAGCTCCACGTTGTTTAAGTTGGCTGCAGATGTGTTGTGACAGGATATGATGTCATTTGCAAGAGCCAACACTCCTCAAGTATGTTTTTTTCTGAGAGCTCGGGGACCGTTTTGAGCTTCCATCATGAAACTATATGTTTCATTCGTAAGTACTTGTTTGCATTGGTTTGCATACATGTTCCTGAGGAGACACTGAGACATGAGGTGAGAGGAAACCTTGGCTGAGGCTCCTGAAATTAATTGCAAATGTTGTGTAGTGTGTACATTGAAGGTTTTTGAAATGAATTAAAACCAAAATACTTGCTGGAATAAATTTGGAGATGCAGGAACACAAGTACAGCTTGAAGACTAAGGCAAGCCTCAAATTCTCAAATACAGATGTCAGCTGTGTGAGAGCACTGAATGTTTTCTTTTATGACCTATGTATTACACTTCATTTTTCAGTATGATGAGCCAAAATATCTAAATCATTGGAAAAAATCCCAGGAACAACATAAAGTAAAACACAGCAAAAAAGAAGTCTTGAGACTTTTATCGATGCCTTTCTTTGAATGTGCGTATGTTTTTTTCTTGTTTTGCTGCAGTTTTATGGAGCTGGTGACTGCTGTGAAAAACAAAGCATTTGCAGGACTCAGAAAATTAAGTACACAAATGCACAGGATTACCTGATATATAAAAACAGGTTTTAGCAGTTGGAGCATTCAGATGTGTGTTAGCATGATGCCACACTTGTTGCAGGAATGAATGTCCAAGCAAAATCACTCCGAGGTTAGAGCATGCAGCACACAGAGAGCTACATTTCAGATTCTACAGGCCTCAGTTAGTATGTTAGCTGTTAAAGTTAATGACAGTGCAATTAGAAAAAGACTGAACGAGTACGACTTGTTTGGGAGCGTTCGCAGGAGAGAGAGAAAAGACAGCTTCGGTTTGCAAAGCTGACAAACCACAAACAAACAAACAAACCACAAGATGTCTGTAGCAATATTATTTGGATAGTTAACACTGAAATAGAGATGTTTGGCCAAAATGCAAAACCCCATGTCTGAAGAAAATCAAACACAGCACATCAGGATAAGCGTTTCAACTATCACCAACCTTTAAGCACGGTGGTGGAGGGGGGATGATTGGGGCTTGTGTTGCAACCACAGGACCTGGGCACCTTGCAGTCACTCAGTTGACCATGTAATACCATCTAGTCAAATTTGAGGCCGCCAGCTAAAGCTTGGCCCAAACACGGCAGAAACTCTACAACAGAAAGGCAGAAAAAAAATAAAGTTAAATTTAAAATAATAAAGGTGGTGCGATGGGCCAGTTAGAGAGCCCAGCCTGATTGAAAACTGTAACACGGATATTAACTGTACTCATAGTTAGTTATTGTTGCAGTAATAGTGTTTCATTTACTTCTGCTTTTCTCTGAAGTGCTCACCTGTTATTCCCTTGATCCAGACGGTCCTGTTTTCTTTCATTTACGACTCCATTGCAACCAGCCAAAAATGTTATCAGCACCTCATTTACACAAAGTGTCATTTTCACAGCTGCTATTTCATTTTATTGGAGCTAGTTCATTATAACTGCTTTATCAGTTTTACCGCACTGCCAGCCTAACTGCTGTTTGTCAGTATTGTTTGCAGTGTTTCACGTGCGCTTCCAAATGCCAGCTGCTGCTATTATTATTACTGGATGCGTTCAGCTCACTTTGCATAGTCAGGTGCACAAGCCGGGGTCCAGCAGGTGAGATATGGCCTGGAATAAGTGGAGATTATCAATAAACCCATGGCGGATTTACAGCGCAGTAAAACCACAAACACTAAGAAGCTTTGTTTTAGGCCACAGAAAGCAGGGCGTCGTTTGCCAAAAGAACAAACAGCATGTTACTGGATTTTGTAGGATTTAAATTGATCCATTTCTGTTTAGGTTATTTGGTATGTAATAAGTTCATATTCCTTGAAACTATGACAAATAGTCCTGGCATACTACACCAGGCTGAGAGTACCGGGAGATGACAACAGACAGAGAGCCGAGCTCTGTTTCCCTGTAAACACTCTTGGAGTGGACTTGACAAATTGGCCATTTAGAAGCAAATCTGTCTAAATGAATGTGTGTTTCTTTCCCTGGGCACTTTGTCTCTCTAATGCAGTGTGCTGCCAGGGCGGAGAATGCCCCAGCTTTGTGGCATTTTATGAGGACAATAGTAAACCTCGATGGCTCGTCTGACTGGTTACTCCGGATGAAATACGCCTGTGGGCTGGAGATGCGCACAGAATGCCAACGGAAGGAGAGAGGAGGGTGAACACAGTCTGAGCAGTGTGAATTTAAGAGGAGAGCAGGGCAGCCAGCCAGAGGAGTTGAATGCTCTTTGTTCTGCCACATGGTTACCGATGAGTATTCCTAACTATAATCTATGTGGCGGACTGATTTGGTGATGACTCTTCATTACAAAATTTCCGAGAGCCAACAGATGAAACTATGCTTACACGTCCAGCTTGTATTTAATCCTGACTTTACACAAGCTGTTTCTGTATAAAGGATCTAATACAAAACTGGACAATGATTTTTTAATTGATACACTCCCTCTTTCTAAAATCCAAATGACACGTTTGTGTGTCCCACCCCATCTCTAGGTATAGGCTGTGAAACTCTTTAATCCTGAATCTAAACTCGCTTTAGCTGTGTCAGTAGGGAGTATGTAAAACAGAACAATGCAGGGATCTTTTAATTGATCCACACTCCCTCCTTCTGAAATCTAAAAGAAATGGGTGCATGCCCTTCCTGTGCGCCTTCCTAATTTCAACTACAATACGAGCTGACAGCTTACAACAGTTACCCACCCATCCTGCATCGGGACGTCCATGGAAACATTGTGGGACATTTCTGATGTTTCTAAAAATTACAGCCATTTCATTTATTTTGAGCTAGTGAAGTGAAAAAGTCTTCACTATTGTTCTTATTTCCAGCTCCTTCTCTTCTCTATTTTTACTTGATTAGAGTAGCTGTGCATGATTCGCAGTTCAAACTGACCTCTCTTCATTTTCTATCGGACCCTGGTGCAGTTCCTCAAATTCCCTTGTCTGAAACAAGCTGTTTTGCGTGCTCTGCCTTTAAGCGAACATTCTTCTGATTGGTTGCCCCTTGCAAACAGAAGGTTTAAAGAGCAGATGGCCGGGACTTATTTGCTGACAGCCAGAGCTGTTTGTCTGAGATGTCATCAGTAATATCTTCTCTCACTGACAACACAGGAAGCTAAAAATTGTTTTGTCGCATGCAAAGCAGTCTGAAGTCTGAGTGTTTGGCTCATTACACGTATACTGACGTCATGATTTGAAACTGAAGCTCGTGTTTACCATTGTAACAGTGTATGTATGATAGAAGATAAGGAAAAAACACATTAAAGCCACTTTTTTTTTTCCAATTAGAATACAGTCTTAATATTTTGCCACTTATTGTTTCTGCTTAGTCTTTCTTAAAGTCTGCTGGGCCTTTAACTGCTGAATGTAACAACCTGGATATTGTGCTTTGTTCCACTTTGAGTACTAAATTACTGCTGTTAGTGCACTTCTTCAAGATACTGATTCATGTCATCATCCATTACCAAGGAACACTCAACTAATGAGCAAAATAGGAACATTTAAAACTTAAGGTATTCAAAAGCAGATAAACATTTGGGTGCCAGATTTTATGATACCCTGCGTATAGTGCTTGCAACACTTCGGCAATCAATAACACAGAAGGTTAAAATAAAAATCTACAAATCACACATTTAAAATTCAGTAAATCTGCAAATGTCATTTCCTCAGTGATGCAACCGCCTGTAAACCAGCGTGCAGTTCACTTTTCTGACATAAAATGACTTCAATTTCAACAGAAAGAAAATTAAAAACAATAAATAATTGTACCACTGTGTCAACAAAAATGTGACAAGAGTCACATTTATTAGCTCGACAGACAGTGAGCTCGATACATTCCACCACCCAACTCTGCCCTTTGTTCCATAAACACTCACAGCACGTCGGCGCCCTCATACAGCAGGAATTCTTCAAATTATCTCAAAAACTAAAAGTACGCACGTTCAAGCTGACGAACACAATGACTGTGTGACAAAAGTAGGAGCCAGAGTTCATGTGCACATTCTTATTGTCAATTCAGTTCATTTAAAATGACCCTGAGCAATAATCTGTGTAAACATTTCTACATTCGCTCCAAACTCAGAAAATGGAGAAATAAAAAATTTTTTTTTGCCTCCTCTTCCATGACGTCCTCGCTCAATATGTACACAGGAGAAAATCTGTTTTATAGGCATGCTGGTGTTCTTGTTTACATACTTTTTGTTTCTGTGCATATACACGACACCAATGGTTCTCTGAAGTCATTAAATATTTGAAGCATTGCTTTATGTTTTTAACTCTTTTTTGATAATGGAGTATGACGGAGACTGTAATAGAAATAGATTTCATATATATAGTTATATACTGTATTGAGGGAGTGCATTCAGATTCTCCAGCAGTAGATATGTGGGGTGACAGCTTTTCTGCATACAGTGCGGGGCAATCGACGTGCTAAGGGAAAGACAGTGAGCAGCAGAGGTCATTCTGAGCTAAGCTCTGGATCAGTCTGCACCACTCGGCCCTCTTCTGGGTGATGTAGGCTGGGGTGATCATTTGCACAGGAAGGCGTGGCGAGCCCTCCACCCGGGCCTTCTCGCACAAGGCCTCGGCAATACAGATAACATACATGCCACAGTCATAGCTGTTCTGCTGGGATGGGCAGGGCTCCTCGACAAACAGCGCTTTCCTCCCTGCGCCCAGGAAAGGCTCCAACTTGCTGGCGATGCGCCGTGCGTGAAGTGAATTGCTGCCATTTTGAGAGTCATAGTGGGCAAAGTGGTTGGAGTTGTGATGATAAAGCAAGAGGCTCCAGTGGGACCCTCCAGCGGTCTGGTTGGAGTTGTCATTCACTGCTAGGAAGACCCAGCGACGAGAAGCAAGATCCAGTGGCTCCAGAAACAATGCCAACTCATCAGGGCAGGAAGCACATTTGATGAACTGGGTGACCTCTGGGCTGATAAAGATAACGGCTTCCCCCAGGACTCTAAAGCGCTCGGCAGCAAAGTACTCAAAAGCAAAACCAATGACTTGGTCATTAAGCCAGTACGGTCCTTCCAGTAGAGAGACATCAGAGCGCCGCAGCAGGCTGTCATGATAGCTGAGCACTACAGGATCCATCCTCCAGAGCAGTCAGAGCGTGTCAATCTGAAAATACACAGAAACGCTTTAATGCTTAGGGCTCGGCTAATTGATTCGTCAGAAATTTACTGCTCGTGTTTTCTTTAATATGAGAACTGCTTTTCTTTGTCTCGTACTGCTCTTTTCTAAAATAGGTCCAATCAGCACATACTACCTTAAGGACGCTGTGATCTCACAAGCAATATTATTTAGCAGCTGTTGATCATCTACTCAGCAGAGCAGTAATTTCACAGAATAGAAACAGGTTCAGGGAGGGGGACCAATCTGACGAATTTAAAGGCGTCATTTGGGTTTCTTAGAGAATGCAAAAGGCTTCATTCACTTCATTCTGATGCCAGTTGGCCAGTACAGCCTGACACTGGTTTCAAACATGAAGCTTTTTTTCCACAGATCTCATCCTGGACTAGTGATTCAAACGCAGTCACAGTCTGTGTTCATTTAAGCAACTCGCACAAACTGTTAAACTTCACTGAAGCTAAAGCAGACTGCCTGTTTCTGGGATCCTTGTTGACTTTCTGTTCGCTACTTTGCTTTATTACTCACTCAGACACATTAACTGGAGCCGTTTTAGCGCATTGGCCGATCAGGTTATTTTCAGAGATGTTACAGTAGCGCTTTGCTGGGCCGGGAATCCACTGCGGAGCATCACATTACTGCAATGCGTTTACTTCAGCAGGCAGCTCTCCGCTCAATCGAGCCTGCGTTTTTAGCTTGAGCTCGCTAACCGACAGTTTTTAGCGTCACTCGTAGCCAAAAAACTGAGTTAAATAGCAGACTGAGCATGCGCCACATTAACCGTTGGCTGCCAAACTGAAATACACAGTGTCCGTTAAGTGTCCTACCTGTAAATGACACATTCAAATTAAAAGTACCACGAAAACACGAGCGGTGAAGCCCCTCATTGCAATGACTATCGTAAATCGCGGCGAGAAGACCGTAACATTTTGCGACAGTGGGGTGGAGATAAGCTTGCTTGTGATTGGCTCCTTGCATTGGGGTATGGGCACGTGAGCGTTACTGAAAAACTGACATTCTGTGTCGTTACATGCAAGCACAGGAGAAGTGTCTTTCTTTGTATTTTACAGCGAATAAGGCGAGATAAAACCACGTATTTTAAAATTAAGTGAATTTCCGTCATTTTAGTCTTTTTTTAAACTCTAACATGACCCCCAAAGGTTATAATCCATTATCGGAAACCGAGAGGTGCAGTGTGGTTACTGTTGCCCTGTGTGTTTCAGGGTACTTCCGGTTGCTTCGCCCCGCCCCTCCCCTCCGTGTTTTCTCCCCTCCCATCAGCGGCGTGAACGCGCAATGCTGAGCCGCACTGATTAGCAAGACGGAGAGGAGTTTTCAGCGACCGAGCAGCGAAGAACTGCCGTTTAATTGGATTCAAACTGCGAACATGCTCGGATAAAAAGAAAAAGAAAAAAATGCTTAGGTTTTCAACGCGGAGTTGACTTTCGAGGACTTTGCTAAGAGGCAAGTGAGGCGAGTGAGAAGAAAGCAAATTATTTCAGTGGGAATGCAGGGAATTAAATAGAGACTGGGTGATTTTTTTGCGTGGCTACAAGTGTGTGTAGCTCCACGGCCAAGCCTGACAAGAAACGGGAAAACTCGAGTGCCACTTTAAATTGACTTTACAGCTCACGTCTGGAGGTAAGAGTGATGTTTAGTGATAGTTATACACTGTGGTGCGTTGGGCTGCCCCGCTGTGGGACGATAGGCGTCTGGCTGGAAGCTGCTAGTGAACCTATGATTCAGTTGTAGTCCATAAGAAACTTTATGACCTGCACTCATTTGCAGCATTGTTTTCAGTTGGCAGACTTAAGTTGTGTGTGTGTTTTGGGGTGCTCAGTCGGTGCTTTTGTTCAGTGAGGAGTCTCTGTCAGAGCTGTGTGTGTGTGTGTGTGTGATGTGAGCCTGTAAAAAGTTCTGGCTGCTCCTCACTGAGATGTCATTTCACACTACAGAGGGTGCTTACTCCAGAGCTTCAGCTGGCTGAAGGACAGTTTATAAGAATAACAACCACATGTAACATGACAAACGCAGGCTGGATTTACTTTATTCTTTCATTTTATTTGTGATAGTGCACAATACAAATTACAAAGGGCTCATTTTTATCTTCAAACCATTGACAGGGGTCGTTTTTTATCCATTACAGGCTCAAACAAGGTTTGCAAAAAACATAGGGGAACACCAATGCATGCAAAGATTGAGACTGCAAAAATAAGGATATACGTACATGAAACCGTACACAATATGTCACTGCGACATAAACCAGGTATTATGTTTTCACGGTCCTGCAGAAATGGGAGCTATTACTGCGGCAGGGTGGGGTAAGTGGTTACATGTATTATTTAGTGGAAGTCAGACAGAGCAGCTTATAATGCACTGAAGGCAATATGCACTGCAAAGCAGCTGTAATTGTACAGGGAGGTCTAATGGGGTGAAGAAGCTGCTGAATCATGGGCATTGTGTCTGTGTGTGTGTGTGCGTGTGTTTGTGGATGGAGAGCTGACTTAAGACAGATTTTACAACGGATCGCCTGGTTGTGTATCTTGAGTGCACCTGAGTGGGTTTGATCAATTTTATAGTATAGTTACTATAGTTTACCTTAAGAGACTATAGCCTAATTTTTTTAAGTTATTGGTGAGTTGATCTGCTGTGCTTACCGATTACATTAAGTCATTTTTATACCGTTTTTATGAATGGACAAATGTCACCAGAAGATCATCCAATTTGTGCAAAAAGGATGCTCCTAACGGACTTTTATTTCTATGATCATTTTAAAATATACATTTTGGTGCTAGATGATTATTGTTTAAAAAAAACAAAGGAATGAAGGTAAATGACTTAAATTCATGTTGCTGTGGGTGAGGTGCCCCTGAGAGCCTGTCCTGCCCTCAGATCAGCACAGGTGATGAGGGTAAAGTGGGCCTGTCCTGCAGGAATGTGAGGTCTGAGAAGACACAGCTGCTGCAGCACGAGAGGAAGCCGGGCTGAGACTCCAGCAACTGGTCCCTGTTGACATCTGACACCCCACAGACCCCGCTGTCTGCTATTTCTAAAGGACCGGCCTCAGTTTTGTATCACATCGGTGTGCAGTGAATGGTCTCGCAGACGCCACCTGAAAGATTGAAGCTGTGATTTAGCAGCTTAGGGCTCAGATTTGAGCACTTCAGATGAGCTAACCTCTGCTGTTGTTGGAGGCAGTCTGTGGTTTACTAGGAATACTTTAAAGAAATGTTTTTAAGTTTTTGATGGTTCGAGTTACGAATTCGCAAACCTTCATATGCAAGTAGTGTTGCTCCATGCTAAGTTTTAGCTGTTCTTTTGATCGCTACAGTCTGGGACTTAGTCAGTGCTGACTGTCATTCTCCAATAAGAAGAGCCAGTGTGTGGCCTTCCTTTGGTCCTCCTCCTTGTGTCTAACTTGAACTTAGTGCCTTTGAAATTGAAACTTTGGAAAATGAAACTGAACAGTTTTAGCCTCTCTGAGGATTTTTCAGTTCACAGTAGTTGCACATCTCAAAAGTGATGGCAGAAGCTGCACAGGATGGGAAGTGACTGTTTTTTTTATGTATAATTTAAAGCTTTTTTTTGGCAAATTAAATAATTTGAAAAAATAATACAGTAGCTCATTATTTGGCTTTCAAGATGTCATTGGGGTCTGCGTAACACTAAGATCGAATCTTTACTTACCCTTCGTTTGAAAGACCTCCTCGTAACACGTTTTATTTTTGCCATGCACAGATCTTAATAACCAGCAACAACAAAGTTGCTGCTGTTAAACACCCACAGACTGTAACTGTGATGTGATTAAAACAATGAGTTACCACTAGCTCATAGATGCTGTTTCTGCTGTTTTGTTCTCTTGAGAGTAGAACTAACAACCCTTTTGTCTTGTGACTACTTCTTTGCTCATCCACCAGAGCTCCTGTGATCTCCCATGGGCACCGTTCCTCTAGACTCTAGCATAACCTCCCAGTTATCATCCCCTGAGGTGTTACCTGCTGGACTGAATTACCTGCTGCTATCAGTCACATGCTGCAGGCTTAAAACTTCGGCATGTCCTGAAAAGTGGCGTGGCTGTGTTTTGAGATTGTGTGGCGCAAGTGATTGGCATGCACATGAAGTCATTAAAGAGGAACCTGCTTGTGTTGCACTGAACAAAGCTCTCCTTTCTTTAGTACGCCATTATATGAGGGTGGCTTTGGCCTCACAGGCTCAGCTTCCCCACGTTTTGCATTTCCCCTCATTAATTCGCCGGTGCTAACAGTAGTTGGAGTGAGATGGAGAGAGAAGAAAGTGCATTGTGTTGCTCTTTGCAATTTTGTTTATGTGAAAAAAGCCTAACTTGTTCTTTAATTAATCCTTTACAATGGGGAAACGGAGTGAACAAACAGCACTGGGCTTGCTGGAAGCTCACTTTGTATCCTCTTAAATTAAATTAAATCCTCTGTGTCTTTGTTTTGGACAGAGAAGAAAGTGTTCAAAACCTTTGTGGTTTCTTTTTTTTTTTTTTAAATTAAATGAATAGGTATGTGAATAGGGATTCTCACTTGCATCCTAATTTATTATTTGAATTTTTAAGGTTTAGATGGATTGTGGAAATTGTAATTAGAGCACAAAAACCAAAACACAGAGTTTAAGCCCCATAGAAACACTAATTTCAGAATTCTACTTTTGTCAAAGTACAGCAGTATATCTGCAAAACCTGTGCATGATGACAGAAGACTATAAGCAGGAAACTAAAGTTGTGGATTTGTGGGTGTGTGTTGTGACACAGCTGTGACAATAGCTCCTGGCCCCCTGCAGCCTCATGGTACGGACTGGACAGAGCCCATGGTTTAATCCCCAGGCATGTGCTGTTGTGTAATGTTACACAATTCTGTCCACCTACAGAGTGGTCCTACCTCGAAACCACTTAAAACTTTGAACTGACTGAGTTTATCATTTTCTTAAAGCCTTGAATATTGTTATATCAGAAGGAGACAACATTACAATAGATTTGGATATTTAACCAGCGGCAAATATAATATTAAAACCTTAGAGAAATATGATTTATGAATTGTTATTGCTGGTCTGCTGGACAGTCCAGAGGACCGGAAGAAATGAAGTTTAAAGTTCTGTCTTTGCACTACACTGCCGTTGTTATCTGTGAGAAATCCTGGCAGTTTACAGTAGTCTGTTCACTGTCAGAATGAGGCAGAAGGGGAGGAAGAGCGGAGATAGCCGTGGGTAACAGACAGCAAACAGGCTGCGATAAGGTGGATTTCGAATGCAGTCCGAGACATGCTCACTAATGGCTGGCATTCTTCTGCTGCCTAATCTTTACTGTAGTTATCAGCGCAGTAAATGAGAAGATGATGTAGGCTACTGTGAGATTATGCTTAAGTGTATCTGTTAGCTATGAAACTGTGCTCTTAAGTGTTGCCTCGTTTCACACTCACTGGCACACAGCGATGGTTGTAATTCTGAAATCTTTGATTATTTTTACATGACAGCTGTAACCAAAAACTCAGATTTATGAAAAAAAGGTGGTGGTGGTGGTGGGGGGGGGGCGCATGCACAGGTAAAAGATGTGCTTGTCATGCGTTGCTTTGTTGCTGCTAATGGACATCCTAGGTAACGGCTGTCTATTTACGACCCTGTCCTATGTCAATCAGCTGTATCATAAAAATAACTAGTTGTGCTTGAGTTGCTTCGTTTGAAGTTCAGAAACTTGAAACGCGTCCTCTTTCCGTCACCCATTGTTGCTTCAAATCATTGAACAGCTTTCTGTGGTCTCTGGTCACCACATATCTGCTAGTTACTTCCTGCGTGGACACCCCTTAAGAGCCTATAATAAATGGCGATGTATTTGATGGTAATACCTAGCCAAAGATGTTCCAGGCTCTGTCCCACGGACTAGCTGCAGGGGTCTGAACCTGATCTGACTGATGAAAATTACAGTATGGTACTCACCTGTTTCCCCAGCTTGACACCTGCCCAGTTTGAAATGGCTCAGATGAGTGGATGGAGTAAACAGACATACAATGATTCCTTTATTTGTTAGTGATTATAATCGGATCACTAGGCAGTTTTGGTGGCGTGGTTGTTAGCACTGTTGCTTCACAGCAAGAATGTCCTCGGTTTGAAGGAAGGCTTTCTGTGTGGAGTTTGCATGTTCTCTCTGGGTACTCCAATTTCCTCCCACAGTTCAAAGACATGTAGGGTAGTGGGCTTTGGTGAATTGGTGATTCTAAATTAACTATAGGTTAATAGGTGTGGATGTGAATTCAAATGAATGTCTGACTCTGTTGGCACTGTGACAGGCTCGCGACCTGTCCACAGTGTACCTAGTCTCTTACCCTAGGCAGCTAGGATATGCTCCAGGCCCCTCTGTGACCCTGAATTGGGTAAGCAGTTTCATATGCTGTAAAATACAGTTCCAGTCAGTATAAACAAGTATAATAAACTGTATGGATAACAACTTGCTACATTCATGTATCTCTTGTTTACATAAGAAAGTTTTTGTATATTTTGAGTAAGTTTGAGGGGCTGTGTGTCTATAAGAAAATAAAAAGCAGAGTTTTGTGATGATTATAATTACTTTTTGGAAATGCTGGACATTTATTTAACAGCTTCCTTTTTTTTCTTTCATTTCTTCAAATACCCCCTGACAGATCTGAAATATGCATAAACATGCATGGTCTTGTTTTATTTACTGCACTTTTGTAAATGCGCACAAGCACAGTAAAGCACGAGACATGAGTTTGTAGACAAGAAGGGACAAGTACCGAGCCCCTACGGTGAAAAGCAATATATTCTCTGTTTATATTGGTCTACTGAGAAAACAAACTTGGATATATCTTCATATTCTCTGTAGAGTTCATCCCCTGTGATAAAAAGGATGAGTCTACAAAGAGGCTGTTACCCTTTCATTCTTCTGATGAAAGTCTGCAAAAGCCAAACTACCACCAAAAATAAAAACATGAAACAATTTGTGAGCTCATTCTGACCTGAACTCTCCATCCAAAACTAGGACAGCAGGCATTTAGAGGGTACTTTCGTAGCTCACCTGCTCAGGAGAGCAAAGGTATTTGCTCCACTCAAACAGCTTCACTGATAAGTGGGCTCTTTCAGGCAGAGTGGAGGACTTGTGCTTTGTGGAGACAATAAGGACCCTGTAATCGTCTCCAGGGCGTCCAACTGGAGTCGTTTGACCACACCACTAAGCCAGCGCAGTGAATGTGTGTGATGAAACGCATCAGTGGCTAATAAGCATGAATGCAGGTGGGCGCCAAAGTAAACAAGCAGGAACATTAAACCGAACACCGAGGAGATTCAGTAGAAGTATCTCATTCTTTAATCATACGTGATCTCTAAGATTACATAAACTCTGCTTGTTGAGACTGAAACGTCAGGACAGGAGTACTTTAATAGCGTGAACTCAGTTTTAGTAATGATTAACACTGGAAGGGTACTCTGCTTGGTTTCTCTTAACACTTTGTGTGTGCAGTTGACCCGGAGGTCGTAACACTATACGTAGCCTCTCTAGAGAGTATCACCGACATCTTCCGTCATCCCCTTGAAGCCTGCAACCAAACTTGCGTTATCATCACGCTGCAAGTTCTCGCTCTCTCTCTGGTGGCTGCAGCCCTGACTGCAGCGCTGGGCTCAGATTTCAAAAAAGCCTGTGGTCTGTTCAAGGCAGAAAGACAGGAGCCATCCCCCATCCTCAGAGAAGACAGTGAGAGCCTCTGTAACACCGCCCTGTAATTACAGGTCATGTTTTTTCCTAATACGCTAAACAGATGTGCTTAGAATGATGCTTAACATTCAGACCCAGAGTTGGACTTAATGACCTGTCATTACTATCAGCTGGTGAAGGCGTATACTGTTTCCATTGCATAAACGATTTTGGAAATTGCTTTTTCACTTTGTCCGTGACAAAATGTTTGTAACTTTAATGGATCTCAGGGTGGAAAAAAATCACAGAACTAAAAAACTCGTCTTCATTTAGACAAAGGTGCAACATGTACCATTAAACCCCTTCAAAAAAAACTATTAAAGCCTGAAGGGTATGAAGACTGGCTTGTTTATTTAAGTTTTTGTAATTAGTTTGACATACTTGCTTGCATGTTTTTCCATGTGAGGTTTCAGATTGACCAGATCTGGTGCGCGGCTTTGCCGCATTTCCTTTGATTGCTGATGCCCACTTATGTATTTCATGATTCATTTTGATATCTCTCAGTGAAATAGCTCTCAGTGTAGGTGTTGAATGGCCTTAAGGCTCCTGTCTTTATCATTACGCAACGCCTCACAAAGGAGTAGTTTGGCTCTAGACTTGATCTAATTGACCATGAAGATGACACATTCATTGGTATGACTTAATATCAAAAACTAAATATTTGTATCTTTTTGTTTGTATGCTCGACTGGATCACAGGTATCCAAAATAGGAAGCACCGTTGATTTGCGATGAGCTTGTGGGCATTTTGGCACCATGCTCTCTGAGCAGCTACAGTCATTATTGCTCATCTCCACTCAGCTGTGAAAGACGAGATGAGTCCTGTTGGCATCTCTTCCTCAGAGTGTGTGTTTATGTTTGCAGACAAGATCCCAGTGCCTGTGACACTGTTATCCATTGTATTTATATATACTGTGCCTATTTAGTACATGTTTTGTGCCTACCATCTGGTTGGCCTTTACAACAGAATCACGTGCTTTACATGGTTCTTCAGGAAACATGCTAGTGTCCTAACTGCTTCCCAGCACTGTCTTCCCTGAGGCCAGGGGCAGCTGAATGGGTCTGTTTGGACTTTCTGAGGGGGAAATGGAGTGTGGATAATCTGGGTCAGTGATGCCTCCTAGACCTACACCATCTTGCTGCTCTTCTGCTTCCTTCCTCTATATCCCGTCCTCTGTCTCTGCCGTTTGCCTCCAGCACATTTTGTCCAGTTTATTAGTTATTACTGAACTTTTTAAAGACCAGTAGATATGAGAAGATAACAGATTAGATTTGACTGGTGATTCTATTTAATAGAGATCAACATGTTACATTGTTACACCAAATATCAATATTTTATTAAATAATTAAAAATACTTGGGGATACTAAAAACAAGAGTGCTCATCTCATGCACCTCCTTCCTGAGATAATATTAGCTAAACAAACTTACAATTCAACCCCCCACCCCCCCAAAAAAAAAAACACAAAACAAAACAAAAAAATCCATCACTGGAAACATTTAGTTTGACAAACCTACCTCCTAATTCAGAGCTAGCTAACGGTTTGGTCACATGAGTAAGCAATGTCGTTACATCTACAAAAACTCTGTGGCTGCCTTTTGATTGGCTGCAACATGTGGTTGCTAAATTGTTACAGTACTCGGCATATTGCAAATTGTTAAAATGAAGTCATGTACCAGGATTTTTAAGGTTTTCTCTTTATTCAATTGGGTAGGAATGTCAAAACTACTTGAATAAATGCCTTAGGGTGTTACCAAGATGGGCTACAAGATGGAACGGCTTTCTTCCAGAAGGACTTATTTTTCTTTTCATGTTCATTTCAAGTGAAACTTGGCATGTGCATGTGTTTCCATGCATGTCATACAGTTGTTTCACTTCAGGCATTCATTGTTATGCTGTAGCTTTCTGAGCTCATAAATTTCTACCAATCATAATGGTGTAAAAAGAGAGACAAAAGTGATCATATGAGCATTTTTGTAGTATGATTTCCAAGAAACTGTTAGACCGAAAACCCAAACAGCTGTTGATGATGTACCTTCCACCGGCTGGCGCCTTTTATTGTAGGGTGGTGTACTTTTCCTTTGTCGCTGGCCAAATCTAAACTGCGGGGTGATATTGATATTTCCAGAGCTAGAATGGAGTCTGAAAGGAAAAACATTTTTCCACCCTCTAAAACAATAAAATATAAACGTGAGGTCAGACCAAGAACACGGCCTTGTTTTAGACTCAACATTTTGGCCCAAGCCAAAGTAGGCTCTGCAAACAGATTTCTTCACCTACAGGTCCATAATGTGTCTGTAAAGCCTGAAATAGTGAGTAGGTAGAAAGTTCCTCAGTAAAACAAAAGCAGGAATGTTTAAAAGTGTGCATCTGCAAATTTCTGTCGAAAATCTCTGCAATTTTGTTTTGTGTCGAGTCATTTTTTGTGAAATCCCCTTTAGCTTCCTTGAAAAAACCTTCACAGTGCTGGATACTGATAACACTAATAAAACATTACTCACATTTATTTACTTTTATGACTATGACTAACGCTGATCTGGTCTGTTTATCACCAGGCAGAACATATCTGTATACTGCTGTGCTTTTCATCCTGTTCTTTGTTAAGAAACAATCAAAAGCACACGAATGGATAATAGACATGCTCTTATCCTTAGCAGATTTAGGCCAATGTGAGCAGGAGGCAGAGAAAAGCTTACTTACACCTGCATAACCCAGAGTGAAGGACCATTTAAAAAGGAACAGTTACTAAAAGATAACTGAGGAGTCCATGCCATCATGTCGTCTACTGTGGACAACGTCCATTGAATGCATGGACAAGTTTCCAAGCAGGTGTTTCGCTATCGGCTAACATGGCCAGCTCACCTACTGAACTCTAGAAACAGAAGCATGAGCATGAAGCTCGAACAGATTATTTCACGAATCCTTTTGTTTTTTACAGAATCTTTCTGTATGGGTTTCTAAGGAATGTGTTTATGTGAGGAATTACACTCATATGCTCTAATAAAGAACATTAGTGGGGAAAAAAATAATGATGTCCTGCTGATTGCAGAGTTCACACCCTGATCACACCGGCCCCGACTGTGTGGCGGGCTGCAGCTGTCAAAAATATCCCAACTGGTTGTTGCATTGTGCAAAACCCTCTCCTTTATTGGTGTTCTCCCTTTCTGTTCAAAAACTTGCTTTGTCTCCCTTTCCCCCTCGCTCCTGGTTTGAAGTGAATGCAAACAGGGTTGAATTGGAATATAACAAATCTGTATATGAGCCGTGGCTTCATTGTTTGTCCTCAATGTGAAATCTTGAACTACTTTTCTTCAAAACTCCTTTTGTTCCAACTTGTGTTGCAGTGAGTTTCCTGCTCGTAAAGTAACTGAGAGATCAATATGAAATTAGAAGCAAAGCTGAAATGGAACTTTATTAACAATGGCGTGATGGTATTGTTGTGTCGAAACCCCTTGTGCGGCCCTTCCTGTCACGCAAAGCTGCTCTCGTTGTCCGGGGAGTGGACACAGGAAGTGGAATTCTCTGTGGCGACAACAGAGGAGTGGTGCTGTTTACTCCCACTCTTTCTAGTGTGCTTTCATAGAGGCCCCCAGTGGCATTTTCTTTCTTTTTTAATATCAAGTCTCCAGAGCAGCCTGCAGTTGAACAGGTCACTTGGTCTGACTGATTTTGAGGAAAATCATCCAAAAAGGTAAATCAAAAACGTGACATGGTCATTACTTGTTGCCACTAACACAAGAGATTTAATAGTAATGAAAAAGTACCTATAACCTTTTTGTAAGAGAGTCCATGTTCCTGTTTCTTTCAGCCTGTTTTACGAGGGTCCATTAAAAATAAATACACTCGTCATTTACAAGCTTTTGACTTAACCTTGCACTTTGGATTTGTTGGTTTTTCTTTGAACCTGAAGTCACATTGAAACTTGAAGGGGAGCGGGATGGATTAGGATTTGCTGCAGCACACCTTACAATAATTAAAATGCAGTGTGCTAAAATGGTGACGAGTGAAAAGGTGCAGAATGTGCAGAGACCATAGATATCAGAGCACACAATAGCGTACAATGTGGTTTTTTGTTTTTTTTTAATAATGTTGTCCTTGAGACTCCCGCTCTGCTCTGAATTAATTTCCTTCCTCTGGTTTCTCCCTCCACTCTCTCCTTCAGGGAACAACAAGAATAGGTCCTGCATAGCAAAGTGAGGCTCTTAATTTAGCAAACGCACATGGCGTTTCCTCCAGTGACATATTTTCGTGGCAGTCGTGTCACCTGTTGGCGCTCAGCTGAAGTTAATGTGAGGGGAGTTGGTCGTCAGTCGTTGTTAATTATGGCATGGACAGCGAGTCCAGCCTGGACTTGTTTAAGCACATTTTTGATGACATTGACTTAAGTGTTTTTGTAAGACACGTTTTTTTGTGTTTTCGGTGTGTGTGATGTAAAATCAGCTGGCGATGCATGCAGTTTGTCCGATCAGCCAACCCTTTGAATGGTAACCTGTTCCACTTGTCTGTCACCTTTGTTGTCTAAACATAATCATCTGTAGACTCTTAAGATATTCTTGAGTTGTCATTCATTACGTTGTTTTTTT
>NW_005187538.1:714709-724530 GCF_000239375.1 Pundamilia nyererei | reverse complement strand
TGGATTAACAAGATTAAGAAGTAGTTCAGTGGAAATGATTCATTTTTTGTTCAGCATTAATGTGAAACTAGAGTGTAGCTTCTCCTGTTTGTTTCAGGACGGTGCTATTCGTAAGCTCTCAGTTGTAGAAATTAAATAATAAACTATCAGGTTAATTGTGAAACTGTAGCAATAAATAAATTCCACTACAGTGTTGTCTTTCCAAGTTGGGTGTTAGCATTGCCTTTTCATTTCTCAGTCTTCTCCCTTTATTGTGCTCTCACTCTCACTTTCCCACAGCTAAGATTTCAGGAAGCCGACATCCTCTTCTCCGCGTGTCTCTCGCCGCCTGTTCCTGTATCTCCTTAATTCTCTGAGTTCAGTTTCTCGTTCTGTGAATCTATACCTTTCAATCCTTTTATCCTCCTATTCTAACTGGCTCTCTGAATATTTGGCCGAAGCTCATGTTCCACACCCGAGCCACCGCTTCCTGGTCATTAGCAGTTGTCGAAACGGAGAGCACAACAAGTTAGTTAAGGTATGCAAGGGCCTGAAACCATACTGCTGTCAGTGCATAAGAAGCTAAAATTACAGCCTTCTGGTCGTATGGATCTGCCAACCAGTTAGGTTGCAGATTCCCTGGATAGCTTGAACTTTGACCTTTTTTGAAGTGCAGTCACGTTATCTTATTAGAAATTGGCCTTTTCTCATAATAATGTTATGCATTTTGTAATTAGACCTCACTCTGAGCATCCATCAGCACAACAAGTTAGTTAAGGTATGCATTTCTGCTGTTTTCAACCAACCTGGTCGTTGTTTGCGTACATACACGATATGAAAAATAACTGTTTTGTTAGATTATAGCCAATGGGTTTGAGATTGAATTTCTGTAAATGGAAGCAGGTAACTTGGTATTCATATGGATCATGTTCAGATACTGCAGTTTTTTGAGTGCCTTTTGATAATGACATGAGCCAATGTCATTGTCCCATCTCTTTAAAATCATCCGAAGGTCGACTCCAGCTTCTGGACCAGTGAGCACATTTGGGCTTGAAGGAATTATTTGCATATATCATCTGCAAACACAACAAAACCACAAAACCAAAATGTTACAGACGCTGACTCTAGTGTTTGACACTATTTGGGTAAATGGAAAACAAGAAATCCAGGATGCAAACATGCCATTTACCAGTGAGTTAAATACAGGGAGAGGTTACAGTAGGCTGATGTGCCATATCCTCATGTTACAGTCAATTTACCACACAGTCTAGGAAAACTTGACCTCTGTCAACCATTCACTTCTGGGCAGCCGCTTTGGTATGGCTCCAAAATGGTTTGTACACTTTCCAAAGGAAATGCTGTACGTACGCGTAGTCTTCGACTAAAGAAGGAAAAGAAATGCATAAAGATTTCCACAATCATCCAGTAGCTTTATCTTCCTGCCATTTGTTAAGGTTACATTAAGCAAATTAGATCTAAAAAAAACCCCATGATTAAACAGTGATGGATGGGATCTGCTCACACCGTGAAGCTGCACGCTGAGATTAATCTAATTATTCTAGTCTTTGTGACATGGAGGGATGTATTACAGGGTTGGCTGGTAAGCTACTGTTCATGAGCTGACCACTAGCATGCTAAGCTGGCATCCCTTAGTCACACTTCCTAAAGCTTCTTTTTTCCTGTTTACTGAAATGTTTACTCCCCCTTGCCACATCAGTTGAATTAAACTTTTTAATGAAAGGGGGCGGGGCTTACACTAGTTGAGCTAACAATCATGTAATCACTACATGAGCTGATTTTTTTTTTTCTCCCCCGTATAATTTTCTGTTGCTAAATCTTGTGTGTCCAGCAGTCCTCACATTTAAGAAAATCTTCCAAAAATAGTTTTTCAGGTCAATCACCCATTGAGCATTGATCCAGTAGACTGCTCTTTTCTGTTGTTAGCCTTAGAGTCTGAACAGCTTGGGGAATTGTAGCTATCTGCTTAAGAAGGTCAGGGCTGCACTTGCTAAGCTACACTGTTGCCTCCGGGCTGAAGGTGAACTATGTCTCTAAGACACTGAAGAGACAAAGTGGTGCTGCACATTTGGGTGCAAGGAATGGTCACTTGTAATTACAGGTTTGTTGAACATGTCGGAGCAAGCGTGGCATGTCTGCTTCATTCAGCTGACCTTACTGTTCCTGCAGACTTTAGCTGAAGCTGCTGAAGTATTGTGTTTTCACTGTAGAGGGTGGCTCCAAAAGGCTGTTAAGATGTTGGTCAACCACTTGTAGTAGTTCTTTCTGAGAATGACTGCGTTGAGCTTTTGAGTTGCTGTTTCTGTTTGCACATATGCGGCATCATAGCCAGGCAAACGGTAACTCTTGTGCTGCTTGTTTCATGCCAGTGAAGCTGTATGATAGAAACATACATACACGTCAGTGATCTCCTTGTAGTTGCGTGATCTGTGTTAATTATATTCGAATACATGTATTAAAGGCTGCAATGTTTTTTCTTAACGGCACCACTAACGTCTTTGCTGGAAAATTTATTTTATTTTATTTTTTCTGTCTCTTCATCACTTAAAGTTTGGAATGTAAATTCTGAACTGATCCAAATCAAAATAATGAAAATAAAACAACATTTGGCCCGTTTAGTGCCACTATGAATGATTTTGCAGTTG
Source organism: Pundamilia nyererei (assembly GCF_000239375.1). Classification (NCBI taxonomy): domain Eukaryota; kingdom Metazoa; phylum Chordata; class Actinopteri; order Cichliformes; family Cichlidae; genus Pundamilia; species Pundamilia nyererei. The sequence goes on along the minus strand of NW_005187538.1, from coordinate 721,888 downwards.
AACTTTAATCAGTGTTATGCATTTGCATTATTTTGCCAACTCTGACATTTATTAGCACAACATGACTGCTTGGAGAATTAAATAGAATATTACTACTTATTTTAATATTTGTTCAGTCAGCTGTGATTGGACTGTATGTGATCTGCCATTTTATCGCTCATTCACAAACACTCGCACACGAATGGGAGCACCAACCCTGTGATTAGTGGACAACCTGCTCTGCCACCTGAGCCAAAGCTGCCTGGTTTCAAGTTTAAACAAATAAGCCACTGTAGGAGCTGAGCAGATACTGTGGATTTTTTTCTTCTCAGGTTGTTTTGACTCAGTATGTTGCATTTGAATTTTCTGCATTCCTAGAGCCGGATGCTAAGACTGTGGAGATTATCTGACTGTTCACAATGTGGTTCTCAGTCCAACTGTTTTTCTACCTGCACTATTTAGCAATTCCAATAACGTTTATTTAGTCCTTTACAGCTCTCTAGAGTTTATAACTGACCATTTCACAGCAGACTTATGGGAAATCTGACTGCTAAATTACCCACATTGTAAACAAGCAAACCTTCCAAATCTTGGCTTGATTTAAACGTTCAGAAATTATTAATATAGTCATTCAGCACTTGCTCTGTGTGTCTTCTTTCCTTTTAGGATATGTTAAATTTCCTCAAAGCCAATACAGAAGGCTTTATCATCTTTTCCTCAGTTGTTAATTTTCACTAGCTCATGCTAATCTGTTTTTACAGTTATTTTTACGAGTCGCCGATAACCATGTTTTATGTGGCTTCCGTTCCACCTGTAATAATGAGGGGCCCCGGGCGTATTGTTGAAGGTTGTGTAGGTCTGTTTAAAAATGGGGAAATAATTTTATATTTGTTGCTTGTGGTGCTGCATAACATAGTCTGGCTCCCAGGATCTTACCCTCTATCTCATCTTTGCAATCTCATAATTGGCACGTTCTGCATGTGTGTTACAAGTAGTCATCAATAAACGTGCATTCCCATGTAAGCATGCCCTATTACACTCTGCTTACATAAAAAAGGTATTTAAAATGGCAAACTACCAATTCTAAGAAACTATGACATTATCTTTTAATGGATAAAATATTAACAAAACCAACGAGGTAAAGTACTTGTTAGTTTCTTGAACTTGCGCTAATGAAAGTCTTGTTTTCTTATTAATGTTATGATTGTAGCATTCAAATAACTCTTCCATATTATGTCAGCACTTACTTAAACAAAAACGTTTCGTGACTACCATACGGACGTGCGGTTTTCTTTTGAAAGCTATAAAAATGATGCTCAAACCTTTTCTTGTTTGCAGAGCATTTTGAGTAAAATGAATGTTGAACTTCACATGAATGTTAAGAAGGCGTACCCTGCATTTAGTGTGGCTGTCATAACTCTGGTAAGGCCAGAGATCTGAGTCGTGGCTTAAAGAAACAGCTGACAAACGCATTTGTATGACTGATGCAAACAGTAATAAACTAACACTGTAATCCTGCGAGATGTGGACAGTAAACATAGCAGCTAAAGTTGGCTTTGTGAAGCTGTCAAATCTACAAATTAACACTTTAAAAACTGCAAACCAAATGGGAGGGTTCACAGTCCAGTGCCAACTCGCACACCTTAGTGCAACACATACAAATTCCCAGTTAGTAAATGTGTGATATTGAGGCTCTGTAACAGTATGGGCCCTGAACAAGCTAGGCACTGATGACATACACCTACTAAACTTTTCAGAAAGATGACTTCACGTTGTAAAAAGCTGACCAAACTAGATCCTGACATTCCTTCAGTGTCAGCGATTGTATAGTAAGAGTCACGTGGTTGAACCTCAGTCAGAGGGAACCTCAGACTAGGCTTCTCTCAATGTTCAGATTACAGAAAGAAATGCATAGTGTAATTTTCTTCAAATATCAGTATCTGCCAAAAAGATCTAAGTTTACATCTACCTGCGAGACTCAAATGATATTCCCAGACCTATAAAAACAACAGATATGCATTTGTTGGTGGTAACAAAAAGGGCCTCACCCAGATGTTTTGAGGAAACTGTCTTTAAGAGGATGTGCTAAAGAATGAAAATGCTTCATTTATTCTGCCAAAGAAAGAGGGGACTTTCTGGATGGAACAAGAAAATGAAACCAACAGTTTCTGCTTTTTGATCGTGTTCGAGTCTGTGTTTACCTACTGATCCAAGAGCAGATAAGTCCCAGCGCTGCTCTTAACTTTAATAGATGCTATCAGTGTTCAGCAAAGTTTAACTTTAACAAAAGATTGAAGCGGGAATCCCGGGATTGAAGTTGTTTGATATATTAGGTGAGATTGGTTCTTTCCTGACATGTAAAAAAACAAAAATAAAAATCTTGAGCTGATTCCAGATTAAACTACTTGACAACAAGCCCTTATCCATGACTACCCAGGTGATGCAACAGGTCTGTTTCTAGTTCAATTGCTTGAGGAGCTGAATAGGCCACTGCAGGTTTCATCCAGCTGTGCACCATCTGCTTTGTCACTTCCTTAAGGGCACAAACCTCAGAGTTATCTAAAATCAGACCTTTTTTAAGTTGGTGTGCAGACGCACAGGCATGGCACTCAGGTGAAACGATATATACCAGAAATATTTCCTTTCTTACATTTTTGATTGTTTGAGCACAATGTGAATCATGCGATCAGTGAAGGATGTGAATGTCCATTGGTGCTAGATGTGTATGTTGGAACAAAATATTTCGTTTAGTTAATTATTTTAACTCTCTTAAGAAGAGGGACCAAAAAAAGTAGCTTAATATTAGCTCTCACAGGTTGTTGTACTGGACAGGTAAATTATAAATAAAATTAATAAGAAGCACTTGCTTATAATATAAAGGGTGACGTGAACCAGGGAAATAAAAAGGTCTGCAATGGCCTCTTTTTGTAGTTTATGCATCCACCCAAACAAACAAAAAACTTTTTTTTTTTATTATTATGTTTTTTTTTTTCAGAACTGTTCAGTACTCTATTAGACCAAATAAAAATTAATTGAACTCGGGTCTATTATATTCTTTTTCTGGATATTCTGTGTTTGTTTGTAGGTTACAGGACTAGTTAATATCAGAATTGTTAAACCTGATGTTTATCTGCTCACCTTTTAAAAATTCTGTAGATTTTGTAACAATTGCATTTTCAATCTTCCTTTTGCCAGATTTGCCTGGTTTGCAGCCCTGATAATTATTAGCCTTTAATGTGTTTGATTATCAATGAAATGACTTTGTCATATTGCTTCAGTGACTGAAGATGGTGGAAGATGTCCTGTGATTAGTAAGGTGGAGGAGAGGAGATGTCTATTAGTTGAATGTCCTCATGTGATGATAAAGAGCGAGTTTGCCAGCATGGCCCTGCACTGTGCAGCACTGCCACAACCCTAAATCCCCCCATCCCCTATCCTTTAAGCAGCGAGCTGACCATCTGTTCGAGACGCCCTAACCCAGTGATCAGAACACACGCTGATACACACAGACGCAGTCGAGTCACACAAACAGGAAAACATTGCACTCAATTAATTCCAGTTTATGGATTCAGTAGTAAGCAGTAAGACTGAGTGACTTATATAAGATCGAAAGAAGTAATGCATATATATAATTCTGTGTGCGCCTGTATGTGGACCATGGCAGATGTTTGTATCAAAGTTGCTGAAGTGACACACAGAGTTGGATATGGGGCAACAGGAAATGACCAGGGATGGGTGCAGCATTGTATCATTTCCCTGCTGGAGTCCTTTGTACTCGTCTCTGTGCACCTACTATATGTGTCCCTGTTCCATTTCCTGTTTTCCAGGGTTTTTCTGCTGGGGTCATGGTGCTCATGTAATAGTTGGTGAGGAAATTGATCCAATTTATTTTCAGGCATTGTAATATTAAAGATAAATTTCAAACTAAAATGATTCCTCTAAGGAAAACAAGATATTTTTATGACGGATATCTCATAATATATATTTATATTAATTCACATATGGTCAAACACAAGTCAGCGTTTGCGCGATAAAATACTGGGGGGGGAAAAATGTCTGGGTGCTATTGACAGGTTCAGAATCAGAATGTCTTTATTGTCATTGTCGCAGGTACAACGCAATTACAAGTGGTCTCCAATCAGTACATCACCCATAAAAATATAAATGACCTCTTGGAGTGACAATTCTGTAAGTTTAATGTCTTAAACCTTCCTAATGACAGCTGCAGGGAAAAAAAAGGTGGTTTTCTTTTTTTGGGGGGGGGGGTTGGATTAAGGCCATTTTCAATCTCCACACAGGTTGTACTTGGAAGCATCATGTTTTTGGGGTTTGTTGCCAGGTATTTTGTGCTTTCCTTTCTCAGTATTGTTATGAATCAGGAGCACCTAAAGGGAATTTCTGTACAGTTTTGAACCTGACAGGAATGAGCTGATTCATTTGATAATTCAAATGAAGGTCCATGTATGTTTTTTGTGAATTCATGTGCTAATCATGACATAAATGGTCAAGTGGTGACATTTTATTGTCAAAATGTGATATTTTTCCTCTTTCTAAGTAACAAAGAACCTTCTTTGACCTTTATTCAGCAACGTCCATAAGGCAAAAAAGAGATTGTGACCACTGTAACAGTTAAATCAACTTCGATTCTTGCCAAGTCTTTATATTATGAGTCTGGATACATTCAGTTTACTATCAAGCTACATGAATATTCCTGGGATGTCGAGTTTTAGATGAGCATATTACCAATTTTATTAAATAACGTTCTACATGTAAACTGCTTTTATGAATTAATGTGTGGGTGTGGATGGGTGTGGGTGTGATGACACACAAGACTGTAATGTTGCCATCGTTAGATGAGGCTTCAGATGTGGTTGGTAGACACACATACCAAAAAAATCTGTCTCCCTTGTTCTTAATTAATTTTTTTTAAATTTCAGCCTTATATGGCATAAATGATCATATTTGCCAAGTAATTATGAGGTTTGTTTACTGCAAGTCTGAACATGAACAAAAATCTACAGTTTGCCTCCAGCGCTCTGTTTTGTTTTTTAAAAGCAGACGTTACATCCTATCACTGTATTCTTGCAATGCTTGATTGTACCTGAACACAGTGTAGTGCATATGAACTCTTATCATTTGTTTCAAAGGGGGATGTGGGCTGCTGTATTCTTTAGTTTTATTATATAAGAGTACATGGATGTTTGACCTTTCAAGAGCAACTTTAGGTTCATTGATTCTATCAGGGGTGGTCTTTGCTTAGCAGCTTGGTCATTAATTCCAGCTCTTTTCCTGTCCTCGTCTGTCCGTGGCCTCTGCTCGCCCCGTGATGCCCCTCTGCTGTGTATTAAAGCGGGAACTTGTGAATGGCGTGATTGTGCATAGAGTAAAGAGGATGGCAGCTGCTGGCAAGAGCTTATGTGTGTGTGCTCGGCAGTGTGGGTGTGTGCTAATGGTAATCCTGTAGATCCTCATGGCCTCTCCTTTCTATGAGTGTACATGTCAGGATCCCAAAAAAAATTTGGCCCACTGGCAGATTACATAACAGCACATGGTCTTTGTGTCATAATCTGCCAGATTTTGTAATCGGGCAGATTGCAGAGAGCTGCGCTGAAATGCCTGGCCTTAACTCACTAGATTTTCGAAGGTTCATTTCAGTTTTAGCCCAGAGACGTTCTCAAAGCCTCCAGGAGTTTAAAAAAAAATTTGTACTTGTTGAGGTTAGATTAAGTCAGCTATGATGAGTTGAACGGAAGTTTATTTTTTCATTGCTTTTGTCATGATAACTAAAGAAGTCTGGCTGTTGATTTAGAAGAAAAAATGGCTGATCAAGCTATCAAGTTGTTATTTTTTTTTTTTTTTAATCAACCTTTTTGTTCTTTCTTTTGCAGTGGTAATGTCTTGAATTGGTGGATCCTCCGACACAGTTAAGAACATGCCAGTGCCGGGCTGCTGCTAATGGGAGCTCCTGATCCACCATGAGTGCTCGTGATGGCGTTGGTGGCATGGGCACCCTGGGTCGTCGGCCGCGCTTCGAGAACTCGGAGTTAACCGTGCGCATCTACCCAGGCGCCCTGGCAGAAGGCACAATCTACTGCCCAATCAGCGCCCGCAAGACCACCACAGCCGCTGAAGCCATTGAACGTGTCATTGAACGGCTCAAGTTGGACCGCTCCAAGTTTTATGTTCTGGCTGAGGTGAAAGAATTTGGAGGTGAAGAATGGATTCTGAACCCCAACGACTGTCCCGTGCAGAGGATGATGCTCTGGCCCCGTATCGCATTAGAGCACCGGCCGCTGTCAGGTGGCGAGGATTACCGCTTCCTGCTAAGGGAGAAGAATCTGGATGGCTCGATTCACTATGGCGGCAGCCTTCAGATGTGGCTGCAGGTCACAGAGGAGCGCAGGCGCCTGATGGAGCGTGGACTGCTGCCACAGCCTGAATCTCAGGGTGACCATGCAGATATGTGCTGCCTGCCAGAGCTCAACGAGCGCACGCTGCTGGACAACCTGCGCTCGCGCTTCCGCCAGGAAAAGATCTACACTTACGTTGGAAGCATCCTCATCGTCATTAACCCCTTCAAATTCCTGCCCATCTATAACCCCAAGTATGTGAAGATGTATGATAATCATACACTGGGAGATTTGGAGCCACATATTTACGCCGTGGCGGATGTGGCTTACCACGCCATGCTGCAGAGACGGAGGAATCAATGCATTGTTATATCTGGGGAGAGCGGCTCTGGGAAGACGCAAAGCACAAACTTCCTCATTCATCATCTGACTGCTCTCAGTCAGAAGGGTTTTGCTAGTGGAGTGGAGCAGATCATCTTGGGGGCGGGGCCAGTATTGGAGGTAAGCAAAACATACAGTCACTGGGTTTCAGTCATGCAATGTATACATAAGAGGAACAGGAATGCTGTCACCCATTTGTTTAAGTTCTGTTTAAAGCCTCGAGTTTAGCATTTTTGTCGGACAACATTTTTGTTTTTTTTGAAACCATAAGGGGTGAAACTAATTGAGAAACCTTTTCAGTTGCAAGCTAGCCACACCCAAAAGCATACTGTGCTTTATTGTCTATTTTACTCTGTGAGACTCCTATATGGGAGTCATATCGCACATATTGGTCTGTGCGATATGACCAAAATCTCATATCCCGATATAAGACATCTATCATCCCGATAACGATATAAATCACAAAAAT
>NW_005187538.1:712545-714689 GCF_000239375.1 Pundamilia nyererei | reverse complement strand
CTGCCATATCGCGCCATCGGCCCCTCTGGCCAACACCAGTAGGCAAGTAGGGTAAAAGTGCCTTGCCCAAGGACACAACGACCAGGACAGAGAGCCCGGGGATCGAACCGGCGACCTTCCGGTTACAGATACGCTTCCCAACCCCTGAGCCACGGTCGCCCCATTTTAACCGATGCATGAAGCTATACATTTTTAGACATAAGTTGTAACGGCCGCCGTTTTCTTTGTACTTATTACACGGCGTGCTCTAGAAAGCCTGTTCCAACGTTTGAGTCTAAGGTTTATTTTTAGCACCTAACGCTTCTCATCCGTAAACAGTCTGCATACTCTTTCACGATTTAGTTTATTTTGAAAAGTCTCAACAGGATCTTGAGCTTTTTTGAAAGGTTAATATGCAAAACAAACAAGCGGACGGCGGAGCCACGCCATTGTTTTACCGTTGTGGTTGCTAACGACAACGTGTAAAAACAGGCGCTTGTCCGTCAGTAGTGTGGTCATATTAAATATAAGAGAAAGACAGAACTTTAACAAATTATTAGGCCACTACAGGGACCATCAAAATGATGAAAAAATATTGCAGTAAACAGTTTATTTTGCGACACCACAAAACAAATGATGGCGTCGTATGAAACTATAGATGTTTTTATATCATTATCCGATATATATCGTTATATCGAACAGCCCTAATGGGAATTTTGTTATAATGAACATCAATTTGATGTCTGTAATACTTAAAACCTGCATTTGCGACCACACTCTCCTAAGGAAAGTGTTTAACTGAGATCATAAATCAGTCGAGCATTGGGACTTTTTCTCATGCACATCTATACAATCACACTTGTTTTTAGTGTCAGCACTCTTTCTAATGGCCATTAGAAGGAGTGCTGGTTTGTAGAAGAAGTACAAAATGGATCATTTGAGACCTGATCCCCCCTCACCCAAGAAGATCAGACGTCATCGTACAATTTTTTGATTATGTCATAAAACTATTTTAAAAAAGCTGCTATAACACTGCAGTTGAAGTGTGTTATTAAATACCTGTTTTGCATACAGATCTCAGCTCTCCTGATCATGTCTCTGTTAGCTTTGTAGTTTAAATTGATTCTCCGAGATTCTCTCGTCCTTGAACTGACGACTTAAAACGTAACTTTTACTCACCTAAAAACTTGATGGCTCTGGTTGATAGAGCAGCCTGGTTGACTTTGACTTTAGCTGAAACTGGGAGAAGAACATCTGTAGGTAATATTTAACGGTTACCATGTTCACTTTTTTTCTTTTTTTTCTTTTTCCAATTCTGTTGGCCTGTTGATTTTTGCCCATATACTCAAAATGGCTGGAAGTGAATGTGAGTTTCTTTGTGGTTTTTGACATCAGTTACACAACACTGGTTAGCCACAACTGTTTCTGGTTGGCCTGCAGTTGTGTCTGCCCTCATACAGAGGTTTATTGCACGTTTAGTCCAGCTGTGTGGGGATTATATTAGTGCACAGAGGAGCTCTATCTGCAAACAGTCAGTAGCCTATCAGTGCTACAGTTGTAGTTTTTGATTTTTCTTTCTTTTGACCAGCACACTGGGTTTATTGTTTCAAGGTAGAGGCCCAGCCAAAGGTTAAGAAGGACACAATTATGTCACTTAAGACGTAGAAAGACATTGTACTCTTTTTCTTCTTGAGGGATACGCCACTGGTATGCAATGCATACCATTCAATAGTCTTTGACAAGTTCACAACTGCACATAGTTTTCATATCCCTCAACATTATCTAAATTCCTAAAAAAGCTGCACAACACCCTTCATCTGTATGCACGTTTCTAGTCTGTAGTTGTATTTAATGAGAGGTCGTATTACTCATTGTCACATTGCCTGATCACCTGCTGTTTACACTCAAAATGTTCAGAGCAGTGTTTCCTGACATATTTTAGTATTTCCTCATCGCAGTATAACCAGCTTGACTGTATGACCTTGTTAAATTGTCTGTCAAATAACTTGAATTAAAATATTATGATAGGGCATAATAGATTATGACCCCTCTTTATACAGTGCTTAACAAATACATTAGGTAATGTATCATAAAAACAAGAAAATGCTTATATTTTTAGAAAATTAGAAGCAAGTCAGAAATTGAAGCATAATATTGATGTTTCT
>NW_005187538.1:708222-710986 GCF_000239375.1 Pundamilia nyererei | reverse complement strand
TTTTTTTTTTGTTTTCCTCCTGGAAGTTATCCCTCTGCTCCCATAATCTTTGTGGTGACAGAATATTTCCACAGACCTCAGTTCAGGATTCTGTGACTGCCAAATGTCTCCATTATAATGATTCTGGTTTAAGCTGGTATGGAGGGAAATCCAGTTTTTCTTATGTCATGCCATTGTTAATCAGAATTTAGGTTTAAGAAACACCAAACAAGCAAATTCAAGTGGAAAGTTGTTGTTTTTTTTGTTTTTTTTTAATAGAGTCTAATGATTTGAAAAATAACAATGGAAAAAATAAAATGATCAGCACCTTGTTGTGTTATGTGGGACCACACGTGGTGGTTTGTCAAATACAAATCTAAGATAATGTGGTGGATTACGGCAATTCAGAGTGGTGACGTGTATGATTGCTTGTATGAGCAGTATAGAGCGCTTTGCTAACACAGATCACGGGTTTACAGACCCTCAAGTAAGAAAAAAGTGTTTGCCGGTGAGCCACTAATTTCCTTGCAATGTGTTTTTTAGTGGTGGTAACTGTTGCTTTCATTTACTCTGACAAAAGTAAAAACGTAGTCATTTCCCCTCACACTTGGGCCAGGTCATTTAGGAATGACTCATTTAAAAGACCAGGACAGTGCTCAGGCGCCACGCTAAAGTAAATGAATACTATACAAGGCAGAGCACACAGACATTTTCTACTGACTGTCAGTTGAAGGACAAAACCACCCCGAGCTAGACAGTTTTGTTTTTTTTCTCATTTTCTTTTTTAAACTCGTGATACAGGATATCACTTACAAAGGGGGTCGGTCTGGAAACCAGCCAGCAGCTGCGGTTATGTGTTAAGATCATGACAAGCTCTGTCCCTCAACTGTTTCAATTAATATAACTGAGAAGGAGATGAAAACGCACTCTGCGAGGACATGTTATTCCAGTTAGATAAACACAGCTTGTGTTTTGGTTCATTGTAAATAACCTTTAAAATGAAGGCAGTTAAGAGCTATGACAGCCTTCAAATTTCGGTTAGACGTTGAAGGGGGAATAAATGTATTTCACTCACACTGCCCTCGACAGCTTTGGACTTCATTTGACCCGAGAGATTGAAGATCTCAAGACAAGCATGCATGAAATGGGACAAATGCTTCACCTAGTGTTGATTTTGTGCTTATCTGCTGTCTGTCATTCCTGACGTTTTTTACCTTCTTGTGCCATGACTGAGTTGACAGTAAGCCTTAAATTCCTGTTTAATTGCGTATAGAAATTCGCTGTTTGAAATAGTTTGGTGTGTCTTCCTCTTTGTCTCCATGGTGGCACTGTGTATGGTATGGAAGTTTTGACCACCTGTTTTACAAATTCAGTGTTACATGATTTGCTCTGGGTGAAGGTGAAGTATTATATTAAAGTCTATTAGCTCTTGTCTGCTTGTTCTACATTTGTTCAGGGGTACTCATCAGTAATGATGGGTTAGTGCACAAAACTGAGGTCAGCAAGTGCTACATAATAGTTTTACCTTTCCTCTCAGCTTTTGTGTCTAATGCATCCTGGGTAGATGAATGCTGAGGATCCATCTTCCTTTCTTTCTTTTCTTTTTCAAAAATGTATCTGTACTTTGGCTGTACTGTTGGTTACTGGTGGTCAAATGTCATCTGTAGTTTAACTCCCAAACAAGCTTTTAATCTAAATGTAAACCTATCAGGCCTTTAGGCTTTAGGGGAGTGATGTCTGAAGTAGGTATAAAAATGTCAGATAGGCTTAAGACCTCCAGTTAAACAGCATTATTGCTTTTTAACTGTTTCAGCATATTACTGTTTATATCTTTTTCCTTATGGTTTCCACATGTTCCATCTCTGTCACGTCCTCTTTAGAATTGACTTCTTAAAAAATCTGAAGGATACCTGTACAATGTTTATACAGTAAAGCAAGTCGGATCTATGATTGGTCTTTTCATGATATTGATACAAGACAGTTCTGTTTCAGAGACTAAATGCCTGAAAGAACCAAGGAGTCATGGTTATTTGACTTGCACTTGTCAAAAGTGAGTTTAATATGAGCTCAGCTGTCTGCTGAGGGTCAAGAGGGAGAGTGCTGGGGTTACCTCAAACCGACCTCTCTGACTGAACATTATCAGCGCTCTGAGACCAAGGAGATGTCACAGGGCATCACTGAAGGAACACAGCTAATGGTGTGCATGCAAGTAAAGTGCTTCAGGGACGCTTTAAGGTGCCTGAGCTCCAGGGCACTGCTGCTGGTTTTGCCAGACCTCTGTGGACAAGCGAGTGCAGGAGCTCCTGTTGTGCTCCTCTGTGTTCCCAGCCAAAAGAAACAACCCCACTGTGAGTCATCCCAGGTCAACAGTTTTACCGCTCAGCATCTCTTTTACTGCTACCTCGGTACACTTCTGCACTCGCATATTTAATGCAATCTTCCCAGAGCCCCCACTAATACCGAGTAGATTAGTATGTATTACAGCTTCTCCTAAACTGGGCGGGGTTGAGTGAGATTTACTGTGCCCTGAAAATGTTTTCTTCAGACTGTGAAGTTGGGGGGAAAAAAAGAAGAGAAATGGGAATGATTGAGCACCATTCATGTGCACTATCCCGCTGTTAAGTATAAAGTTACAGTGCTGTGTGTTTTATTCAGGTTAAACGACGGTCAACAGTGTAATACTGGCCAGTTTGGTTGCTTATACAGTGGGATTGGCCCATGGGCTGTATTCCTGATCGAGTAACATGTAAGGTGTTTTCCAACTGATACTCACTGGACTTTAGTT
>NW_005187538.1:705617-707768 GCF_000239375.1 Pundamilia nyererei | reverse complement strand
TTTTGTTTTTAAGAAAAATGAGAGCCACATATATTCATTTAAAATTTTGATAGAACAGTAGCAGTATAATGTCCTTGTAAGTGGATATCAGGCCCTTGTAGAGCAAAATTGAGTATTTTGGTCTAAATAACCCAAAATGTGATGTGCACATATGCAGATGCCAGGTCCTAGGAGGTTAAAGTTTAAGTGTGATATTGTAGAAAAGGTTGCATTTTTCAAATCTATCAATTTTTGTCATTAATCGGTTTGGTAGGTTTTAAGGAATTTTGAATATCTGAAATTTCTACATTTCAAGGTTTTGTTAGAGTAGATGTGTTAATTAATTGAGACCTCAATATTGATTAAAATAAATAATAAATCAGCCCAAATATAAGCACTGATGAAAGTAAAAGAACCTGTGTATATATGTATATGAAAATGTATATATGAAATGTAACACATCTCATATATACATATGATTATTTTTATGTGAACACATTTATACACAGAAAAACTTATCAAGACATTTTCATGTTCCCATGTTTACATATAAACAGTTTATCTTCAGTGAGTCTCTTCAATCAGTGAGACAAGAGTAAAATCTGACTCATTTAGGTAGGACCAAACCGTTGCCTAAAATGACAACATGTAATTAAAGGCAATATTTAATAACTTATTTGTTTTAAAATTAAAAGGAAATTAAGGTCTTTCAAATTTTGTCCTTTTAATAGTCAGTCATTACTTTCAGGATTCATTGCGTTGCATTTTGTGATGATATAGAGAATATCCGTGTGTTTGTTTCTTTGGCCGTCAACTCCACACAGCTACTTCTGCCCCTAAAGGTTCTTATCTATGACAGATATTATGACTCCATCGTGTTGCCTGGAAACCACCTAGCAACGGGCTAACCCTCCCCCCCTTCTTTTTTTAATTTTTTTTTATTTTTTTGCTATATATAGTATATGAGTTTTTCTGTGGCGTGAAAATGACAAATGATGGGGATGTACTTTGTTTTTCTAAAACGCCAGTAAACATTCCTGCAGCCGAACACAAAAAATTATACTTTTAAGGAAATTCCCTCAACTTTATAAGGTTTAGGTTAACTGAAAGCAGTGAGTTGCACTATTTTCTGTCATTTTTTTGGGATCTGTGTTTAAAAGTTATTTCTTCAGCTAGTTTTGTGAAACGAAATTTAACATGAAAACCAGTAATCCGAAACCACAGACTTTATTACAGCAGAATTTTTGCTCAGCCGGACAATGAATGCCAACAGCTCCAGCTGTTACATTTCACTTTGTGTTTATCTCACCATCCTGGTGCCAAGCTCCTATTTTTCCCTGAAACTGTATACACCAGGACTGCTACTAGTGGCTGGGATAAGAGGAGTACATACCGTTCCTGCTTTGTCAACTTGTGTGCACAAAAAAGATACTGCTTCTGACTCTGGCTGTAGCAGTGAGAGGCCTGAGGTTACAAAGAGGTTTGGTAGAAGCACATCAGTTACAAAGGGCTCACAGTGATTTGTTTGACTTCTTAGTGTTATTTGTGCTGGACCAAAACGAAACAAAAGTTGAGATTGAACTTTTTACCCATCATCCATTTAGATTTGCTGATTGTTATAGAGGTGCAGATGTAAATATATCTGTACTAGATTATGGATGGTAAACTACATTTTTATTTTTTATATTTTTAGGGCATTTGTAGTGTTGCGCACTATCATGTCTTCTCTCTCATTACACTTTTTGACCCATCTAGTCGCTCATCAGCAGCAGACGTCTGCAGCAGCCCAACAAAGTGCCTGTTTGTGTCCCACACAGCCTCTTTATTTATGCTGCGGTTTGCCAGAGTTTGCAGGTGCTTCGTCGGCCACGTACACACTCACACACCACAGTCAGCACTTGCTATGAGACTTTCCAGCTGTTCTGCTGTCCCGACTACACCTGCATCAGTGTGCCACACATGTATATATCGATGGACAGAAAAAGCTTTATTCTGTTTGACGTAATAGTCACACTGCCAGACACAGTCATTCTGTATTTTGAGGTCTTTAATGGTTGTGTGGACAATCGAAGACTCTAGGAAATGGTGATGACGCACATTGTCAGGTGTGAGAATATGGTAAAATTGATTTAAAGTGCCTGTTTTATTTCTTCTGGTTCTAAAAAAACAAAA
>NW_005187538.1:702701-704745 GCF_000239375.1 Pundamilia nyererei | reverse complement strand
AGGCTTAAATCATTAAGGGATGTAGACTGAGAAATACAGCTTCCTGGTACACTGATACACTGACTTTTCCCTTTGATGTGGATGCACACTTGTTACTCCTTATTTTCTGTCATGCAAACAAGGATTTCACTTGGTGTTTGTCTCTTGTTGTAACCCCCCCCTTTCATTTGTAGTGTCTTGGTAACATAGGTCCATAAATGTACAAACATACAAAAAGACCCTGGCTAATTTCTAAATTTGCACTAAATTTTTAAGTCAGAAGTGCAAATATGGATTCATTTTTAAGTTATAAGTGTATATGTTACAAGCAAATGGTAACATGGGACCCGCCCTGGCTGGATTAAAAGATATGACTTTGTGTGCTGTGAGTCAGATGCTATTAACATAGTCATAATGACAAAGTAACTTCATAATATAAGCCTGGAGACTTGGAAGTGGATGGACATTGTAGGACTGGCACGGGATTGGATTGAGTCCTGATGTTTGTGTCTCTGAGATCTAACTAATTGGATTGACCTCTTTTCTTCACTGACCATGTGCCCTAGCTTTACTGTAGTGATTCTGCTAAGTCACTCCCCTCACCTGCAATCTTAGCCTAGCGCTGGATAGCTAATGCTTGACATGTGACCTACATATGAGCGTGTTGTGGATAAGACCACCTGTTTCGACTTTGCTCCAACGTGGCGAGCTGTGTAGACAGAGCTTTACCTATATGGCTGTGGCTAATGACAGACCTGGAGAGTACAACTTTGTCTTTCTTGCAAACATGCACAGCAATAGAAATCTGTCAAGCTGTAGTTGAAGATTAACTGGCCCTTGGAATACCTCACTTGAGACAGCCTGTATTGTTTTTTTTCCCAAGAATAATCTACAAAACAGGTAGCAGTATGCATATAGATTTGCAGTGCAAGTGTAGTGCTTCAAATGGGTTTATTAGGCAAATACTGACAATTCAAGTCTAATGTAAGGAAATAAAAAATGTATTTGAATCTGTGTGAGGAGGATGGTACTTGTACTAGCACTTTTCTACTCTGACCACCAGTTTAGTCCATTTGAAGACCCTTGGAAGTTAATTCTGTTCATCTGGATGTTGTGTTTTTAGTGGAAGGAACATTTTATCACTCATACAAGTGACTTCTTCAGTTTTTGAAAAACATTTTAGTCTGTACTTTGTAGGCTCTTTACCAATCAAACATATGCACTCTCCAGTGGATGCTTTGGGGTTGATTTGGAGTTCATTCTCTTGGCCAAGGACACTTTGTGTGAACCAGAAGAGTCTAGGATCAAACAACCATCTCAGATTATTTATGGATGAGAAGTAAAAAAGAGCCGCCAGGTGCTAAAAAATAGACCTTAGACTCAAACGTTAGAACATGCTTTTTCCCGCAGCACGCCGTGTAATAAATAGTCACAAAGAAAATGGCGGCTGTTACAACTTATGTCTAAAAATGTATAGTTTCATGCATCGGTTAAAACACTCGACTCCAGCTACATGACGCGCAGCTGGAAACACTTCACGCAAGTCGAGCTGCCCGAGATTCACAGAATTTACAGAAACTGTTACATTTTTGTGATTTATATCGTTATCGGACGATAGAATTCTTATATCGGGATATGAGATTTTGGTCATGTCGCACAGCCCTAGGTTAGCTGATCACATTGCCATGTGCCCATGGTGTTCACATCTAATTTCTATTAAATATATACATTTACAGAAAAAGATTGCAAAACTAGCATATTAATTTGCAGTGGACCTCATTTTCATTTTTTGTTGGAAGTTCCTCACAAGACTTTTTCACCGGTGTCGTCATCTTTGGCTTTCTCTGTTTCTCCTCTTTTATTTGTCTGACAGCTGGTAGTTAGCACAGAGAGCATAAAAGATGGATGTAGCTAATGTGACGCCACCTATTCGTTTGTGAAGCCCCGTTTTGAAGCCTGGAGATGAGGATGTTTTTGAAACTGGATGTGACATTCATGAGCTTGCTGTGAAATTGGCTCATTGGCTAATGACTTGTCAGTCACAAGTTTGGAGAGTAATCCTCCT
>NW_005187538.1:700705-701898 GCF_000239375.1 Pundamilia nyererei | reverse complement strand
AACACCAGTGAGTTAAACACAGCTGTAATGAAGTTGTTACAATTTTCTTCCAAAATCTGTCACCTTGCCTGGCGAATGTTGCCGTTTATCCCTTCTTGTATTCCTAAATTATCCAATTGATGATCTCCATTACAAAGTACACAAGCAACTAAAACTTAAACACTGCTGACAGTATCGGGTACACAGCTCAGATTTATTGACCGAAAGTTTGTAAATGTAGTGATACTTGATATTAAGCCAAGCTCAAATGGACAATCACGGGCCATACTCTCAAAGTTGAGGCAGATGAATTGCTGTTTGAAAATGTCAGACAGATGACTGAATAAACTGAACTGCCATAAATTTGTTTCAATCTGCAGTACGATCATATGACGAGTAAAGCATAAGGAATGCGACAGGACCTGATTCTTTCATCGAGTCTCCTCATATTTTTTTAACGTAAACCTTTCCGTTGTGTGAAACCTAAGCTCCATATCGTTGACTACAGGATCGCACATGCAAAGTGTTGTGCAATTCGCCTGCAGCAAACAGTTCCTAAGAAGAAACCCACCCAACATCTTTAAAAGAATCTGTTTCAATGTGATGACATGTAATCGATGCTTCTCATTTTTCGCTCTTGCTGAAACCGTCCACTCTCATCCTGTGTGCAGCGTGCTGACTGCGAAAGCTGAAGCCCGGACCAGTAGTGATTGATGTGTAGTAACAATTAGCAGCAGGTTTGCACTGTTAGTGTAAAGAGACTGCTGAGCTTATAAATACTTGAGGAGAGGTTTATATTTCTGTGGCCGAGTAATCCTCTTAGTTCTGCAGTGTAATGCATACTGCCATTCATGGAGTCCATCTGATGGAGTTCATCTGAGGAGCCGTGAATTCAGTCTTCTAGGTCTTCAGTGTGCAGATGATTGAATTTATTTTTTCTGATTGACACAAGGCTTATGTTACAGCCTGTGCTTGAATTAAAGAGAATACCTGATGGTGCATTTTGGGGGATTTAGATTTCAACTAAAAATCTATAGCGGAGAATGCTTTTAGGGGTACACAGACTTCAGAGTTTCTTCTGAATATAGTAGTGAAGTACTCTAAAACAGCGGTCCCCAACTTCTTTTGCCCCAAGGACCGGTTTATGTTCGACAATATTTTCACGGTGTCGCTGATAAATACAACAAAATAAAACCAGTACCGGCAACAAAAAA
>NW_005187538.1:673581-699522 GCF_000239375.1 Pundamilia nyererei | reverse complement strand
CAGCTCAGAGAGCAGTTTTGCTCATAGGAAATTATTAAAAATAAATTGTGGGTTACTGAAGTTTATTAACATCCCTGTTTGCTGCTGCAGTTCTGCAGTTGTTCTTCATGAAGGCAACAAAAAACTTTAGATTGTCACAATGCACCATAGCGTGACGTGTAACATTTAAAGTAGAATGTTTTACTGAGGATTTTTGGTATGGTTTGTCTTAATTTTTATGGGCTCTCTTTCTCACTCATTGTGTTCCACCAATGGGCTCTGAATGTTGATGTACCTGCCTGTACGCAAATACTCAAATGCACACAGTAACAGTGTAAAGAGCTGGATTAAGGCTGTTCTGCTACCCCAGAATTCTGTCACCAGTCCATAAAGCCACGCTGTGATCCCTCATGGCACACCTCCACACCAAGAGACAAAGCCACAAACAAAACACTGAAGTATGTGAGTGTACAGAACAAAGCGTGGGAGGTTTTATATGGAGATGCCTTTGCTTTGACCTACTATTGTGCTAAATTGTATTGTTCAGCCCATCTTCTCTTTGTTTCACTCTCCCTCTTTGGAAACCATGATGATAAACTTTATTTATCACCTGACACCACCACCCCCAGCCCCCTAAAGACAACATTTGTCTTGAGCCTTAATGAAGAGTTTTGACAGCTCATTAGATATCAGTAAAGAAAGTGTTTTGACCACCATTAGAATGGTTTCTGGGTTTTTCAGAGGGGGAACTGTGTAGATCACCCTCACCAACGTCTGATGCAAACACAGCCTGAAATATGTCAGGAACTCCTATGCGGCTTTCAAGGGGTTAAGAGTTAACATGTGCTTACGTATAGCTGGAAGTATTTACTGTATTTACTCAATTACCGAACAGAAATACAATTTTAACCAGCTACTATTTCACTCTGTTTCAGTTTTTACTCCATTCAATTTCTTTGGCATTACTCCGTCTGTAAAACTGATGATCAAAATAGATCCTTAAATACTTTTTTTTGGCTTCATTACTTTGTCATATTTTGGATGTCTATAGATGGCTATAAATGGCAGACCAGTCAAATAGTGATTTCGACTTTAATTTTCACTGATTTCATGTCGGTAACTACTGCAGTTTGCAAGTATTTTGCCCAAAGCTTAGTTCTGTAAATGAATACAAATTTATTTAGCTTAACCTTTCTGTCCATAAGAAAATATGTTCTTTTACCAGTTATCCCACAATAACTCAGATTTAGCCTGTTTAGGTCTGTTGAGACCAGTTTTAAAATGCTAAGTGTGTCATAAATAATGTGTTATTGCTTGTTTTTTTACTTTACAGTTGCTCATTTTGCTTTTCATCATAAATTAAGCATATTTATTTGACAATACTCCTGCAGTGTTACACAGTGGGAAGCAGGTAGTGTGACCTGCTGCCTCAGATGCTGCAGTGGGTTGTCCAAGCAGCCTGCTGCCACTCGCAAAATGTATATTGACACAGGCTTCTGGAGTGAGTGGGAATTTGTGTTTGCTCTAAAAGATAGGCCTGTTTTCCTAATGGCTGAGCACATTTGCTTAATGCTTGTCAAATACATTCTTTACAGGCAGGCAAATTGACTCGGGTCACTCAACCTTCTTGCCATCATCAAAGCAAAACACGGACTGGAATGTCACCAAATTAACAGGCTCCATTTAGTAAAGTTTGGAGCTCAGACAAATGTTAGGCATGAAAGCTTGAATCATGTTTTAGAGGGTATGTTTCCACAAAGTAAGCACTGATGCTGGAATCTGAACTGGTTTGAATTTACAGAATAAGACATTCACTGTGTTGCATTCAAAATCTTAGTATTGGGTCAGAAATAAAGTCATTCAGGCTTAGTTACGTGGATTTGAGATGATATGTTATGTTAGCCAAGAGCAGCGATGCAGTCAGTGAAACGCTTCTTATAGAGACTCATCTGCTTGTCTGCATAAATCCCATTTTCTGGATTCATACCTTAAAAAAAGCTTTGTGTGAAATTGACGAATGCATCCCCTTTCTGTCAACAGCCGTACTTGAACCCGAGGTTATTTGCATCCATTATAATAAACTCATTATGTTTAATTTGTGATGCAGCATTTAACTTGTATAAGTGCCTCTAACTTATAAATTGTGTTGTGGTAATTGTTCTACTAATATTAGCTTATAGATTGAGCATCCAGGTTGCTGGCTTGACAGCACTGATTCTCCATTGTCTGGGTATCAGCAGGACATTGGGATGTATTGATTGAAGTTTCTTCTGTGGAGCCCACACCCAGTCTGCTGCAGTGTGCTGGCAGAGCTTCAAGCTGAGGTCTGTTTCTGTCCAAGTGCAACTCTATATGTGAGTGCATGTCACTGCAAGTGATGGGGACCTTGTGGTCCAGTCGGCCCTGTTCCACGTTTGTCCACATGAAATGTCTTGCAGATGGTAAACTCAGTGAACACCTTTACAAGAGCGCTTCTCCTTATAAAAATCTAGCTTGCTAGCTTTGCTTTGCCTCATTTAGTGCACATAGGTGAAGCAGTTGCTGCTCCTTCATATCAGAGAGGCAAGACAGAGATGAAAATGACTGAAGAATCAAACACATTTGACTTTTGGGTATTTTGCTTAAACAGATGACACAAGAGTACAAATTAATGTGCTGGCCTTTCAGGTCTAGCTGCTAGAATAGTCATCTTAGAGATTTCTTGGCTAATTTCTTTTCAGACTCTTTATGAATATCATGATTGTAGTGGGTGCGGTGGTCAGTCTGATATTTGACTCAACAATCGGGTTTTGTTCCTCTATATGTTGGTGGAGTGACTCAGAGTTCTGAGCTAAATCTGTGGGCTGAGTGGAAGGAATGACGGCACTTCGTGACTATCGGACATCAGCTCCTTCTACTTCTGTAAAAATCAACACTGCAGAAAGCCTAAAGGGCTACTTAAAGCTAATGGCGAAGCTATCCTGTGTGTTTAATTTTAGACCGTCATGTTTTTACTCTTCCCTTTTGTAAAGATTTATTTTAAATCGTTTTAAACAAACTTGTGGTCTTGATCTACTTAAGTGCGCACTGTGGAAAATTCAACTTCTTGGAAGGCGAGTCATACTTTTGATTTTCTGTGAAGAGAAGGTCATAAATGTTTTTTGTTCTTGGTCACATTATTTGGACACTTCTTGTTAAGTATATGTTTTTGATTTATGAAGCCACATAACTAAGTCATCACAGCTAAATAATGCTTTGATTTTAGGGTGTCTTTCAGAGCATTTGCGTGTGATAAGTGAGGTGTTTAAATACATTAATCTGCTCGGACTTGCCCTGGTGACTAATACGGAGACAAGTGAATGCTCAAACTCATGGACAGTTCAGTAGAAACCCAGCAGGACCAAGTTGGTGTCAGTTTCTGAATTAAGCACTCTTGATACTGCATGTTTTCAAGCTGGTCGGTGTTTAACAGCTTGCAGTTTCACTAAGCTACTGCTGAGTTTTCTATAGATGAACCAAGCGTTGGAAATTTGTTTCCTGGTTTTCTAATTAAGTTGTTTCCACCTTAAGCTGATATGATCTGACATGACTACTTACTCATTTCATATTCACTAACTACGTGGCATGAATGGAAAACACCAGTTTGCTTTCCTAATTATCTTGAGTGTACGTCCACACTGTAGGTGTTATCTTGATTGAGGACTTGTTTCCCCATAGTTCACAAGTGAGCTGAAAAGTTCCTTTAAACTTCATGAGATTCCTTTTTGTCTCCCCCCCCCCACTGCACTATTGTTTACCAACGAATGTTCCAGTAACGTTGGTGCTGAAACAAGAAGCTTCCTGGTCCCGTTGGTTCTTCCATCCTTTGTGGCCATTTTAAGTTTTAGGAAAGTCACTCGTGTGGCTTGTACTTCCACATTTAACTCTTTTCTAATGAAAATTGAGAACGCTCATGTAACGCAAGCCCAAAAATTCAAGGATTTTTTTGTTTTTAATGACATGAAACTGTTTATGCTTTTGTAACAGTGTTTGAAAGGAACCTGCGATTTACAGGAAAAACAAGCCATTCGCAGCAGATGGTGACCTCACACCACAAAGGACTGTAAGTTGAGGCGTTTAGTTACACTGCAGAAGAATGTGGCTGAACTTGTTTTTGGAAGAATACAGAAAGGCAGACATTTATCATCGTTTTCTGTGTTTGCAAACGTGCATCTAGAATACATCTCATCAAAACCTTTTAAGTGATTACATGGATACATCATAGATAAATTGACCAAACATTTCAACCATCACCATTTTTATTTTTTTAGTCAGACAGGATTTTAAAAACAATACACCACATTCCTATGTTTATAAATTAAAAAAGGTGATTTTTTTTTTTTTTTTCTGAAAACCTTCATTCATCGCCTCTGTTGATCCAATTTTGGGACACACAAATAATAATTTGTGTAATTATAATTACACATAATCACAAAGGAGGCTGCTGCTTTTCAATCCTGTATCTTATTTGTTAATGGTCTTCAGTAACTCCGTTGGTTGGAAACACATTGCAGTATGAAGTCTCATATAGCGATGCTACATTCATTAGTTTGCTTTGGGCTAGCTAAGAGGGGATTTGGCAGTTTAGTCACTAAACCCATTTGGATAATCAAATGTGTTTAAGGCACTTTGACAGTGCATCATTTTTGATGTTTTGTTTTAAAATCCTAAGATAAATGAAATGCTTGCAGTCCTGAGTTTTTTGGTTTTGTTTTGTGTATTGTAGTTTTCGCTTCTGAGCCCTTCCACAGATGTGCCAGCAGTGAAAATGGAGAATTCATTGACTGCTGTTATTGTTTTGAATAAGTTGTTCTCTGAGGTGTTTTGTCTGCTCTCTGTCTCATCCTCTTCCTGTTTAGTTTGTTGTGCTCTGGACATTTCATTGTGTTTTCGTTGTGGTTGTTCGGTTTTCTGTCCCCCATCGAACCGTCCACTATAGCAATATTGTAATTATAACCACTGGTGTACAAAAGTGAAACAGAACGTCTGCTGTTGCTTGTTGTATATGTTTGCCTGTTTGTTTGTTTTCATGGTGTGTGAGAGAAAGTGGAGGAGTAAGTGAAATCTGTAGAAACACAAATAAAGTGGGGGTGAGATGCCAGAGGAAGCCAGTCAGAGGAAGCTGACCACACACACACAAACACACAAAAACGTCTTTATTGCAGATAAGGAATGACTTGGCAGATCTCTGTGCCGACTCTCTGCTGAAGAAAACTAGTAAACAGGCTGCCACCCACTGAAGCATTTTCTTAAGGTCATGACTAGGAAGAAAATAGATCTGGTATGGTTTGACACTGAACTTTAGACCTCAGCGTGTTGATGGGTTTTGTATACTCAGATTGTCATGTTTTTCTTTGCACGAGCCTTCCATTGAAGCAGCAACTAAAACTTTTTTCAGGCTGTGTTGGCAGCTCTATCAATATACACACATAGGGTTTTATCGCACATTTCCGTGTCTTCTCTTTAGGTTAAATGTGAATCACAAAGTCTGGCCTTAAATCTTTGCATGCTCTCTGCATGGGAATTGGATACATTAGCTTGTGCATATCCTGCTTGTTATTGTTCGATCCACCCAATTTCCTGAATTTTTGTTTGGGGTCTCATTTTCCAAAAACCGTGAAATAAGGGAGAATTGCTTGCTTACACAACCCGAGGATACACCAGTCTACAACTTATGGAACAGCAAGGGAAATGAATTTGTAATTTCAAGTTTCAGTAGAGTTTATGATTTGCTTCTGTCTAAAGGATCCCATTTTTCCCCTTGACTCATCTTCTCTGATTGAGAGAAGTTTATGTTTTATGAGAGATGACTGTAATAACAGAGGTGTCCTGGAGAGCAATGATTATTTTTCTATTACGCCTGCCTTTCATCTCCATCGCTGTGACTAATGTGCACTTCCTTCTTAGTAATACAGGAGTTTCTGATTGAGCCAAATACTTCAGTCATGCATTGTTATGATCAAAAGGCCACTGCGTTTTCTCTGACTTTATACTTTATACTGCTTTATCGCAAAAGGTGATATAATTCATGTCTGTCCATAAAATGTAAAGCTGAAGCAAGCAGCTGGTCAGTGTAGCTTAAAGAATACACAGACTGCAGTTCCTATAATGTGCTGGTTTTGCTGCCCTCCAAGCTATCCGAGAGACCATGTCCTGGGTATATCCTGGGCCCTCTTCTCAGTTGGACATGCCTAAAACACCTCACCTACGAAGTGGATCAGGCATCTAAATTTGCTGACCAACATACCCCTTTCAATGTGTGTATATATACAGTATGTAGTGCTTTTCTACTCCACCTGAGCACTTTCCCCCCAGTTTTTTTGCAAATACTTTCTTTCCAGCATTCACACACATTCATACTCCAATGGATGCATCGGAGAGCAACTTGGGGTTAGTATCTTGCCCAAGGATATTTGCCGTGCAGATTGGACCACTAGTTTTATCTGTGATCTCATTCTTTCGCTCACCCACAGCTTCTGGTCATAGATAGGGTGGGAATGTAGATTGACCAGTAGAACAACATCTTTATTTTCATTACAACAGACCTGTAAAGTGTCTGCATCACTGCAAAGGCCCCTGCGCTCATTCTATCCCTTTGCTGCTTAACTTCCCCCCTCCTCCACTTGGCTTGAAAGAAAGGGGAAAACATAGGGGGGGGGAGCGCTTGGGAATTTTTGCCAAATCTGCCATCATGCAGATCTGAAGGGCACCGATTAAAATGTTACATGTTTGTTTGATATTATCTGTAAAAATGTGGGTTTTCCAGTAAGGCTCTCTGCCCACGTATGTCCCCAAATGTTGTCAAACTATTGCTTTAAAACCAGCTCACCCATCGATAGTGATACTTTTTATGGCATATTGGTGATTGAAATGTCACATTTCTCAATATTATGCTTAAACAGTATTTCACAATTTGAAAAAGGTGAAATGACAAATCTCGTAACACCCTTGATTTCTTAGGATGTCACTCCCACTTTGTGAACTGCTGCTTTGGTTCATTTAATACAGTGGAAATGTGTTATCCACCCAGTGACCCAGTCCTTCATACTGTGAAACATGATTTATAAGGTTACCTCACTGTTGATTGAATGAAAGAATTTGGCCACCCGACAAAGTAAACATAATTTCTTCGCGTTTGCTTTGCCTCTTCGGTTCAGTTACTGTGGAACATGTGACCGAAACACACTAATCATTGTAGTTATACTGTAAGAAGATATGTTTATGTGGTAAAAATGTGTCAATTTTGCACTGAATTTTAAATGTAATACTGATCATCTTATTTTTCCAAGCTGGAAAAACATCCCAGAACCAGTGGCCCTTTGCAAATGTTACGCAAATACTTGATCACAGTCTGACGTTCCTTGTTTTTAACCTATAGGTCGACTTGTGATAATCATCGACCTTTTGCATAAAAACTACAAGTTGTTACCAAAGGGTGGGACACAGAGTTAGTCAGGATAAACTGATAAGACTCCAGTTTCAACTAAATGTGAAGCTGAAATTGTCTGAGATAGCAAAGTTTTCAAAAAACGCAAGCAAACAACTGCTGGAATTCTGGCAGTCAATTCAAGCTTGAGTTGCACAACCTGCCAATCTTCACATCTATATTGCTCATTTCAGTAGACCATCAGATTTGCTCCTGTGGGTGTTTGTAATTGTGGGGATTTATGGAACACGTAGTATGTGATAGTAGGATCCAGAGGAATGTTATAAAAAGCTCCCTTATAGGAGAAGACCAAACAAAAGGTTTCTGATTGTTCTGTACAAAATTAATACATTATTTTTGCAACTAAAAAGAAGTCTGTTCATTACTGATTAATTGGACACTCATTTTCTTGACTGGGCAATGAATGATTAGGTGTATAAAATATCTCAAAGTGGTGATAAATCACTTCGTCCACTATAATTTTTTCCAAGTTGACGACATCACATTACATCATTTTCAACTCCAGAAATGTTCAGTCCAAAAAATCCAAAGACAAGTAACCAAGTCTTTGCAATGCAGACAGTACAGACAGTAAAAAAATAATAAAGCCATCAAATGATTAAAAAATGTATCAAAAATGTTTTCAATTGATTAAGGTGATCATTTGACTAGAAGATAAAGCTTTGTAAACATAAACCTCTTGCCAGTCAAAACATATTCATATTGCAGTAGTAAATAAACACATTGTCTGTAAATGCTACTGAGGCCGCATTGAGCCCACAGTCTGGAAACAAATCTGACCATATAGATGTGAAGTATCCTGCACCACCCAAGCAAAAAGACAGTATTAGATTAAAATGAAGGAGGATTACAGCAGCCTCGGTCAGGTGCTGAATAGGGGGTAACTGCAGCTATTAAACCACAGCTTGCTAGCATCAACACTCTGAACTTTTTAGTATGCGGATGTTAGCGTTTAGCTCAACTCCCTTTATACTGCCTGAGGTGACAAGTATCCAAACAAGTTTTTATTCTTGTTCACTCATACTATCCATCGCTCCTTTATGTACGGTCATGCACATTTATTTTCTTTATTACACAGAGGTGAAAAGCCCTTTAAAGGTTTTACGGTGACAGTTAAACCTGTACACATCCTACCTCAAACACTTTTTTGCACATTGTTTTGACAGTTGCAGCCGCTGCCAGTACCCACATCCCACCGTGCTTTCACTTAGCTGGTGGCTGCAGATCTCCCCTGTGGTTAAACAGCCGCTGTGGCCACAGTCCGCTGTGCCCAGCAAAGCTTTAGGTGTGAGACTGCAAGGTTCATGATTATGAATTGGTCTCTGGAGAGCTTTATCTGCCCACACACACTGGGTCAAGTCAGCTGCTCTTTCACTTCATGTTTACATCCTGTCCACATAGTGTGGTTGATGAGTTGGCCTGGTAGTAAGGTCCGAAAAGGATATGAATCTGCACAGGATGAATGAGCAATACTACACTGACTCACAGAGAACACTGAGTTATTTTCTCTGTAGCTGCTGGAAAAGAAGGAATGCAGAACATTTGGTGACATGTCCCTAAATGAATTTGTAGTACGACAGAAGAATGCTCTTTTCATGCCATTGCCCATTTGATTGAGGCACTTTGAAATTCAGACAAAGAGCGGCTCTGTGTATTTTGGGGCCATGCTGTCACATGACCTCTAAACACAATCCAGTGTGGAAATGTACTTGTAGCCCCTAAGCAGTTGTTGACTTGCTAAAAGATAATCCCTTTGTGAGTCAAATGAAGCACTCTTTTGTCTCTACTCTATCTGAGAAGCTAGCGTGACCCCCTCCATTCATTCAAATTACTTCCAACTTTCTCTACAGACTCTACATCCTCTCCTCTCCTCAAGAAGCAGCCAATGAAATCATCCTCATTATGTTAAGTTGAATGGTTTTTTTTGACAAAAATAGTATTGGGTACTTTGCTATAGTGGATATTGAAATAGAAATGAAATTAATCCGATTCATGAGCCTTTTTAAAAATACTGGAAAGAATAGCCTTATAGCTCATCTACATTATTTAGGGATACACTACAATATAATTTTAGGTCTGACAGGAGGGTTTTTTGTTTTTTTTTTACAAGTTATTAAAAATCCACACTGGTGTTGGGGTGGAAAAATGTTATAGTAGTACAATACTGCAAGTGAGAGTGCATGAATTTTTGGTGTCAAAATATCAATCAACATGACAGGACATTTGATATATTAGAAGTAGGAAACAGGAACCACTGGAAACTTAAAGCTTAGGTGTGGTGACCAGAGATTATGGGAACTACTGCAAAAACATCAGGGAGGTACTGAGTTAAACTACGTTTGAGGAAAGTGATTGACATGATGAGTGTATGGCATTGCTTGAGAAAGGAATGGGTGCGAAATGGAAATTAGGCTTACCTACACAATCAAGTCTGGAATGTTTGCATCAAGTCTACGGATAGTGAGTGAAAAGGCTTCAGTTATTAATATATTTCAAATGGCAATGAGTTAGATCCCAACTAAGTTATCGGTAGCTATTTGCTAGTCTACTGGTATCAACGTTTATATCAATCTTCTATCAGAATATCGGATTTTCAAATCGCCAAATATCGGTATCGTCATCTGTCTTAAAAATCCTATATCAGCTGGGTTCATTAGAGAATTGTGGTAAATCGAAATTACCATTGGTTTCTACACTACACAAATAGTCACCAACCAAATACTGAGTTCCAGCAATAGAAAGTAAATGAATTTTAAAGACACAGTTTAAGAGACTTCATTTAAATGGTTTCCTCATAGTTAAATTCTGTAGAGTGTTTGTGCTTTACTTACTAAAGCATAACATCATCCCTGTGGCATCCTCCCTGTCTGTGCTCCCCGTAATGACTTTGACCGAGCCTGTATTTGGACACATTACACCCAGAACACACTGGCACCATCTCAAGTCTGTCATTGGGCT
Organism: Pundamilia nyererei; assembly: GCF_000239375.1. Taxonomy (NCBI): domain Eukaryota; kingdom Metazoa; phylum Chordata; class Actinopteri; order Cichliformes; family Cichlidae; genus Pundamilia; species Pundamilia nyererei. The sequence continues at coordinate 689,120 of NW_005187538.1, read as the reverse complement.
GCCTTTGGCTCAGTTTATGGTCTGAAGCCAAGAATAATGTTGTTGACTTAGCGGAGTCACTGAAACAGTGCGAATCATGTCTGTACAAACAGCTTTAGTCATGATGCATCTTTGAGCCGTGGAAGTGGAAGGAAAAAAAGAGCTACCCAGAAAAAACCACTCTGCGCTATAAATCTTTTACGTATTATATGCTTGTTATTGTTTATTTGGTTTCAGCCCTTGTTACCTCAGCTTGCCTTCCTGCCCTCTTGAGCTTAAGTTACTGACTTGGATTTCCAAGAATAACTGTTGACACCTCCCATACGAGAAGGTTGGAGAACATATTTGCATTATTGTGGGCTGTTTGTGTAGGTGGAAAGCGCAAGAGTGCAGTAAAATATTTGCATTTGAGACCAAGTTTCTGAAACCAGAATTTGTCTTGTTGCTAATTTACATTGGTGTCTGTTAGGGAGAAAAACTGTTTACACCCTGATTATTATACAGATGGATTTTCTCTGTTGGCATGTTACTGTAGATTGCTGTTTGCTGCTGCTGTAACTCAGGAAATTCTTGTGATTATGTAAGCCTATTGTGACAAATATTTATGGTAATGTATTCTTAGAAATTGAAATGTTTGGAAGTAGCACAGTGATTTAATGATAGCTGGCTCTTACTGATGACTTATTCACTCTATTTTGCGTTTATACATTGGAACTTAATGTCCACGGTGAGAAACTCCTTCCCTGGAGGTCAATTATAACTCATCTCTTCTGCTGGGAGATTTGTGTTTTATTACCGTTGATATGGAGCTAGCCAAGTTTAGAAAGACTAAAATCTTTAGGTTGTAAAAATGTCGTCTTCAACGATATTCGTCTTTTCTTTTACATAGACCAGGTGGATGAACACACAGTGCCTGAAATATTTTTCAGTGTTTTTAGTTTTTCCACATCCTACTTCCTGCCAGCTCAACACAAAAAAAGCACTGAAAGGTGCAATACCTGACCTGTCTGCTCACTCTGAAAGCAGCACGAGTGCTTTTGGGTTCGGTTTTTATTGGCTATCTACTTTCCAGTAGGAAGCTTGTACTACTCCGGAGCGCTGAGTGATGTTAGTCTGTCCTCGTCTGACCTGGAGTTCCTGAAGCAGGCAGGTTAGCCAGTTCAGAGACAGACAAAGTGGTGAACAACATGCCAGCTCCTCTGGAAGGCGTCACATTTCGAAATCCACATTCTGGGATGCGGAGTGATACAGTCACTGTTTAGTTTGACCCCGTTTGCTCGTTTCTTTGTCCAGACAGTGGAGTTAAATGTTTTTCCACTGTGTCTGCCTTTTTAATGATTTTTTTCTGCCTTATGAGTCACAGACGAGAGGCAAGTTTGTAGCTTTGATCCAGAGGTTTGAGCCAGTGTCAGCCGGTAATAGAGGCCAACTAAGTTCTCTATCACCACGATTCTCAAAAGCATCTAAATGGGTTGTTGTTCGTAAACTTCAGTGGGACAGAGCCTAACCTTTAGATACTTTTAGACAGAAAGTGTTGGTCTGATTAAGAGATGTTCAGTTTATCTGGACTGAATTATCTGTCTCTGCAGTATATGTACCAAAATGATTTAACTTCAGCTAGTACACCTTGTGTGCATTGTTCCTGGAGGAAACTGCATGCCGTAAATTAATTGTCACTGACTCATTTCTCAAGGAGCCGTGACTAGAAAAACCTCACCACCTCACCTTGTGATGCTTTGCCGTGTTGGTTGTTTACGACTGGAAAAGGTAGTTGTGCCCTGAAGTTTCCATCTGTATTGCATAGCAACAGCCTTATTGGTAACACGATGGCCTACCCTGGACCAAAACAACATATTTTTCAAATGCAGGAGAAATTTTGTGATGGATGAAGCTCTTAAATTTGTGGATTACGATTAGCCTGAAGCCAAGTAATTTTGCACATTAGCTTGGCGTTAGCTGTCTCCTTGCATGTTTGGGAAGTTAGAAAGTGGCGTGGGCAAAGGGTGGGGTAAGGGAGGGGTGTTTTCCCGTTTCACAGACGGAGAGCTCGGGACAGCTCTAAGTGATTCACTGAGGAATTTGTTTACTTGTGGTAGAGCTACAAATAACTATAGGGCTTACATAGGGCGAAAAACGACTTCCCCTTCAGGCAGCCATACAACATAAACAGAGCTGTGAGGGGAAATACTGGACTGTCTTATTAAAGCACAAACGCTACACATGTTCCACACAGCCACATGGATCCCATTACTCACTGAGGAGCTTTTTTTCCCCGCCCCATCAGGACTGCTGGCCATAGCTCCTTCATCCTCACTCTGGCAATTTGTCTACCGCTGGCTTTAATAGATCCTAAAAACATGTTATTAATCAGTCTCGGACCAATGCTGTTAGAAACTATGTGAGAGCAAAAGCTTCCTCTGTGGCATCAGACGGACAGTGTCTCAAGACGATGTTTGGCCTCCTGCCAGACGCTCTGCGTTCTTGATCCATAAACAAATTATCCACACCTTAAAGTGGACTCTGTACTTGGTCTCAGTGACCCTTGTGCAAGATGCTGTATGCAATATGTAGCCTTTGTCATTAATTCGTTTACATCTTACCACATGTTCCTCTTTTCCTCTATAGGCATTTGGGAATGCAAAGACAGCACATAACAACAACTCCAGTCGCTTTGGGAAGTTCATTCAGGTGAACTACCAGGAGAGCGGCACTGTGAGAGGGTAAGAGCCCAGAACCTAATTCTTACTAATGTCCAAATAAAATAAGAAATAATGTTAAAGTCAACCACTTTTCTTGTACTTTTTTTTTTTTTTTTTAAACAGAGCTTACGTGGAGAAATACCTCTTGGAGAAGTCAAGACTGGTCTATCAAGAGCACAATGAACGGTGAGCGCATCTCAGAAATGCAGATTCTTATCAAAAGCCCTCATATGAACAGCAGAAATACATTTGGTGAGCAGGACTGGGCTGGGTTGCTGTGACGTACATTTAATACAAAACATGCATGCACCAAATCAAAGATGATAAGCTTGTGTAAAAAAATCAGTAATTAGCAGTAAGGCCAGCGAGCTTTTATTGTACTATATTTGTAACATTTCAACAAAACCTATTAATACTCATTTTAATCCAATCTTGCAAATTGAGTGTTATAACACAAAAAAGTGAGTTTTTCTTAAAGCTGCATATATTTCACAAAAAAGCTGGTATCAGAATGTCTGTTGAAGATGCCAACGTTTAAATAGACGATAAAAATTAATTAGTGGGCTCAGCAGTAATATTGGTGGAGTGCACAGTCGGCCCCTTTTGCTAGCTACCTCTGAGATGGATTTAAGGTCCATAAAAACTTTTGAAGTGTGCATTTAAAGAGAATCTTAGTCAAACAGCAAACCTTTTCTCTCTAACCTTTCCACTTCAGCCCGACTCTGTCAGAAACCGAATGCACACGCAGATAAATAATCTGATGGAAGTGAGATGTCGTGGTTGTTTTTCAGTCAATAATTTGATCCCACTCCAAGACATCGGTTTCACAAGTAGTTTAGCAAGATGGTTTTCTGTAGAATGTGGATCACCAAGAAGTCAGTATAGCTCAGTAGGTAGAGTGGTCACCCCATGATCAGAAGGTCGGGGGTTCGAATCCACTAAACTGCTACCCTGAGGTACCCCTGAGCAAGGTACCGTCCCTACACACTGCTCCCCGGGCGCCTGCTTAGTGGCTGCCCACTGCTTCACTGAGTGAATGGATCAAATGCAGAGAAAAACAAGTAATTTCCCCACAGGGATCAATAAACTATACATTATTATTATTATTATTAGTCAACTTGTCAGTTTTCACACCACATGAAACGAAACCTGTAAGATGAAATTTGAAACCCCTCTCTATAGTTGCTCCAGTTTTGAATACTAACAATGCTAAAATTACCATGCTGACATTCTAGCCTGCTGAACATAACAAGCCTGTTTCCAAAATAACATGGAAAGCACTGTATACTGTATTGCTGGATGTCAGGAGTTTGCTGTGCTCACTGCACTCAAAATAAAGTCCTGCATCCCACTCAGTCAGTTTGCTAAAATGAGCATGTTCATGGTGATGATTAATACAGTAACTGATCGGCTGCTAAAAGCATAGGGCTTTTTTGGGGGGGGCATAGATGATTAAGCTGTTTTGGTACATGGGGGATAATATCCATCTCAGTGGAAAGAACATAAGATTAGGAACGTTGTCGATGGAGATAAACTTCTTAACCATTTCCAGAAACAGATGTGTTTTTATAATTTAAAAAAACACTGTAAAGTTTGAACTAATTGAGTTACAATGTAATAATTTTTTGTTTCTTTGTTTTTTAGAAACTACCATGTGTTTTACTACCTGCTGGCAGGAGCAAGTGAAGAAGAGAGGAAAGCCTTTCACCTCAAGAAGCCTGAAGAATACCATTACCTCAGTCAGGTGGGACCTTTAGCATCAGGCACTGCAGACTTGATCTTACACTAGCCGTGCCATGTAATGTGATATTTGTTACAGTTTTCATTTATCTGTAACATTGTAAATGTCGTCAGCATGTGTGAAATAATGACACAGGGGAAAATAGTTTTTTGACACGTGCTGCACTGCTGTCCTTCACATACACACTATCTAAAATGTTCAGCTGTTTCAGGGACAGACACAGCGTGTTAATTTGTTTTTTTCATTTTGACTTCTTGTAGGCATAGCTGCACGTACTGTATAGTAGGTTTGTCTTCACTTCCGTCTTTATTTACACTTTTTTTTTTTGTTCATGCAGTGAGGCAACCTCACTGCTTCACTTCTGCTGACAAAAACACACACCGAATGGTATTCGTCCCCCATCTCTGTTGCTCTGTTGTCCTAAAGGAAAACGGGTTTCACATAACTATGAAATAAAGCCACAACAAACACAGAAATAGTCAGTCTGCATATGAAATGTTTATGTTTTGTAAAATTTAAAGTGTCTCCGTTTCTGAGCTTGACATTCAGACGACCAGCGACCTCCCCTCCTCCAAAGTCCTCATGCCTACGCAGAAGAGAGCAGGGAATTCCTCCCATTCCTCCCATTCCTCCCAGCCACTGATGTGCACATGCAAACATGCGTGCGCTCGTACACCCCCACACACACACACACATTCTGTTCATGCCCTTGTATTTTGCCCTTCTCTTCTATTCTGGGAACCACATGTGAATATATTATAATATAAATGTAAATTATAACTCCCTAGCTAGAGCTCTTGCATGGATTTCAGTGTTCACACAAGGAATCAAGTTTTTACTATGTGCATGTGTTTGTGTGCGTATAAGAAGAAACTGAAATTTATTTATGAAGTAACTTTCACACACAGTCACAAAGCAGTGTACACAATATATATTCTAAAAAAAAGAAAAAGAAAAACAGGAAAAAGATTGATGCCCTTAATATTATTTTCTTCCAGAGTAACATCGTGCAGCATCATGTTGTACCGCAGCTAAAAGAAACAAAGTTCCCCAAGGAGGTGCACTTAAGGACACCCTCACTGAGGCTCGTTGATTATATGCTGAAAAATTCCAGAATGCACAGATGAGCAGATAGCAGATGTTGCATGAAATAATGGGAATCTGGTACTCTACTGCGAATCCTGCGTTTTTGCAGCAGTGCCTGCTCACAATCTGGAAATGCAGTAATTACTTTAATCTACATAAATCTGTGGTTGTAAATTGCTGCCTGGGGTTTGTTTTCTGCAACAGTGTGTCTGCAAGTTGAGTTTCATACCTCATCAACAACCCTGTTTTTAAAAAAAAAACCCAAAAAACCCCCCCCCCCAAAAAAAAAACCACAAGTAATTGACGTGAACAAGTTGAAGTTTAACTTTGCTCACTGAAAAATTGCAAAAAATTTGAAGATTTTATAATCTGCCGTGCATAATATCATTAAAACATTCAGAGAATTTCGTAGTCTCTGTACCAAGGGTAACACTGAGAAAACTTCAGCATGCAAAGAAACTACATAGAGAGAAGGCAGCAGTATTTCTAAGCTTATTTAAGATGGTCTGAAAGAAAAGATTTTTCTTACAAATCAAAATTTAAGCTGAAATGAAGGGAACCATCCAGGCTGTTATCAGCACACAGTTTAAAAGCCAGCATCCATAATGGCGTGGGGGTAGCTTGAACATCAGCAAAGTGCTATAAATGCTGAATGATTTATAAAGGTTGTTGAGCAACATATGCTGCCATTCAGACTGTTCTTTTTCAGTGAAGCCCTTGCTTATTTCAGCACAACAATACAAAACCACAGTCTGCAGCATGGCTCAGTAGTCCAGTTCCTAAACTCAAGAAGGAAGAAAAGAAAATATTTCAATATCAAAACTGTAGCACCTGGTCCCATTAATACCAAATGTCTCATTTAGGACACGGATAATGAAGAATTATGTTTTAACATTTGACAACAATAAAATCTAGGGTTTGGATGGCTTGCAAGAATTCAGTTCTACATTAGTAGAAATCAGTTCTTATCTCAGGAGGTAAAAAATGAGTCATAAAAAGGTATTTAAAGTTGAAGGAAAGCCAACAATTCATTCTGGTAAATATTTTTGTGTGCTGCATGTCTGGACCTCTTATTTCCTCCTGCTTTCATGTCTTAATGTGTTCAACCATAAAGTTTTTATGTGGTAGTGTCTGAGTGTGTTTTCTTTGTCTCTGTCATCAGCTTATATGCTTAAAAGTGTTTGACTTTGAATCGTCGATGTTTGAGACTGTAATGAACAGCCTGTATCTTAACAGCACGTCTTCGTTGTCATTAGTCCCTCTTAAATCTGCGCTCATGTTTGACCAGTATAGTGTGTGTTGTCATTGGAATGCTGCTCTCTAACCTTGATCTTGCCTCCTGTAAACTGGTCATTTCCAGATGTCAAAGACAAGCCACCAACGTCATTGGGAGAGTTACTGTGAGAGTGAGCCGGTCAGTATCAGCTGTGTGTTAACTGTCCGTGTGTCTGCACGTGTTGCAGAAACCTCAGCCGGTAGATTTTGTGTCACCTGAGCACTCGCAGCTGAAGCTGCACTTCATCTGCACAGTTGCACACCTCCTCCACCCCTCCACCCACCCGTTCCTATGATTCCCTTGCTTATTTTGTTGCTTTTTGGATATATCCTGGTTTGGTTTGGGGAGCATTTATTTGTTTTTGCTTTCCCCTGTTGTACTCCTTCTGAGTTCTGGTGGTATGTCTACTCATATCCTGGCCACTGTAGCTGCCTGTGTTGCTCTAATTTTTTTTCTTTTTGATCGTTGACCGGTACAGTATTTCCTGCAGCACTCGTTTGAATTTGCTGTCCTCCATACACTACAGAAATCCCCGAGTAATCTTGTGTTCAGACAATTTGTATCATCAAAAACTTTTAACACACTCATAACTAGGGATGGGTATCGTTTAGGTTTCATCCGATACCGGTGCCAAACCGGTACTTTTGAAACTGTGCCGGTGCTTAAACGGTGCTCAAATCGGTGCTTAAAGAATGGAGAACACATACTTTGTCCAAAAACCTCTCATGTTTAGCTGTTGTTTTTTTTTTTTTGTAAAAAGATAACAATGTTAGCCTTTTCTGCAGCTATGGGTCATATATGGTATCACTCATGGCTGGAAGCAGTGCTTAAACAATGGAAAAAACACAAACTTTGTCCAAAACCTCTCATGTTTAATTGTTTTCCACTTTTTCTTTGGTCATTTTAGCCTTTTTGGCCAGGGTGAAGGGAGTACCTGCCATCAAACAAGAAGACAGCCGCATGTATCCACGACAGTGTTTGCTAGTTCACCTTAGATGCATTAATGTAATAACGTGGTTAGCCTCCTCAACGTAAATTACACACGAACAGCATTAAGCTACTCACGCAGAGAAGAACGGCTGCTGCTGCCATCATCATCCGTCATCATTTCTGCTACACTGGCAGGGCTAGGGACCAGGACTCTCCTCTTCGGGTTTTTGGGGATGTTGCTAACTCCGGGTCCGATAACAGGCACCACCCCCACAGTAGATGTGCACAGTGTGAGGTCTCGCAGCAAGCTATCAAATACGGCGCATTTCTCGGCTTTTAACAAAAACGCTATGCGTCGCCAGGTGTTTCATCAGATTCGAGGTATTACCTCCTTTGACAGTATCACAGTATCAGCTTAAAGCACTTGTTGCAGGCTGCTGAGTTTGCATATTTTGCTGTGAAGTACAGCCAGACTTTGACCGTTTTGCCTTGAGCATTTTAATCTGTAGCTCTGCTCTAAAAGAACGTACGTACCTGGACCCGCCTACTATCCTCGGAAACGTAAAATGATTGGCTAGAATCTAAAGTGTATCACAGCTCAGGATAATAAATAATAAAGCACCGAAATGTGCGCTGCTTTTCGGCCTGGTTACTACCGTTTATGTCAGAACCGGTGCCATCATTCCGGTACCCATCCCTACTCATAACTTTGATGTGTGACCTCACCTCTGAAACATGGGAAACACTGGATTGAAGAATGTCAACGATCAAAAGGTCTTCTCTCATTACTGTTGGGATTCCTTGTGTCTTTTTTGGGGGTACTGCGTGTTTTTGTGAGTGTATTAAAGCATTTATAGTGATTAGAAATGCTTTTATCCTTTCCATTGACATGAATAGAAGTCAATGGAAAGCTTAAGTTTTTAGCTGCAGTTCATTAATCCGGTAATATTGCAAAATATTACAAAATTCAATGCAAGTTGTTGTATAATGCTGATAATATAGGTTTGTGGTTCTTGACACTACTGAGGAGAAATGCTATAAATATACCCAGACTGCACTGTGAGTAGACAAGCGGTGATCCGTATTTTGACTGACATCTTTTATGACATCTGGAATCTTTAGACACCTTTTTACTACACTGACTTCTTTCATTGAAAAGAACTTCAAGTTTGAACAAGCAACGTTCACATAATGTAGGTTTTGCTGACGTGGAAATGTAACACCAGAGCTTTTAATGGGTCAGTGTAAATTTCTGCTGTAAAGGAAGAGAGAAGGAAGCGAGGAGGCGGCACACTGGTGCAAGCATGAGTCTCAGTGTTTGGAGTGTTTGTGTTTCTGAGGCACAGTTTGCGATAATTATTGCAGCCATAGTGGAATGGGCCTATAAAGGAAAGAGCAGAGCTCACTTTATGGTGGGTGTATGTAGTTCAGTGAAGTACTGTGTACTTATGTAGAAACATCAAAGCATATGTTTCTAGGAACGCTCTTGTAAACAACCAATCTAGATCCAGAATGATCTAAAAGTATACTCCTGCTAGTATTCATATAGCTGCTGAATAGAATATTTCTTGTATTTAATATATTTTTCAATCGCGTCATGACTTTAGTCTTGTTATGACAGTCAAAACATTGCAGTCACTATATTTACTCTACTAGTTTAGCTGATCATCCATTCTCAAGAACAGGCTCATCCATAAACTGCTCTTCCTGTCGGCTTCACTGCTTGCCAAATTTTTTGTGGATTGGTTTAAAGTGGAGTGCCAAAGCAGATTTTCCACTACATAAGCAGAACCTGCACACGCCACTGTTCACTAGACACTCTGCACATTAGGCTCAAGTTTTGCAGATTTCTTTGACCCCAAGCTTCTTAATGATAGCTTATTTCAGTAATTTGTCTGCTTTAGGCAATATTTCTGTTTTTTGTTTTAAATTTATTTTAAGTACAATGTAAATTAAAACAAAAAACTTTTTAAAGTGTATTTGCTAGACAGTCTGTAAACCTTGAAAACATTAAGGCACCGCATATGTCAGCAGTCCTTCTAAACCTCAGAGTAGCTTGTCATTAGCCCTTTTGGCTTCCCCGGTCACTGTGTTGTAACAGCCTCCGCAGGCCTGATAACATCTAAAAACTTTTTTATTTTTTTTTCTGCAGGACTGCTTCAATGTAGAAGGAGAGGACCTGAAGCATGACTTTGAGAGGCTTCAGCTGGCCATGGAGATGGTGGGCTTTCTTCCTGCCACACGCAAGCAGTGAGTGACAGACACAGAAACCATTATTTACCTATGGTATCGCCTATTTATACAGTCCAGTTCAGCAGTGTTTCATCTAACTGCACTCGCCCCTACTTTTGTTTTATACTATAAATGATAGCTTTGCAGGCCACCACAGCTCCCACCATCACTACCAGTACTGTAAAGTAATTTTTCAGTCCAACTTTTACTAATAAAATCAATGGATTCCGCTGATTGAGATGATATACTTCCACTGCAGTGTCCCATGAATGCTCTCTAACTGTTGTTTAGGATCTTCTCTCTGCTGTCGGCCATCCTTCACCTGGGTAACATCCGCTACAAGAAGAAACCTTACAGGGACGACCAGATAGACATTGTTAACCCAGAGGTGCTACCTGTTGTGTCAGAACTGCTGCAGGTAGATGGCAATGCTAAATATATTTCTACATATTATATGTCTAGATTGTGAAAGGCTGATGATTTTAAACTGCTAAATACACTTCCTATTTGTTCAAGCCAGGATAAAGACACACACACACACACACACACACACACACACACACACACACACACAAGCGTGTATTCATATCTTTGTGGGGACATCTCATTGACATAATGCTTTCCCTATCTGCTTACCCTAAACCTAACCATAACCTAATCGTAACCATGACACTAAAACCACATTTTGAGTCTGAAAAATGCCTTCAAACTTGTGAGGACTGGGATTTTGGGTCCCATAAGGGTTGTTGGTCCCCACAAGTATAGTAAACTTCCAATTTCTGGTCACCACAAAGATATTAATACACATACAGACACACACAAAAGCACATTTTCGGTTACTTTAAACGTAATCAGGTGTGAAGGGCAGCTTGAAAAGGGTTTCAGCTTTCTTTTGAATGAGCGAACACTTGTGTCTCACCATCATCTCTAGGTAAAAGAAGAGATGCTGTTTGAAGCCTTGACAACGCGGAAGACGGTTACTGTGGGAGAGAAGCTGATCGTTCCCTACAAGCTGGCTGAGGTGAGACTGGAGCTGCTTTGCAGCTTCTCAAACAGTAAATAAATAAAGCTGCAAATCAAAATGTGCGACTAAATCTTAATAAGTCATCCACAATAACATCTACCTACTCTGAGCAGCAGGAATGCAGATGTTTCTGCCAACTTGAAGCCCGTTCGGTTGTTGCACATCACAGATTTCTGCCTGTTCCTTTGTCTTCGTGACATGGGCTCTTTTGAACATGTTCAGATGTGTGAGCTGTCTTGCTTTAGGTAGGTGGGCTAATGCTGATGGCAAATGAAGGCCCGAATCGTGCAGTGGGCAGCCGCGTTGCATTCCAGAGTTGATTGCGGCCACAATTCTTGTGATTCCACCACCGCATTTCAGCGGGTCTGCGCCTTACTAAAAATATGCACAGTCTATTTTTAACGGAAGCCACGTCAAATAGTAGAGAGCAGGAAGTCTGAGACAGGAACAGAGTGGAACTTTTGGTCATTTTTCAAGCGATCGTAGAGATCAGTTGCTGCATGTCTGAAATTCTCTTTGTGTGAAGCACAGAACAAAAGTAAACACAGGCTCATGATTGATGTGTTGTGAATTAGTAGGCAATTAATATTTACAGTGTGTTTTGATTGGCTTTTTCTGGCATTCGTACCAATGTAGTTAGTATGATGCCAGATTTGAAGGCGCATAGGTATAAGTAGTTTTTGGAGTGTTTTCACATCCGGCCCGAACACAATGGCACTGCAGTTGTGGCTCTTCAGTGTGACCTGGCTGTGTTTACAGAAAAGCACGCACAAGTACCGGATCTCCTCCTGCTCACTCTTGATTCTCCGCAGCTTCTTCGTTTAGTGGCGTCAAGTGAGGGCTCTGAGTCACAGCAGCGCGCACTTACACAAACCCACATGCACAAAGTCCTTCAGTCTGTTTAGAGGGAAGGGAAAGCATTTCAAGTCCCTCTAGAGTTTTCATGGGACCTCCTCTCTCTGAAAACAAACACATCATGGTCTGCAGATGCGAGCCATCTGAAAGAGACGAGGGAGCAACACGAATACAGGGTGTAAAGAGCCCCCGATACTTTTTTTTTTTTTTTTTTGTTATATATGCTGTAATGCACATAGACTTTAAAAATGATCACGATGCCTTCAGTATTTCATACTTTGCTGATGTCAGATCTTGCACACACAGGCTGTGACTTGAGTAAAAATTTTTGTTTTGTTTTTTTACGGCACAGATTTTCTGCAGCAGTCTCAGCAGTATTTTACCACAGACTCTCCAAAAAGACGGTGCTGTGCTGTGTTGTGCTGTACATTCCCACCAAAACAGCAACAACCTCATAATGGCCCTCTGGATATTTAGGAGTCATTTTATATGAACAAACAGTGATTGTTGTGGTAGCACACTGGGTGGTCTTTGAGTAAATATTGCTCTAACAGTCTCAACAGTCCCATTGCCTGTTAACTGAAGTCAGACAGTTGAAAACCTCAAAGAAGTCTGAGTGTTTCTGTACTGAGTTTTCTCCATTTGGTCAGACTTATGAGACAAGTGAATGTTTTAAACCCCGCTTCCTCTAAATGATGAAAAGCTTCTGGGTTATTAGACTATGGTACGTACAAGGATCCCAATAGGCTCTCCTGACACATAGAAGACATATTTTGTCTGAGGATGTTAAAAATATCCTGCTTAACTGTTTAGAAACCTGTGATTCTTGCGTTGGGGTAGCCACTCAGTGGGTTGTTTTCTGCGGCTCTTCTTTGCTGCAGTGAGGTCAAGTCTTTCCAGCAGATACAGGAATTAAAAAGTTTTTCTTCATAATTTGACAAGGAAGCTTTTGCACAAAAATCCTGTCTTTTATGAAAGAAGACACAAAATAGATCACTCTGTCAGTCAATCCAAGCTTTTAAATCCCCAGTATTGTGATTGGAACTGTGACATCAAAATATTACTAGTTTTTCATCCAAATATTTCATGCTTGTTGCCTGAATATCATGTTGGTATTGCCAGCAGTGAGGTCAAAAATATATGGAGTCCATGCTTGGCTTGAAACAGCTGATATTTCTGTTGGGCCTTGACTTTAAAGCTGAACTTCTGCACCTCCATCTATCACAAGTTGACAGATCAGAGCGCAACTGATGAGTGTAATCCTCTCTGATGACATTTATAATGACTCTGCAACGCCCTGCTGTTGCACAGCGCAGTCTACCAACATGTTTTGGTTGAGATGTCAGACGTGTTTGGATAGGAGCACTGTCTCTTCTCTCCTTGGTATCTGCTTTTTCCATCTTAGGATATCCAGTTTTATATTTTCCATCAAAAATTCAGAATAAAAGTGTGTGTGATAGGACTGCAGGAATGTGATTTACGCTCAGGTCAAAGTATAAGTGGTTGATTTTTAAAGTAGAACCACATACAACCACATCTCCACATGCTGATTCACAGTTCATACAGGGCCATTTTACATTTTGACCATTACAAATCAGCTTTATTTTCTGTATTTAAAGACCTTCTTTCATTTTATTCTCCTGGGCCTGTACAATAAGTGCAGTGTTAAGAGGGGAGGTATTCGAGGCCAAACTCTAATGTGTAAAACAGATGTGTGGCACACTGAGTTTGGGGGGAAATACTGAGGAATACTGTAATTGCTGTGAAGACAGAACAGGCAAAACTGCATGAGAACAAATATGAAACGTGGTCTCCAACAACTTGGATCAAATGAGTACAGTTAATGCAAATTACCAGTAAAAACCGCCTCTTCTTCACTTTTAATAAAACTTGACTGTCATCTCTTTTTAAGGACTGCATGCACATAGAAACTGGTGCTCCTGCTTTCCACTTCTTAATGGTGTTGACTGAGAGATTACAGTGATGGTGTATGTTTGCCTTTAGGCTGGTACAGTGAGAGACTCCATGGCCAAGTCTCTGTACAGTGCTCTGTTTGACTGGATTGTCTTCAGGATCAACCACGCTCTGCTCAACATCAAAGACCTGATGGAAACCACCAAGGTAAGATGACAGAGAATATTAAAAGCGCATGAGTGTAGTCGTTCTTCAAAACAATAATGACTCTTATTACAGATTCAGTTTTTATTTGTTTCTGCTGGTGTCTTCTTCAGATCTTGTCCATTGGAGTCCTTGACATATTCGGTTTTGAAGACTACGAGAACAACAGCTTTGAACAGTTCTGCATCAACTTTGCCAACGAACGTCTCCAGCATTACTTTAATCAGCACATCTTCAAACTTGAACAGGTGAGTCTTTTGTTAAACCGAAGCAGGACACGCATCTTTCCCTATCCTTAAACTTTTAAGCTGCTGTGTACGTTTTGTTCTATCTGTCCAACTAAGTTCTGATTGTGGCCATTTACAAGGAAGTGCACATACACCACAAGACGTTCTTCAACACTTAGTCCAACAGGGCTAAGAAAGATGAACGTCACCCCAACCTGTGACCACCACAAGTGAGGATGTATGTTTTCTTAAGCGAGCTGATTAACTTCAAAGGCCTTTTTAAAGTTGAGATCTGTAAGGTTTACCTGTAAGTTAAATAGTGTGTTTACCCTGAGATTGACAGGATCAGCTGCCTGCCCTGACATGTTTTGAGAGGCTGGGGCTGCTCGAAAACCATGAAACCATGAAATACACCACATGAAGGTCTTTGTATCTAGTCATTACTGTTTTGCGCAAAGGCAGTTGTTCACAAACCACCTCTGTGTCATAATTGTTTTAGCAGTCATCCTCTAAAAAAATGTGTAAAGGGGGGCTTCAAACACTTTGGATGTTAGGTTAGATTAAATGGTTGGTTGTTTTTTTGCTGATGGCTTATTCGGTGACCCAAAAGCAAATGTTCGAAAGATTTTTAAAGGATCAACATGTCGCCAAGTGTGCGTGATTTCACGTAGCCTGCTTGCAACATTACTCCCAGCATCAGCTTTGAGAGCCCCATGAGAGGAGGCTGAATATTTCAGTAATAATTCTGGGGTCAGCCTCTTTGGTGTGTTTGAGAAGTTCATATTTTTTTAGGCATGCTTAACATCACTGTCTTATAATATGTGACTTCTTTTTAATAAGACTCTGAGACAGCGTTCCGTGTTTGTTATTTCTCATAATCCCACAGTGCTTCCTGTGCTACTGGTTACTGCATGAACCCTCAAATCTCAAGGAAAATCAGTTGCCTTTAATTCCAGCCTGAGAGCCTCAACCTCGGTGTTTGTGTTTCATTCTGGAAAAGTAGTATTTTGTGGTTAAATAGCTTATGTAGGGTTTTTTTTTTTTTTGGTGTTGCTTGGATATTTCTCTGGCTGTCCTTCTGGATTTCCTTTATTGTTTTGATGCCATCCGTTCCCCCTTTCTTCCATTTCCTAAAGAAATGTAAGAACTGGAACAATTTAATATCTTATTTGGGTTTGAACATGTTTGGGGGAGGGGGGAATGAAAAAAAATAATAAAAAAATATGGATGGATGGATGGATGTAGCCTGTGCATGGATTGGCACATTACAGCCATTGCTCAGCTTTACTCTACCTTCCAACACCTGGTATACCAGATTATATCTGTGGCAATGACTGTATTATAATAATAATAATGGATTGGATTTATATAG